>NW_023270451.1:56486187-56829526 GCF_011800145.1 Mirounga leonina
GGACCCTGGGATGGAGCCCAATGCAGGGCTCGATCCCAGGACCCTGGTATCATGACCTGAGCAGAAGGCAGACGCTTAATGACTGAGCCATCAGGCGCCCCTGGAAGAGCTTTTAATTTCCAATGAATAACTAGGTCCTCTGAGTGGGGATGAGCTGTTTAGTTTGGAGGGTCACTCCTGTCCCTTTTTATCTTGAGGGCTGTTGATGTCTTAACAATCACATTCAGTCTCTCCCCTCCTGATTATTGGTTTCTTCTCCTTTCTGTGTATAGGCATGGCTGGGCTCCCTTCTTCTGAATCAGACATTAAAACTTTGTATTTCATTCTGCTACCAAATCCTGTTAATGCCTCCTCAGCCATGTAATCAATCACGGGCCTCTAGCTAACTGCAAGATTTGATTTAGATTTCTTTTTATTACTTTAAACTCTCAAGGTCTAAAAATTAACTCATCTGTCTTGTTATTTTAACCTAAGAAAAGCCACATATTGAGAGCAAACAGTCATTTTTGAGAAAGGACTGGTATCTTGAATATATGAAGAACTTCTACAAATCAGTAAGAAAACAAAACATAACTAGAAAAATGAGGGGGGAACATGAATGGCCTAAACACCTGTTTCAAAGAAGAAGAAACCCGAAAAGATGTCTAGACTTACTAGTGAAGACATAAATGCAAAGTAAAACCACCATGAGATGCCCTTTCACACTCAACTAACTGGCATTTATGGAAGTAGGACAGTCTCCAAGATTGGTGAGGTTGTGGGTATTGAGCATTCTCAAACTTGGTTGGGGGCTGAGGGGAGTAAAATTTGGAGCAATGGCTTTGGAAACAAGTTTGCATATCCTGTTAGCCAACAGTTCTGCTAGTGACCTAGCACGTGAGCTCTAGGATACTTGCACAAAACTGTTCAAACACTACTATTTGGAATGGCAAAAATACTGGAAATGACAAATATATTCATAAATAGTATGGATTAATTATGGTATATTTAATCAACTGGGATACTCTACACCTGGAAAATAAGTGAACTTAGCAACACGAATCATTGAGGGTAAATTAACAGCGTTGAGCAAAAAAATGCTACTCACAGGAATTCCTCAGGTACCCTTTTCCTTTCTGTTAGGTTACTGAGGGATGTTTCCACATTCACTGTTGTGAAAAGTAAGGGAAAGATTCAGTCAAAATTCAAGACATTGATTATATTCTGGGAGAGGAAGCTTTGCTTAGGAAGGGACCAAAGGAGCCTCCAAAGATGTAAGCTTCTCCTTCTAAGGCTGGGTGGGATGGCCATTCTTTCCCCCCTTGAAACTGACAGATCCAATACAGATAGTTCTGAGTATGATGTGTTCTATGATTAATATATAAAGAATCTTATGTTCAAGAAGATTCTTAGGGCTTTAAGAGTACTCCGTTAAATGTTCTTCAACGTCAAGTGAGTTTTTCTAGATTCCCCTTTCAGCCTTGAAATAGAAGCATTCCCTAGTGAAGTAGAAAGTTAAGGTCACACGTGTCAGAACTAGTTAATACTCGTCTCTCTCTGAAGGCATATTGAACAGAACTGCCTATCTGGCAGGTAACTCTATTTTCTTCATATGATAATAAATCTAGCTCTTTGTAAGAGTATCTTTATAAAATTACCTTACAAACCATGATGACAGTATAACCCTGAAGAAGTTCGGTAATATACTGAATGTATCATACTGAATATTTTTTCCTTCCAGTTTTGGAGCAGGTGGGTGGAGCCGTCAGGTGTCTATTTCTAAAGAACTTGAGTGTCACAGAAGTGTTGAGCCTGTGCGATGGAGAGCAGTAGGATATAGGGAAGATAGGTAAGAGGCACAGAGAAGTAGAACCTAGGACGAAGACCGCTGCACAGCGTGTGCGAATAACCTAAAATCTCAGCCACGTGCACATACTTGTACACACACAACCACCACCTATTCGGTCGGTTGGTTGGCTGGTTGTTTCCTGAATGCAATACCCGCTTCTAAAGATTGCGCATCTAAAATGTAAGTTTCTTTGTGAGCTCTCAGCCCACAGGAAGACTTCTTTTTTTTTTTTTTTTTTAATATTTTATATATTTATTTGTCAGAGAGAGCGAGCATGGGCACAAGCACAAGCAGGGGGAGTGGCAGACAGAGGGAGAAGTTGGCTCCCTGCTGAGCAAGGAGCCCGATGTGGGACTCGATCCCAGGACTCTGGGATCCTGACCGGAGCCAAAGGCAGACGCTTAACCAACTGAGCCAGCCAGGTGTCCCCCACAGGAAGACTTCTAAGACCGCATGGCATGGGGTTCTGGATTAGTTTGATCAATTCTTATCATTCAGTCCATTGAGGATTTCTCTATTTGTGTTCTTTTTTTTTTTTTTTTTCCCCCTCACTACGGGATCTCTTCCCAACTGAAAATGCAGATTGCTGTGTCCACTGTATCCTGGCCTGCTTGTTCTGTGAATTCCTCACCCTCTGCAATATCGTGCTGGGCCAGGCCCCCTGTGGCAGCTGCACCTCCGAAGCCTGCTGCTGCTGCTGTGGAGACGAAATGGGGGAGGACTGTAACTGCCCCTGTGACACGGATTGTGGCATCGTGGATGCCTGTTGTGAATCATCGGACTGTTTGGAAATCTGTATGGAGTGCTGTGGAATTTGTTTTCCTTCGTAGGTATTTATCTTCTGTTTGTGTTAAAACTGGAGTGTTTTAAAATTTTTCTTTGGGGGGACGCAGAAAAGCACATGGTAAGATTCTCATGAAGCAACCCAGTGTTTGCACTGTTAACTCATTATTTCAAGAAATCTCCGGAAGCCTGTTTCTCTCTAACCGAATCTACGTGGTTTAATATGTGAAATTTTAACTACTTTTAAACTTAATAAGTTACAATGACTGAGGGACATTTTGAACCCTCCCCCCACCCAAAAAAAGAAAAAAAAAAACCTAAATGTCTCCTCCTTTTTATGCATGTTTCTGTTTCTTTTAACCATTCTTAGGAGCCTCTTGCTCCAAATGTATTATTTCTCTGTGGGTATTTAAAACAGACAATTTAGTTTTGATGTCTATCTCTTCATGGTTCAAAGTAAGCATCCCTTCTTTTAAAGTGAACTTTGGGAAACAAACCCACACCGTAGCTGGGGACCCAGGGTTCAGTTCCGTACTGGATTCTCCCTTTCTCCCCTTGTTCATCAGACATTGAGCGCCTACTGTGTGTAATGGCCTGCTCAGATACAGAGACGAATGCCACTGAACTCCCATCCAGAGGAGTATACAGTTTAGCAGAGGAAAGAGACCTGTCAAGTACAAACCCCATTCCTCAAGGCATACTGAAGTGAGGATTATGACGGGGACAGAGGGAGAGGGAGAGAGAGAGACTAAAAAGGCTCTAGGAATACACAGAACAGAATAGCTCTTGCCTACTGGAATATGCACAAAGCTTCAAGGAGAAGGTAGCATTTCAGGAGGCTTTTAGGATGAGTGATCCATCTATGGCTTAGATGGATTAGATTTAGTGAGACCAAGCTTTAGGTGGGGAGCCTGAACTGTGTGTGCCCTTTAGCCATTAAAAGAAAAATGCCTTAAGTATGTATTTTCTTTAGTTGCAGGAATACAGTTTTTTTTTTTTTTGGTTGAAGACTATAAAATTTAACTAAAAATATGCAGTTTTTTACACATCATTTCAATGTTATGATAAAATTTTTGATAAGAATATAATGCTTTATTAAAATAGCTCTATTTTATAAAGAATGTGGAATACTTTTGACAAAATGCATTTAAATTAAGTGATTTTTTAACTATTAAAATCTCAGTATTCTGATTTTGATTTATTCAAAAATGTTTTGTTTTGGGGGGTTTTTTGGAGAGCTTTCAGGCTTTTGTAGGAGGCGGAGGCTGTTTGTTTTGCTTCGTAACTGATGTTTTATAAACATGGCTCATCTTAAATGTAAATAAACCCTTTCTTCCAGTGCAGTGGGACATCCACTACTGTGACCAGATTTCAGTATTGCAATTTTATGTTAAATTAAACCAACACTGCAGGTTATCAAGATGCTGCAAGTGTAAAGAAATAGTCTCATAATCGACTTAAGCATATAGTTAGTAAGACATAGACACTTTGTGTAGCCCAGATGAAAGTGGGAGTAAATTTCCCTACTGTGTGCTCTCCTACTAAGTCTGCTCTTCCCAGAATTGTAGTTTGGTTTGATTTAATGTAATTCCTTGTAGAAATTCTGGAAGGATACTTTTGGATTAATAGTTATTTTTAGTTCTTCCAGATGAAATTCAAATTGATAGTGAAAACAAATTCATATTTGTAGGAAGCCTTTGGCAAACCTAAGCCTTTTAAGAAAGGTTTTAAACCTAAAGCATAGGAATGTCACCTCTGGTTTTTCCTTTGAGATAAAACCTAGCTTCTACTTCCATCATTACTTTTAAAGGACCTAAAGGAAAAAAAAAAAGCAAGCTCCTGACTCCCCTTTTCAGTGCTTTGTGCATGTACACACACACACCCTTTAAATTGTTGGGTTTAAATAGAATTATAGGAAACTGGTGTCTTTCTCTTGTCTAAAGAGGGTCTTTGTTACATTAAATATAAGAACATCTTTGTACTATTTCATAGTAACCAGAATCTGAATATTTACCTATACCCAAAGTTAACTTATGCGTATCTATTAGGATAGAGGAATATCATCTGTGTATTGACATATAAAGCCTTTTAATGACCTGGAATTGTTAAAATGTGTCACTTTTTATCTTGCAAGATTTTTCAACCAAGTGGTTTGTCTAATATTTAAATATATTCTGCCACTATTTGCAATGAAAATATTAGCACTTTTAAAGTAATGTTTCTCCATAACAGAGAACATTAATTGATAGAATTTTTTCATATTTATATTCACAGTACTTTTCCTCTGTTGTCTACTCTAGTCATTCCATAAAGTATCTTGTATAATTTTAAAAAATGGAAAAAACCAAAGTAGGAAAATGTGAAAATAGTTTCAGTATATATTAGAATTTCTGTATGTAAAATGTTTTGTTGAATTACGTGGCCATGATGACTAAGTGCCTCAGTTTACAGTTATAGATTTGGTCTCTTTTTAAATGTGGAAACTTTACCTTTAATATTTTTAAACTGGACCTGTGTTATCCTGAATACATTATTTTGAAATAAAAAAATGCTCTCTATTGTGCTTTAGCTTATTTTCTACCTAACTGATACATTGGTATTTGAATGAATTTGACTGTCATTTAAAACTTGAGGCTTTTTTGTCTTGTTACTTCCCTCTCTAAAGATTTCCTAATTTCCTTATGTAAATCACATTACTCATGCCCCTAAATGAACTAGGAAAGATTCAGATCCATTTATACTGCAAATCATAGTTAGTATAGGAGTTTAAAACATAGTCTTAACTAAAGGGTTTTTAGAAGTTGGGAGATGATAATTCCAAAGGAAGTAAATGGAAACAAAGGTAATTCTATTTTTAATACATATACTGAGATTAAACAGAAAAAAAATCCAAGAACTCGGGTATTAGATTTAATGAATTTCATCCAAAAGTTCAATCATCAGAAGTATTTTCATCTCGGGTTTTTAGTGGTGCAATTTTTACACCAACAAACAATAACTTGACATAGTTCGTAGCCTTTTGCAAAGGAATAAAAGCGTGTTGAGCAGGGAACCAAAAGATCTCATTATAGGATGAAGCCAAGCCATATTAAAGCTTGTGCACTAGTAATGTTTTATAGTTAGTCTTTAACCCCTCCAAAATCACTTTAGTTAGAAGGCTTTTTATTTAGGAATATAATTTTATTTTTATATTCTTATAGTCTATCAACTATATCCTTTGTCCTCACCTAAAGTGGTCAGGATTTCTCTGAACAGTTCAAGGAGTAACCAAGGCAACCTTATGTAATAATTTTCCATTCTTTACCCATACAACCTCTATCAGTGCCCTAGATTCTAATGTTATAAATGTCAAAGTCACTGCCTAACATAAATAAGACTGGAGTCCTGAGTCTGTGGCTTGCCTTCTGGAATTCCAGTTTAAATGCTTAGATTTACCCAACCACCTAATGAATAAGTTTATTTATTAATGAGATTATTTTTCAAATTATTCAAGACCTTTATGCCCTTTCCAATTACTTGTGATTTGTAGGCCTGCAGGTTTATTACATCTAATCTGACAGGCAAGATAAAATTTCATCAAATACTACACTATCCATTTTTCTTTTCCTTTTACACTAATGTAGTAAAGCATACCTTTTTTTTTTTTTTATAGATTTTACTTATTTGACAGAGAGTGCGCACACCAGCAGGAGGGAGGGGCAGAGGGAGAGGGAAAAGCAGATACCCCACTGAGCAGGGAGCCCGATGTGGGGCTCGATCCCAGAACCCCAGGATCATGACCTGAGCCAAAGGCAGACGCTTAACAACCGAGCCACCCAGGTACCCCTAAATCATACCATTTTTGTTTTAAATAGTGGTTAAGATATTGATAGGGCTTACTCCACACTTACTGTTTACATTTTTTGATCAAGCGTTTTTACAAGGGAGTCAGTCCCTTTAACCTTTCCTCTCCATGCCCCACTATTACCAATAAATTTCCAGTGTGCCCATTTTCTCAAGGTACCTCAATGGAGTCGGGACCCTCTTGCAGTTTCAACCTAGGTAAGAAGTTTGGCACCTCTCATGAGAAGCTGTTAGTGTTTACTTGCTTATTTAATATTAGAGATTTTGTGGAAGGGGGTATGGAGATGGGAGAACATTACGATGCAGCCCTAAAGTTGGAGGGTGGTTTTTGCAAAAACGATCAGTGGTGACTAAATCCAAAATTCCCAACAATGACTGCTCCCTCGACCGTAAAAGGGCTGTGAATCAAAATACATTGTAAATGTTCAAATTTTAATGGAGTCAGTATAGCTCCTAAGCTGCCAAATGTCAACATGAGTAGTTTCCTGCCTTCATACTGAACTGTGCCCACTAGTTCTGGTTCCATTGTTTGTCTGTTATTTATGCCCTCGAGCCCTCACCTCGGTGCTTGCTAAAACAGAGTGCTGCATTCAGTTGTGAGGTGACCGGGAAGAAATCACGGTAGATAACCATCCTTTGACACATTACCGACATGGGGTATAGATAATATGTGTTAAAGACAAAGTGTAGCTTTGCAATTAAGTGCTCACTTCCAGGCAGGGCTTTGTGTGAGGTTCGGTGGAGAATGTAATTATTAGGAAAATAGTAAAAAGCAAATTCAAACAAATTCTAAGTTTAGCTTGAAAAATTGAAAAGGTTCTTAAGTTCTGTCTGATGCATAAAGGGGTAGAAGCAAAAGAATTACGTTCCAAAGCCAAGAAAGAGGGTGTATAAAAGCAGCTGATCCACTTGACATAGTTCATAGCCTTTTGCAAAGGAATAAAAGCCTGTTGAGCAGGGAACCAAAAGATCTCATTATAGGATGAAGCCAAGCCATATTAAAGCTTGTGCACTAGTAACTATGTCTAAAAACAGCCTGCTGTTTTATATTGAACCAATACATTTCTTAACTTGGTAGGTTGCAGTGTAAAGATGTACAGAGCCTGTCTGCTGGATGCTATGCCAATTACAGATGTGGCGGAGTGGTGTCAAACACCTACAAATAGTTAGGATCTCAAGCAATCTTAGGGTGAAACAAAAGAAGTTTTAAAATGTCATCTCAAAACCTAGAAAGCGCAGTTCATCATGTGTGTCTGACTCTTACAGTCTTGAGATCACCTTTATTATATAATTTAATGTGGACGTCATATGATCCCTCAATCAGAATGCACAATTCTTTCAAGGACATGAATAGTGCCTGAGAGATAAGGAGAATATCTTTTAAAAGTAACACCTTCAGATGACAAGGCATCTGTGATCAGCTCTGCAGGAAGGGCGTTTTATTGGTGTTGAGGCGAAGGAGGAGGGAAATACCCACGAATACATATTCTATTAGATTTTCTTAGATCATCAGAAAGAATAATTGGGCATATTTACACAATTACATTTTAGTAAACTGTGATGCCAGCCTAATGAGAATACATATCCTGGTAAAAGTACATTAAATGGCAATCCAAAAGCAATTTGGCTGCTGAGGACATTATTTTTTTTATCTAATTATTCACAAATTAATGAATAAAATTAAATTCCAATCACTGAAGAAAATGAAGCGATGGTGAGAATCAGAACTACAGATTAGTTAAAGCAAAGATATGCAATGCATAACAGAATTAAAGCATTTCTTTTACTCAAACTCGGGTGCTTAAAAAAGAACAAATCCATCATCTTGAAACTTGACTTGTAGCTTGACATTAAAAATAATATGAGTAGAATTTTCAGTGGGGTAAGCACAAAACTAGTTCAAGTTGTGTCACTCTCAATTACTGTACTCAGGTGGTGTGCCCATTAAAATTCCCACTTGTGGGTTCCGCTCACTATGCAAATGGGGTCATTACCTGGAGAATTTAATCGGTTATGACACCGGGAGTAGGACTTGCCTTTCAAAATAAACCCACTTACACACATTTTCACTAGAAATATGATTGTTATATATACTTTGGATTGTTTTGCTCTATCAATATTTACTAAAATTAGACTCCCTTTGCTTACGTATTCCTTACGAGTAATTCACAGTGGATCCAAGTTACTTTGTGGATATGGTTTTGTCTGTGACACTACTTAGAATGACTCTTGTAGATCATATTGCTTCTCACAATATCAGATGAGCCTCTGTATTGGTCACCCCACCCCTCATGTGGGTGGGTCCATTTCCAGTAAAGGTTTTTATCTTTCCATAGTACACATCTTCTCTTTCATCAGCGTTCTAAATATTTGATCTGAGGGGGTTCTTCCCTTTTTCTCCGTTTTCTGTCACTTTAAAGAAATGTACAGTTAAAGCCTTAACCTGCCCTCTTGGATGTATAAAACACATACTGTTTATGTAATACAGAATGTATAATAATACATATGGCCGAGGAACCGAATCTGTACCACTTGCAAGGCCCTTACGTTCACCGAGGAGTCTGGGCGGAGGACAGAAGTTATTTCTCAGAAATGGTTCCAGAGACACACTTCGACCAAGAGCCACTAGACGACTGAATTTATTTATTTATATTTAAGATTTTTATTTGTAAGTAATCTCCACACCCAACGTGGGGCTCGAACTCACCACCCCGAGATCAAGAGTTGCACGCTCCACCGACTGAGCCAGCCAGGCGCCCCTAGACCACTGAATTTAAAGAGAACAAACAGCAAGCAGGTGTGAAAAGTGCAGCTCTTCACACACCTACCATCTGTTCTCATTGTGGCGATTTCAACTGGAGAAAACCTGAGTTTATAGCTACCTAGTAAGGATATTAATAATGGCCAGAATTTACAACAAATCCTGAAATGACAGCATAGTTTTGTGGATGTAATATTAAACTGGGCATCCAGGAATTTAGTTCCCAGGGTGAACTTGAAGTAGGAACAGGATTGTTGTAAGTATTAATGATAGAATCTCAGGGAACCACTAACAGTTCCCTGAAAGAGCAGGGCCAGGCTGTCCAAATTTTTATCACCGCACCAAGTTGTAAAAGCCAAGATTTTATCACTGGCTTATCTGGACCTAAAGAGAAGATCTTTTTTCCTTTAATGTAAAAAAGAATATTCTAAAATGAGAAAAAATAATTCCAAAGATGATAGAAGCAGAAATAGTACACATTCATAACTGGACCATTGGGCAGGATTTTTAACATCTGTAACTATGGGAAATTTCCCACAGAATATCAAATATGGATCCAAGTCTCTGACATTAATTTTTCTATGATATTTCTAATTGTGCCCAGAGGATAAGGAGTTGGCGCATCCAATAAATATAATCATTTACATGCACGGAGCTCCCTTTGAAGTTAATAGGACCTATGGAAAGGAGAGTTATGCACCACGAAAATGGAGTTCAATGTGAACCTAGCTCTTTCTTGTTAACATGCAGCGATATTGCCAACACATTTGGATTTTCTTACTGCTTATCTTTTCTTTGTACGTGCTGTTTAAGTTGGAGTTGAGTGAAGTGCTCCATGTGTGGAGGAAAGATAGTCAAGAGAAAGGATGTGATGATTGCAAGCATATACTCAGGGACCAGCTTTATAAGATGGTATCCAAAAGTGATGTTGTCTGAATCCGATCTTGTTATCCTGTGTTTCGCAGATTTGTCAAAATAATGTAAACTCTGGTGGTTTCTTCGATGTTTGTCTCTTTAGCATGGACAGTCAAATCTAGTATTGTAAGAACTACACTAGATACTCCAGAAATTAACTTAGCAATTTCAGGTTCAGTGATTACCCATCTTCATGCTAACATCTGACAATGTAACAAGCTGGCAGTGGAAGAGGGAAAGGAACAGGGTATTATTACCATGAGTGATCCAATATTTATGATTGAGTTTATAGAGCTCTAGGATCCCTAAAGATAATGAGGTTTAACTTTGTTCCACACAACCTGAAATGACTCAACATCATTATCAACGTAAGCAGACCCACAATTAGCCAGGAAATCAGTCCCTCCAGAAAGGTCTTATTTAGAGACTCCATATGAATGTAAACAAAAATAATAAAACACTTAATTTGACATCTGTATGCCTTCAGAGTCAGATACTCTTAAGCTAAAGTAGATCCAACCTCAGGCTTAGTTTTCCAGTTCAACCCTAGGTTGGTAAATGACAACATTTTAATTGGTACCTCAAATATTCAGCCAATTAGTTAAGGAGCATTTACTGGTCACCTGTGTGTCCCAGACCCTGTGCTGTGAGTAGTGACTGCAAGGTGTCCATTAATGAGTTCTCAGAGAATGTACATTAAATTGATAGAATTCAAGAGTTAAGAGACAGGTAGAATTGCTGCGAGAGTAGAGAAGTAGGAGTGACTAAGGCTCCCTGGAAGAGCCAGGAAGGTTTCCCGGAGGAGGGATTATTCAAACCAGGATTAGAGAAAGAGTAAATAGTTATCTGTTCATTCTCAAGTTGCAATAATATTAAAAGGATAGAGTACAGGTGAGGGCAAGAAGAACAACTGAGTCCAACAAGGTAGTACCACAAATGCTTTGCTGAAGCTTTCTGAACTCTGACTTGTAGGCAACACGAAACTTTCTGAGGATTGTAATCAAAGAAGCGGGATCAAATTTATATTTTGATGTAATTTTATTGGGGCAGCGGTATGAATGATAGATTAGAGGGGACTGAAGATGACCTGAGGCAGTTAAAAGACTGTGTATTCATTTACACAAAAGATGGTTGAGGGCCTGAACTAAGGCACTGACTGTAGGAACAGATGGGGGTGGGGGAGGGACTGAATTAAATACATTTCTGGAAGAGAACTGAAAGCCTTAGGAGAATGGACATGTTACATGTGCCCAGTGCTTGCATACAAAACCAACTGCATGAATGTTATACAAAAGTCAAGTTCACAGAAGTTTTAAAGTCCATTAAAGACCACAAATGTCATGTTTTCACTCAGTGAGATAATGGGCCTGAAAGTGCTTATCAACAGTGTCACCAATATTAGGAAACTTATTCAGAATTCCGTTCAGGTTTTACATGGTGTTCTGGTGGGGAGCCAGTGAGAAAAATACCATATGTAGCCAGGGGTTGCAGGGAGGAAATATGAGGAAAACAGGCATTAAGGAGACATGGACAAAGGATCTCTGGAGTTCCTGGCAGGTAAGAGGTGTTCATTTATATACTTGTTAAATTAATACATGAATGAATAAATGAATACATATGTGTGTGTATGTGTGTGTGTGTATATATATATATATTTCCAGTGTGTTATGGAAATACATGTCTGATTGTGCATGTTGTTATTCATGCCATATATATATATATATGAGAACCATATATATATGAGAACCATATATATATATATGGCATGAATAATAACACGCACAATCAGACATGTATTTCCACAACACACTGGATGATGATTATAAGCACAACTGAAAGGACAATTTCCACTTGACTATACACACAATGGTTTGATCATTTTTAGCTAAACTGATCTAACTACCCAGTTACTGATTCCTAACTGTTGCTTAAATGAGTCATTCTTTAATTGCCCTAATGAGTAAGTCTACTTCCCATCATAAGTCTTAGGTAATGCGTGACCCAAATCTCTTTGGTGGGCCTCCAGCAGCTCTAAAATTAGTGGGTAAATCTTCCAAAGTTATATTCTTGCCAGCCTTTGTCTTTTTGCACAATCTGATTCAAATTTTCAATTGGGCAGGTTCCAAGTTTTGTGTTAGTCTGGGAGGGTGTTTACTGGCCCCCAGAGGTTGCCTAATTTGTCTTAAGTTCTGTGCATCACACATTATGTTTCCTTAGTTCTAAAAAAAAAAAAAAAGAAATAAGACCCAAACCTACTTTAACTCTTTTATTCTTCATAAAAAAACAAAAATAGTGAAAGGATCATAGAATTAGACTATTTTCTTAAAAAATAATTACGTTAAAATGTAAATATTTAAATTCACATTGCAAATACTAATTAAATTTCAAGGAGGTCTTTAAAATATAGGTGCTTACTAATAATAGGGAGAAGGGAGCCACGAGGGCAAAAGGAAGCCACTTGGGTTCAAGCTGGTTCTTGAAGGGAAGGCCAACGCAACTGCCCAGACGGTAGTGGGATTTGCGTCTGGCAACTAGATCCTAAAACATGAACCAAGGGCTTCTATCTGTTCATCAGAATATTTATTAATTGTTGAAAGTATGGAGGACAAGGTAATGGGAATCCAAACCATAGTATAAACACTGATATTTGCCAGATTCTTAAAATGTTGCCTATTCCTGGGGCGCCTGGGTGGCTCAGTCATTAAGCGTCTGCCTTCGGCTCAGGTCATGATCCCAGGGTCCTGGGATCGAGCCCCACATTGGGCTCTCTGCTCAGCGGGGAGCCTGCTTCTCCCTCTCCCACTCCCCCTGCTTGTGTTCCCTCTCTCGCTGTGTTTCTCTCTGTCAAATAAATAAATAAAATCTTTAAAAAAAAAAATGTTGCCTATTCCAATTCCTTGGGTGTTTTTGTTTTCCGAGATCATGTCATAGAATAGAAGGAGTTATGTGTAATGCTTTTCATGGATCATTAAAGTCAGAGTTGTCATTCATTTTGATTACATTTTCCTTTAAACAAAACTTTAGGTTCTTTGACCTAAAATATGATAAATTATACTGCAGTGAGTGTATGTGTGATACATATAATTAAGCAGCGGCTATCCCAAAACATCTATTTTTAAACTATTTTGGTACATAATGTTGGTATTGTAATCATTATTTTTTATTTTTTTAAAGATTTTATTTATTTATTCGACAGAGACACAGCGGGAGAGGGAACACTAGCAGGGGGAGTGAGAGAGGGAGAAGCAGGTTTCCTGCAGAGCAGGGAGCCTGACGCGGGGCTCGATCCCAGGACCCCCCGGGGTCATGACCTGAACCAAAGGCAGATGCTTAACAACTGAGCCACCCAGGTGCCCCAATCATTTCTTCTTTAAAGAAGAACATCTGCCTGGGACAACCGACTATTTCCATGGGGAGAAAAGTTAATATTTAAGAAGAGTAAACACTTTACTTGTATGCTTTCTTAAATTTCAACAAGTATATGATTTTGTATCCTATCAAAGCATTGAAATGCCTGCACATCTTTGTGATGAAAAAGTTCTATTCTTTCTATGTGCACTAAAATATTCCCATTATTTGGAAGTTGGCAGATTGTCTTCAAAAAGTTCTTCTGAATGAAAAAACATGGTGGGATAATACATTGCATAATCACATTCCAAGTTTGCATGAATAAAGTATTCCACTTGTAAGTTTTACAACCAGAAGTAGCACTGTGGTTGTCCTATATCACAGTACACACAATTTGATTGTTACAGAGTAGACATCTGCCAGAAACCTTTCAGTTTAGCATGATGAATTCACCTTAGCCCTGTCAAGAATCGCATTACAATGCCAAAGTATTGCTTTGAATGTATGTTGAAAAACAGAAATAAATTTATTGAGGTAGGGTTTCCAATCCCCTCAGAATCCTGTCATTACTGGTACCGTGGCTAGGCCCCTTGAGCCCAGGTTACTCCATGGGGGATTTGCCAAGAATGAATGTCACTCACTTAATCGGAACAGCTCAAGAAAAGGTATTGATGACAGTGAGTGATACAAGGAGTTTATCAGCATCACAGCAAGGATTCCAGCACACTCCATTTATAAAAAAAAGTATAAGGATATTTAAAACATAATCCCTTTCTAAGCCATTTAAACATACTCATATGGGAAGTTGTTTATCTGTGGCCACTTCTCTGCTTAATGGTAAACTTCTCTGCAAGATTGAAGTAAACTCTAACAGAAATCATATTTGGCTCAAAATACTTAATCTTAGCCATCGTTCATTTAAATAGTAGAATCTGCACTTTTCTTGTGTGTGAGGTACAAGATAGGCAGACAGCAGCAGATGCCAACAATTGGCAGATTATTCCAAAACCATTCAAGAACTATTGACAAGTTCACGTCCAGTGTCTTTGGGAGCCAAGGTAGACCATAATCTCCTCTGCTGCCTGCTTCACAAATACCAGGTGGAATTTTACTCTAATTTCTTGGAAGGCTTGAGAATTCTGCCAAGAATTTGCTGCGTACTCTGGAAAGATTTTATGGTTTAGACATGACCACATGATGGGCTTCTTATGTCCTTAGCAACTTTTAAAGTTTAAGATGCAGAATAAAGCCTCCTGCTTTAATAATACCAAAGGGCCGCATCCACATAGGCAAGATTGTGTGCAAGGTTCACAGTTTAACTACCATAAAATTTAGCTGCTGCTTTCATCTGAGAAATGTGGTAGATAAAAGCAGTTTCAATATTGCTCCATTGCATTAATGTCGATGTAGTACAGATATATGAAATTGATTCCTCTCAAAACCATGCTCTAAGAAAGTAGTTAAAGTATTATGTTTGCATGATACTGATTAGACATGTAGTCTGAGAAATATATGAAATGTTATATTTTTAAAGGACTTGGCTTATGAGAAGTCATACTTGAGGGAGTGTGGAATCAATTCGCAGGGATAGTTTATGGTCTAGGAACTCTTACCAACTAATGGGAGAAACTGGTGTGTGAGTGTGTGTGGGTGTGTGTGTGTATACAAACCCCCCATATATATATCTGACAGAGAAATATTAATAACTTATATTTAAATTCATAAAGGGAGAATAAAAATCATACAGCCTCTAAGTTTATAGTTGCAATGTGTCAATAGTATTTACTTAGTCCAGAAAGTGTGTTTATATCATTTTCCACTTTTCCTTTTCTATCTTCTGATTGCTTTCAATTCAGCTAGAAATACAAATTTCTATCACATTCAGGTAAGCCAAGTATTAAAAAAATAAGATCTAAGTATAAAAAGATCCCAGAAAAGAATGCATTTCTAGTGTGTGTGTGTGTGTGTGTGTGTGTATCCTTGTTTGATGTAATGACTTAAATATCCTGGAAGAATGTCCAGAAGAACTGATTTGAAGAAGGGTTAATGATATTTCTCTAGTAAAATCTGACTATAATATAGACATGAAAAGAGAGAAGAAATGTCTAAGAGGAGAAACCCATGGCAAAATAGCCCAGATAAACACAAGACATGATAGAGAATAGATATATACAATTATAATCTCCTAAGAAAGTATGAAGACTATTGGCAATGTATCAAAAAAAAAAAAAAAAGGATTCATAAGACTACCAAATTGTGGCACAACAGAATATTCTATTTCTATGTCTACAGGACAGTGAAAAAGAACACTGCATTCATAGGGAAAATTTCCTTTTATTAGAACTATGGGAAATCCTTTTTCGTAGGAATTCAGAAACTTCAGACATCCTAACAGGACTGGTATCTTTCCAGCATATCTTCTATATTAAAATCAAAAATAGTTTTCTCATCTTTTCTACTTGCCTGCCATAGCTTAGCAAGGGGAATTAGCACTATAAATCAAATCTATCTCCTCTGAAGTTACTTATGTGATGAAGCATGTCCAGTTTTTTTATTTTTGAGAGTTTCAGAGTGTTTGGCAGGCAGATATCACTGCTCCTGGGGCACCCTCTCTGGCTTTTAGATCAGGTAAAACAGGAAACACTTGGAAATCAATGCCCCACGCTCTTTCTGAGATAGAAGCCTGGAGCATGGAGATTTTCAAAAGGCAAATTTCAGTTTGTAAAATATTTTCCAAATAGAAATTATCATTTAAATTGCTTCACATTACTTTGTACATTATGGTGCCTTTATGTACGAAATAATTTAAAGAATAATTTTTAATATTAAATTAATCCGGAGAGTACAGCCGTGGGTATAAACAACAGTACTTAGGAAACTGAGCACTAATAACCTGTGGGATTTTTTTTTTTTTTTTTTTTTTTTTTGTAAACTAGAGTAATATCCCTGAACCTGAGCATCTTTCTCTATTGTTGGTAGGTCTCTTCTCTCTGCATTCTATCTGCACACCTTTTTCTTCTCATGACTCTGGCCTTCCTCTTACATTCCAACTCTATTTTCATTCATCACTCTTCACCTTCTTCTCCCCGATTGCCTGTTGACAGACATCCCCTCTTAAGTCCATCATCTTCCCTTCCCTGTGCATTTCCTTAACGTCTCATTCTCTCTTGATGTTCTCAGTACTATTCAGTTAAATTTAGTGCATGTAAGTGGCCACTTTTTCTGGGCACTAGGAAGACTAGATAAATCAGTTAGCTCCTGCATTTTCAGAGCACACAGCAGAAAGAGGGAAATAAAGATGGGAACAAAGTGTGAAAATGCATGGTCAGAAGACAGAAATGTGAACATGGTATGGGATTGCACAAGACTGAGGCTTGACAGGAGCAAGAATTCTGTTGAAGTATTCTTTTGAGCCAGTTCTTGAAAGGTGATTTCAAGTTTCCCAAGCCACCAAAGAGAGAAGGGCAGTCAAGCAGAAGGAGCAGCATCCACAAAGAGCTGAAGCTGTGAAGAGCATGGGGTGGCCTAACAACAGAGCCTGTTCAACATGGCTCAACAATGACTTCAACAGGAGGGACAGGGCGGCAGATGAGACCAAAAATAGAAGTTGTGGTC
Organism: Mirounga leonina; assembly: GCF_011800145.1. Lineage (NCBI taxonomy): Eukaryota > Metazoa > Chordata > Mammalia > Carnivora > Phocidae > Mirounga > Mirounga leonina. The sequence continues at coordinate 56,503,281 of NW_023270451.1, forward strand.
AAGGGGAGTTCTTATGCCAGGCCACATAATTCAGATTTTATTCTATGTGCTGTCACTTAAAGCAAGAATATAGTTTCAGATTTGTGTTTGAGAGAGGTCATTTGGGCAAAGAGAATGGAAGACACTGGAAAGGACAGAGACAGAAGGGATAAAGTGAAACCAGCTACCAAGCTGTTGTTACAGAGAGATCCGTGATTGTCCCTCCCTAAGGCTACCAAGTCAGGAACACTGAAGTTACGAAACATCTACATTTTATACCCAAAAGACTTCTAGAATTTATGGAACATTCTCTAAGGAGTCATGCCTTATAAATCCATCGATTGTGAGTTTATTTACTATAGTCATCCTTTAGTCAGGGACTCCCTACTGGAAGAATTCTGTGGAGAAGGTCTCTTTCATCTACCAAATATTATTAGTTATATATATATATATATATATATATGCACACACACACACACACACATACATATATATAAGTCCAATTGGCAAGGAGATAAGATCAGTTCACTTTTCCATATTTCCTTTCTCCCAGTGGTGCTCCCAACCCCCAGGGAGACTGAACGGATCATGAGCCAACCACTTGAATACTTCTCTCCTCAGTATCCTATTCCCTGTCCCACCCACCTCTGACTCAGGTACCTAGCATCCTTCTCTTCCAATAGAGAAGTAATCATTTTTTATTAGTTGGTATGTATCCTTCCAGAATTTTCTTTAAATATTTACATACTTATCTGTGTATGTTGGGCTCAAATATGTGTGTGTTATGTGTGTATATTCAGAATACATTATTGCTTTTGATATTTTTTTTCCCTTAGCATGCCTTGGTGATCTTTCCATCTCATATCATAGAGATTTCAACTTTCTAACAATTTCAACAGCTGTGAAGCGTCTGAGATTTTACTCTATTTGCAAGTTGAAAGCTAGCCTGCCACAGCTTCATGGATGCTGGCAGATGACATGAGACTCTCAGGTTAGTGACAAAGAAGTGTTATACTAACAGAAATAGCAGTATCAGGGGTATTAGCATTTATACCAAATCCCTAAGCTCCAGTAACCACAGGGTAACATAAAGAAGGACAAGCAATGGCTGCATATGCAGTTGAGTGACCCAAGCTTAGAGACCCAAATCGTTACTAACTGGCAGTCAGCAGATCAGCTTTACTTTGGCTCTAGAGGAAGATACTATATTTATTATACTGGAGAGTAAACATGGCCTTTGCCCCAGAGCTCCATCTTCCCAGGCTATTCAGTAGACAAACATTATTGCAAGATACGCAGAAATGTAAGAGGTGCCATGGAGGACTGTCTGTCTCCCAGCAAACAAGGGTATACAATTTCATAGTGTAAACACCATTCAACCATTCTCCTGTTAATGATCATTAATGGTTAAGGTAGAACAAGTTCTGCTTTCTCAGTTATGCTCTCATTTACTGAATGAACCAAACTTTTAAAGTCATTGACAAACTGTTCATTTTTTTTTAAATTTTATCTGATGTGAACTCATTTTCTGAAGTTTGATTTTGTTGGTTATCTTCTATAATGATAGCTTTTCTCATATGTTTTGAATGCTTATTCTGTCCTTTCCTCTTGAATGCATTTTTAATTTTGTTCCTCTCTCAATTCCAGGTTTCCCTTTCTACTGTCTAGAACTTTTTGAGTTGTTCCATCTGAGTTGTTCCATCTGGCCTCACCTTGTCAGAACCAGGTCTTAAGTTGATGACTAGTGACTCTGGACTGAGGCCATTTCAGATTGATTCATTGAGCCAGTATCTGGGTTGGGTTCAGGCTTGCTTCAAATTTGAGTCTCCTCCCTCCTGGCTCTCAAGGTATATTCCGTCATTTAAACCACACTATCCTTAGGGATGCAAAGCAACTATTTTCATTCTCCTTTCAAAGGACAAGGGGGATATGGGGCAAGGAGTCAGGAAAAATATTCCAGACCTTTGTTTTAAGAACTGAAGCTGATGAATAGTCATTACATCACAGTAAATGAACTTCCTGCTACCTTGACCGGGTCGGGGTCCGGAACCCAACAAGCTCACAGCTGCGGCTTCACTTACTACTTTGTGCACCTGTTGCAGAAGTCTATTCAACAGAGGCATTTAGCTTGTTTTGGGCTAATATATGTATACACACACACACACACACACGCACGATTTCATTATATTTCGCCTCTTTTGCTAAAAAAGTATATTTTGTTTTCCACATTGCTATGTATTTCAAGCAAAGGAGGACTTCAAAGGATGAACTTAAAATGCCACCTTGACTGGATGCAAATATCACATAAGCTGATTTGTACAACTCAAACAGCAAAAAAACAATCTGACTAAAAAATGGGCAGAGAATCTGAACAGACATTTTCCCAAAGAAGATCTACAGATGGCCAACAGGTCCACGAAAAGACACTCAATTTCACTATTCATCAGAGAAATGCAAGTTAAAACCACGAGAGATCACCGCACACCAGTCAGAATGACTAGTATGAAAAAGACAAAAAATAACAAGTGTTAGCAAGAATGTGGAGAAAAGGGAGCCTTTGTGTGCTGATGGTGGAAATGTAAATTGGTACAGCCATTATGGAAAGCAGTATGGAGGTTTCTCAAAAAATTAATGATAGAACTATCATAAGATCCAGCAATTCCACCTCTGAGTATTTATCCAAAAGAAATGAAAACACTAACTCAAAAAGATATCTATACCTCCATGTTCATTGCATTACTTACAATAGCTAAGACATGGAAACAACCTAAGTGTTCATTGATTGAAGAATGCATAAAGAAAATGTGGGACACACACACAGGAATATTAATTAGCCATAAAAAAAACAACAACAGGGTGCCTGGGTGGCTCAGTTGGTTAAGCGACTGCCTTCGGCTCAGGTCATGATCCTGGAGTCCTGGGATCAAGTCCCGCATCGGGCTCCCTGCTCGGCAGGGAGTCTGCTTCTCCCTCTGACCCTCCTCCCTCTCATGCTCTCTGTATCTCATTCTCTCTGTCTCAAATAAATAAATAAAATCTTTAAAAAACAAAAAAACAAACAAAAAAACAAAAAACAACAACAAGGAAATTCTATCATTTGTAACAACACAGATGGACCTTGAGGGCATTATGCTAAGTGAAATAAGCCAGAGAGAGAAAGACAAATACCATATGATCTCACTTATATGTGGAATTAAAAAACACCAAATCTCAACCCCCATCCCCAAAAAAACCGGAGCTCACAGATACAGAGAATAGACTGGTGGTGGCCTGTGGCAAGGGACTGGGGGTAGGCAAGACAGGTGAAGGTGGTCAAAAGGTACAAACTTGTAGTTAAAAAGAAAAAAGCTGATTTATACAGAATTATGGAAATGAGTATGTTGTTAGTCTTTCACAAGGTTATACATTGATACCTAATGTTTAGGATTAGTTGGGCTGAATTTAAATCAATGGAGTCCTATTAGGAGAGCAACTTATTGATATTATTTCCAACCTCAGAACTTTCTTCCATGCCCCAATAATTTGATTACCTTATAAGCCATATTTACTTACCATATATAAAAAATGCTACTGTCAGGTCTACCAAGTCACAATTATCCAGAATCTAGACCCAACTCTTTAGGAGGTGGGACAATGGAGGCAGGAGGGATGGGGAGCCAGTATGCTAAATTTTTGAAGAGTATCAGTTCTATAAATATTAAAAATTGAACCACAGTCTTTTTCTTCAGCTCGATTGTAACCATCCATGGATCCCAAATAGAAACAATAAAAAAATAACATTTGAATAAAGCTCAGAATCCAGGGAAAGCTTTGTATCATTCAGAAAACTGAAAAATGTCTAAAGAAAATGATTTGTCTTTTAAGAACTACGATAACTCAAAATACAGTAACACAGCCTTTAATTTTCTATTGTTATTTATAAATGGTGTAAAACCTATTTTTTTTTAAAAAAAAGCGTTTCCAAATTTGAATAAATTGGTAGGTACAATTAGTGAAGGACAATGCAATCAGACCCTGAAGGACTTTTTCTCTAATATTGTGTACTTTTTACTTAGATTGTCACTTACCTAGTGCCAATGTGGATTAAAATAAGGAATATATATATTTAAAAACAGTAGACCTACATATTCATATGGGGAAAAATTAGATAAACATAAAAGAATGTATCCTTTAACTACGACTTTCTTAGAAAAAGACCTAGAATCCATTCCTAGCCTGGTTTTTTGTTGTTGTTGTTGTTCTATAGATACATATAAATAATGACCTTTGAGAAGATTTATTGAAAAGTTTTTTTTCCCTACCTGATTCTAGAAAGAAATACCGGAATTATAAGATATAGAACTTATATTTACATGAATGACTGTGTCCCTTGAAATGTACTTCCATACTGATATAGAGCATATTTTTTTCTGAATCTCTCTAGAACCTTGTAGTATATGGAAGTTTAAAACCAAACTTTTGGAATTCTTTGACCACTAAAATTTCCAGAAACGGTTTTGAGAACATAAGATTTTTAACTATTTTGTTTTGCTGAGAAGAGACATTTAAAAAAACTCTGCTAGTTAATATCATCAAAAGATTTTAACACACAAAATTAATTAAAGACATAGTGTCAGAATAAGTTACTGGTTTTCCCAAGAAATAATGGTTGGCAGCTTTATAACAAAACAAATAGTTATTACTTACATTACTTGTTTTGAATTGAACCCATGAATACTTTATTGTTGACTTATTATTCAAAAAGTATTTATTGAGAGCTGACTATATACTAGGTTCTGTTCTAAATGCTAAAGGATAACAGTGAACAAAACGAAGTCCCTATTTTCAAAAAGATTGCATTCCTGAGGGAAGAAAATTAAAAAATGGACAAGTAAACATATCAGCTGGTGATGTTAAATCAGATGGAGAAAAATAAAGCAGAGTAAATGGAATAAGGAGTGCCAGAGTGGGACAGATGATTATTTTATACAAAACAGTCAAAGGAAACCTCTTTAAAAGGGTGAAATTTGTTCAGAGATCTGAAGCAAGTCTGGGAATAAATCATGCTGCTATCTGGCAGAGGAAGAAGCAAGTGCAAAGGCCCTGGGGCAGATGAATGCTTAATGTGTTAGAGAAACAGCACAGAGCCCTGCATGACTGAAGCAAAGTGAGGTGCAGAAAGACTACTTAGGAAAAGATATTAGAAAGTTCATGGGTGGCCAGATTATACAGGGATTGTTAAGCATTTAAGCTTTAACTTTGAGTGAGATGAGTAGCAAATGGAGAATTTTGAACAAAAGAGTAAAATGATCTGCCTCAAGTTTTTCTTTCTTTTTTTTTTTTTAGAATAGTTTCAGGTTTACTGAGAAGTTGCAGAGACAGCAGTAAGAGTTCCCATTTGTGTATCACTCAGTTTCCCCCATTGTTAACACCTTACATGACATCTTTGTCAAAAGTAAATAACCAAGATTGGTGCATTACTGTTAGGCACATTCCAGACTTACTTGGATTTCCTCAGTTTCTCCATCAATGTCCTTTATCTGTTCCATGACCCAGTCCATGCTTTGAGTTACTTTAGGTTGTCATGGCTTCACAGTCTCTTCTGGCCTATGATTGTTTCTCCATCTTCCTTTCTCTCTCATGATGTTGACAGTCTTGAGGAGTAGTGGCCCAGTTATCCTGCACTATGTCCCCCACTCTGGGTTTGTCTGATGTTGAGCTCATGATTAGACTGAAGTTTGGGGGGTTTGGCAAGAACACCACAGAGGTGAAGTGCCTATCCAGTCATGTCATATCAGTTCTTAGGATATCTTCATGACCTTTATGATATTAACATTCATCACTTAATTATGGTAGTATTCACCACATTTCCCCCCTTAAAGTTACTCTTTTTGCCTTCCTAGACTCTGCTTTGGAAGAATGATTTAATGTTTTAAAAGGGTCATTTGATTATTATTTTGGGAATAGAGTAGATACAAGGAGACAGCTGGGAGGCTGATGCTGTAAACAAGGGGAGAGCACCATGTTGCTTACAGTATACTTTTCTGGAATGAACCCCCACGTAAATTTAAAAAAAGGTGCCATTTTCACTTGAGAATATCTTTCAGGAAGCAGTAATAATTATTAATACTGAATCTCAACCCTTAGGCGCAAGGCTTTTAAAATAAACTTTGACAAAATTGGACAAACACTTCTGCAGGCAGCAATGACGGTCTTGAGAAAAAACATGCGTGGGTGAGTCGTAAGCTGAACAAACCACTTCGTTTCCTGGTACACCTTTTTTTTTTTTTCCACATGAAGGAATTACTAATAGACAAACTGGTTATTCAGACTTGGGTACCTGGCAGGCATTATCTTGAAAAAGGACAAAGGAGATCTCTCACTTCAAGGAATACTGCTGCCGCATAAGCGTTCAAGTGAAAATTAGAGTTTTTGAAAACTTGTACTCTTTTTTTTTTTAAAAAAGACAAGATTTAAAAAAATCTTTTTTTAATTATGAAATCAGCCAAGATATCAATCAATGTGATTTTAAAAATATTTTAGAAGGAAAATGTCAACATTCAAAAGATCTGTATAACTCAAGGAACAAAGTTTTCCAAAGACCAAGGAATGATGTTAAAAAAACATGTATGGGTAAAAGACCATGCAAAGTGTTAGGTAGGCCAATGGATTTTTTTTTTTAAAGCTTTTATTTATTTATTTGAGAGAGAGAGAATGAGAGAGAGCACATGAGAGGGGGGAGGGTCAGAGGGAGAAGCAGACTCCCCGCCGAGCAGGGAGCCCGATGCGGGACTCGATCCCGGGACTCCAGGGTCATGACCTGAGCCGAAGGCAGTCGCTTAACCAACTGAGCCACCCAGGTGCCCAGGCCAATGGATTTTGATGCAACAGTACAAAAAGTTTATTGACATGCCTCAGATTTGTGTGTGTGCATGATCAAAAAAGAATATCCATGATTATTTGAAAGGTTATTATAATAATACTCCTTTTTCATCAACATATCCCTGTGAGCCTGAATTTTCTTCCTATATTTCAGCCAAAAAACCATGTTGCAACAGATTGAATACAAAAGTTGACATTAGACTCTGGGTCTTTTCTATTATGCCAGACATGAAGGAGATCAGCAAAAATGTAAATTAATGAAAATTTTTTCCTGATTATTTTTTCCTGAAAAATATTATTTTTCCCAAAAACATGCCATTTGTGCTAATATATGAAGAGTTTATTAATGCTATTTTTGAATGAATATACAGTTTTTTTTTAAATGCCTTGGTTTTCATTGCTAATACAGAAACTATTGACAGAGATAACCAATACAAATAAAAGTTTTTTGGAATTCACACTAGTTTTTAAGAGAGTAAAAGGATCCTGAAAATAAACATTTGAGAATGGTTTCTCAAAAAAAAAAAAAAAATAGTTCCGTTCAGGTCATACATTTTATGTAAATCTTTAGTGACTCCCAGATTAAAAGCAATGGAAGAAATCATTAAGAGGAAGAGCAACTAATGTGAATTTCCAAAAACTTAAATGACTACTACTCAGAAACACAAAAACACATTAAGCAAATGGCTAATTGGGCAAATTGTTACAACAAATATTTACAAGCAAAGTTTCACTATCTTTTATTTAAGAATATATTGCTTTTCTTCTTTTTTTTTTTTAGCCAATCCTCAATAGGATAATATATTCTGTCACTCTCTTCTTCCTTCCCTCCCTCCCTCCAGAAAATATACTAATACTTAACAGTGGTTGTCCCTAATTAGTGAGATTAGAATCCTTTTAATAATTTCTTTTTTTAATAATCTGTATTTCCAAACTCTCTACTTTTTATGCCAGGGGAAAAAAATCCTAACAATGTTTAAAGGCCAGATATTTTAAAATCATTTTAAAACCAATGATGCAGGGCGCCTGGGTGGCTCAGTCGTTAAGCGTCTGCCTTCGGCTCAGGTCATGATCCCAGGGTCCTGGGATTGAGCCCCGCATCGGGCTCCCTGCTCAGCTGGGAGTCTGCTTCTCCCTCACCCTCTCTCCCTGCTTGTGTTCCCTCTTTCGCTGTGTCTCTCTCTGTCAAATAAATAAATAAAAATTTAAAAAAACAAAAACAAAAAACAAAAAACCAATGATGCATTTATATTGGAATTCTGTATTATGCAAAACCAAAAATCATTCATCCTGAATCTTTAAAATTATTTGAGTAAAACAGTTATCATTGCTTAAATGTATTAGTACGTGGTTTGCTTATAGCCATTAATAATTATATTTTGATGCTTCCCTCAAGCACATAGCACTTTTTCAACAATTAAATATAGAACTGTCAAAAACAATTCTAATTGTAGGTGAATTTATAAATGTCTTTGATTATTAGCGGTTCTAATTTGAAAAAAAATAGATTTGATGAAAGAAAAATGAAAGATATTGGTTTAAATATGTTTGGGTAATAAATATTGATTTAAAGTTTTCTTACCTCACCAGTCCCTTATTATGAAGACAACTTAAGAATTGTTACTATCTGGGCATGATTTGAAGTTGTGGCCCAATACTTTGAATTGTAGAATAAAATAAGCTTAGTTCATTGTGTTTTCATTCTATTCACTTTTATTTCACTACAAGATGATTAATAACAATGAACATTTTGAACTCATTTTTAAATTTTATCTTCTTATTGACATGTTAGCATTGCAACATTCCCATAATGTTTAACAATTTAAATTTGAAAAGTTAAAAATGAAAAAAGTAAAATATCCTATTTTATGTCTTTTCTGCAATGAAGTCTGATTGTAACATCCTTGCTCTCAAACCGTCAAATCTGCCAGAACTTTGTGTAGTAGCTTTAGAAATGTTTGTTTGCGTCCAGTTTTCATTTCTTTTATTTCTCCTATAAAAACAGCAGCTCCCTGAATCCAGCCAAACTTACCCAAGTTCACCCTCTCTCTAACCCCAGTGGTGTGTAAGTATTCTAAAAACTGTGCTTTCAGAGAATTAAAATGAATGAGTTGGCACTCTTCACTGACATGCCTAAGTTCTCTGGCATTCTGAGAAATTCAAGGGTGAGTTTACTAACAGTACCCTCACTTCTCCATTTCCCTGACCAGCTCCAAAGCCTAAAAGGTTTTTGTACTTCTAGTGATTGTGCCCAAACTTGTGCGAGTTGTCTCTAGAAAGTTTTAGGTAGCACTCAATAGCCAACAGACTACTGTTAGGTGATGAAATTTACTATAATTGCCTTTCCTTGTGACTTACCCACTAACTAGTGCTTCCATATTTTCATTCGTACTAGGCAGCAGACATTGCATTTTTATCGTAGCTCTCTAGATGTAAACCAGGAGAAATTCCTTTCCATTAGAACTTCTCTTAATGCTGAAAAATCTCACCTCCATCTTTCCCTTTTATTTCACATTGTTCATCCATTTCTCTCTTGCTTTTTGGCTTCTTTCACTCGTTTGCACAGGATTCATCTCTTCATCTGTGAAGACTGCCACCAAAAGGATCACTAGCAGGTCAGAAGTCCCAAGCTTCCTGTAGGTTGCTCTTCAGCTTTCTTAGCTAAGCCCATTGAGCAGATGTTCCTATTTGTGGTTGAGCTAGGGAGGCAACACTGTGGAAAAGAATTACTTAGGTAGTAGCTCAACCCTCGATGGTTATTCTCTCTCCTCAAAGTAAAAATCTTGAGGCCATGGAGGCAAAGTTGTTCTTTCTTCTTTTATCTGACGGTCTGGTTTCATCCATTTGTCTACCCTTGTAGAGTTATTGAAGAGGCCTCATTTTCATGTTTATTTCTTCCAAATGGAATAAAACTTTCTGTATGCCTTCATTCAACTTTGCTCCTCCATACATTTTTATTTTAATCAAAAGCTTTCTTGGAGTGAGTGACGGCCACCTACGGAGCTAGTTTATGTCTTTAAAAGCTTTGTTTATCACCCAGAGTGATATAGCCTATCAAGGGGATTCATTTTGGTTTAAGGACACATTATTGTCTTGATTGGGCTCATACATCAAAGGCAAGAATTAAAGCGTTCTGATGAAAACTTCCCACCTGACACACAGGTGGCTAAAAGTATGTGCTAGCCTTTCTTGGGTCCTTTTGTCACCTTTCTTAGCTTTCTTGTTTTGAAACATGATAATAGTAGTATTTGAGTTTTCTGGGGATTTTTGTTCTATATTGCATGCTGTGAAAGGATTTTTCTAGGTTCTGCTTCTGGGCTCCCTCTGATCTTGTGATGTTAAACACACTGCTGTCTTCCCTCGGCATTACTCTCATCATTTTCTTCTCCACTTGTCCCACTTCTGTCCTGTGTATGTGGGAGGGGGCTGTACAGAAGATGTGAGAGGAAATTGAGTAGAATGGCAGAGTCGGGGGATGTCAGGGAATCACACTGCTGAAAAAAAGACCTCCACAACTTCTAAAAGAAAAAAGGATAGGCTGTACTGGTCTTTGCATTTTTTTTTTTTTCCAGCATAACCGCAAAAGTTAAACTTTTTTCCAATGAAGCCTTTAAAAAAGAAACACTGTCCCTTATCTTTGAATTTTGATATCATCTAGCTCCTAGAGCGAGGTCCCAAATTCATGAAAATTCATGGTTTGTTTTCTAAACAGTAGAGAATGATTTATGCAACACAAATACCATATTTTCTTGTAGGACCAGTGTCATTCTGACCTTGAAGAACTGTGTGAATTGTAATGAAAATAAATACTTCAATAAAGCATGACATCATATCTTGATTCATTTTGCATTGTGTGTGTTTAAGGAAACACTAGAACTTCCTTCTGATAGGTTTAATACCTTGGGAGATTTGTTGACTTTTGCTTTCTCTCTTGCCCCAGGGTCATGTTTGGAAATTCCACTCAGTATTAGAACCAGATTTAGTCAGTCAACAACAACAAAGAGAAAGAATGTTGGGTTTTTTTTGGACTACATGTCACTTTTTAAATATTTTCCTTATGCCAGTCATTTTGGTGAGAAATATGTACGCAGATGAACACAAAAGGGAGCAAAATATTGACAAACATATTGGAGAAAAATTTAATATGGATCAAATTTCTTGCACATAAGATCTTTCTTGTATCACATTCTGCTATTCAGGGCTGCAGTTTAGTCTTTCTTTGATATTATTTCCTGGAATGATTGGCTGGGATTATATAATTAAAACAATCTGCATGTGCTAGCATAAATTTGATTGTTCTAGACATTAGAACTAAATTTAATACTAAACATGATAAGCTTTGATGGTAAGAAAAAAAATTCAAGCTTTGGGAGGCTATCTACTTCATATTTAATAATCATCAGAAGTATTTATTTTTTTTTAAAGATTTTATTTTTATTTATTTGACAGAGAGAGACACAGCAAGAGAGGGAACACAAGCAGGGGGAGTGCAAGAGGGAAAAGCAGGCTCCCCACTGAGCAGGGAGCCCCATGCGGGGCTCAATCCCAGGACCCCAGGATCATGACCTGAGCTGAAGGCAGGCGCTTAACCAAATGAGCCACCCAGGCGCTCCATCAGAAGTATTTTATATTCACTAAAGAACTTAGCATAGTTTCTGGCACATGGTAGGAGACAGATATAGATATCAATATAATTCTGTTAAATATAATACATGAAGAAATATGCCAGGCAAATTAAGTAGCTAACAACTCTTTTGAGAAATTTTTATTCTAAGAGAAACACTGTGTAAAAATGACCATGAAGTAAACAACTCAGATACCTGGAAAATAAAGAGCAAATAAACCATAAAATGACATTAACTGCTCTCGTAGCTCCATAGTGAAACATACATGCATTTATGAGTAATAACGGGTATGTTGCTAAAATATCAACTTTGTTTTTTTCATTCAGTAATGCAGTGTGATAGATTTGTTTTTAAAACTTCAGAGGGCAATTCACTTATTAACATATTCCAATGCTAGTACTCTCTGTATAAAGGAAACCTTTTGATATAACGCATTATTTTATTCTGTCCCTGTCTCTCCCTCTGTATCTCCAGGTCCTGTTGGCATATTATAATTGGCTCAAACAAGACCCTTCTTTAGTTTCATTCATTCGTTCATTCATCAATCCATCCACTCATTCATTGTCTTTTATCCATGTCCCCCACTCCCATCTGCCCCACTCATTCATCTTAATATATGCACAAATATATATACACATATGCATGTTGTGTGTGTGCATATATTCTGTTAAATGTGTCAAGTTTTCTTGCATATAGTTTTTAATTTTAGTAAATGATATTGCACATTGGATTATTTTTTTCTCTTTTTAGTCAGATCAAGATTTTGGGATCCATCCATGCTGCTTTATGCATATCTCACCCATTGCTCTGGCATATAGTTCCTGCTATCATACTAAATATTGGTGATATAGTAATGGGTAAATTACTGAGCTAAGCTTTGATTTCTTCATCTGTGAAATGGGGATGATACGTCTACCTCATGAAATTGTGTAAAAAATTACATGAAAAATGTATGACAGTTATCTAGCACATAAATTCCCAGAGAATAAGAACACTCAATATATTTCAAGTAGCTCACATGGCTTGGCAAAATGAGTACAGAATGGTGGGAAAACATGGGGTAATACAGAAGATGAAAATGGAGAATTAAAAGGACCAGATCATGAACATTTTTTTCTACAATATGGAAGAAATTTGTACTTTTGTACTTTAAATTTTTGCCCAGAATTCCCTTAGCATCACCTGAGATTGAGAATTCATATTCACAGGACCTACCGACAGAGATATGTCCTGTCCATGTGGCTTAAACAAATTTTTCTAATGCAATAGAGTTGATAATAATACTATGTGCCATATTGACTTCTGCCCTTGAAATTAGTGGTGGGGAAGGGACATCATTCTTAGACCTGAGTTTTAAAATCTTAAAACTGAGGAGCAGGAAAGTACTTAAAGCCCTTTGTTTAAATATAAGGTGAATAAACCTTTGAATTTGGAGATGGTGGAAATTGGGTCAGCCCTGTATCAACCATCTGTCTGAGCCTCAGCTGAGGCTATTACTGTCCTCTGTTGGTTCTATCCATCTTTAAAGAAGAAGGAAAATGACCAACTCATCTTGCCCCTCACCTTCAGTCTCTGGGGAAAAAGGACTACAGTCCAGTAGGCCCTCGGCCCTTTTCTTCTTTAAACAAAAAATAAAACCTTGGCATCTACTTTCCTAACAAGCTATTCAGAGGATCATGCTTATTCAGACATGTTAAAATTTGAGGACTTGCTGACATTGGGGAGCCATCAACAGGTACATATATTTTAGAACTATGATGTCCAATTCTGTAGTCACCAGCCACATTCAGCTGTTTGAATTTAGCTTCATTAAGATTAAATATAATTAAAAATTCAATCACACTAGCCACACATTACCTGCCCGATAGTCTCATGTATCTAAGCTGCTACTATACTGGACCATCCGGACACAGAACTTCCCATCACTGCAGACAGTATCACTGAGAACAACGTTTTGGAAAGCTCATTCTAGTGACAAGCATGGAGGATGCATTAGAAAGGAATGCTGTAGTCCAGTGAGAAGAACATGTTTGGAGTGCTGACAAAGGCCTCCAAAAATAGGAACAGTAAAGATAGAGAAGATAGGATGGACATGAAAGGCTTTGTTTTTCTAAATAATTCTTTGAAAATGTATTTATAAACATCTTTTTCCTGAAATTCTCCTTCCTTAAGAAAAATGAATAAAATTTCAACTATACTGCTAACGGGACTTTTTAAAAACTCTCAGTAAGTATTGTCAGATTGCTTTATGGAAACACTGTATCCATTTAACCTCCCACCAATACCCTATTAACAATCAGTGTCATCACTGAAAACAACTTTTCCAATTGGATTATAGCAACATGGAATCTCATTTGTAAAAACTTACTTTTCCTGGTTTGTCTAGCTTTCAAATCATTACATTTTTGATATACCATGGTATTAATCATCATCCAGTCAAAACTATTTTTCTTTTTCCTTCTAAAATATTTGTACATTTAATGATCCTTCTTTAGATGCTAGATTATACATTGTAGACCTTTGAAGGTTCTGCAGATCAATGAAAATTATGTTTATGAGAATCTTAGGTAGGATCTAGTAGGGAACTCTTGGGAAACTTAGAGTAATACAAGAATGAGATGTACTTTAAGTGATAGACATGGGGGGGAAGCAACAATTTATACAAGAGATATTTTGAAAGAATCATTAATGCCTTTCAAAGATTGCCTACATATATGAGAGAAGGAACCATGAATCAGAAAGGCTGGTTTTAACCCAGAATGACTGACAAACTCCTAGATTCATGATCAAGGAAATTAAACAGGTGGTGACAAGTTTTAGAAACAGTGATTTTGGGGCGCCTGGGTGGCTCAGTCGTTAAGCGTCTGCCTTCGGCTCAGGTCATGATCCCAGGGTCCTGGGATCGAGTCCTGCATCGGGCTCCCTGCTTGGCGGGAAGCCTGCTTCTCCCTCTCCCACTCCCCCTGCTTGTGTTCCCTCTCTCCCTGTGTCTCTCTCTGTCAAATAAATAAAATCTTTAAAAAAAAAAAATTAAAAAAAAAAAAAAGAAACAGTGATTTGGGGAAATGGACATGTGACCAAGTGGCAACTAGCAGTTATTTAGAGACAAAGAATTAGGGCCCAGGCAAGAGGAAGGAACCAGCAATATGGCTTTAGTTTCAGAAGAGAAAGTAAGTACTTGAACTAAAAAAAATGGAGGAACTCTCTGAAGATGTTTAAAGAGAAAGGGAACCAAATCTCCAGGTTTGAGGGATTCCCTTCCTGCCTTCTGAAACCCACCCTGTTTTATGTGCACTGGGCTACAAGTCAAGCTGGGGAACAGACAGTGATAATATATCACAAAACTCTTTCCCTTCATGGGTAATCAACTTTCATGAAAGTTATGCTGCTCTTTTTTCTATACTGCCATAGCCTCCTAGTAGGTCACCTTGCCCCACTCCCAGTCTAATCTCAACACAGAAGTTCTACATCCTCTGTGCCAATAACATCACCCCTCTACTTAAAATCCTGCGTAAAATTCAACATTCTTCCCAAGATGGCCTCCAGGCCCAACCTGATTGCATGGTCTGCTCACCTCACTTGCTTTCTGACCTCCTTTGGCTACTTACAGCTCTCCCACTCACTTTTGCCCTTCAAGCCACGCTAACTGAACTCCTTGCTGTTTCTCAACATGCCATGCATGCTCACAACTCAGGACTTTGGCTCTATCTGTTCCTTTTGTCTGGAGGAAGAAACACATCCCCCCCCCCCCCCCACCCTCCCCTGGCTAATGCTCTCACAGAGTTTTCAAGTCTTTGCTTACATTTCAGTGAATCCTACCCTGACTATTCTCTCTATATCCTCCTTGAGTGAATCCCAAACTTCAGTCCCTTACCCTATTTCTTCTTTTTATCCAGTGCATATCCCCTTCTAACATACTATCTAATTTACTATGGTTATTGTCCGTTTTTCTTTCTCCAGAATGCAAGCTCCACCAAGGCATCTGAAGCACCTGAGCTCAAAGTCTGGCCCATAGGTCTTCAATAAATATTTGAGCTATTTCTTTCCTCCAAACTGATGAACTTCAGTACTTTTTTCCATTTCCTGTTAAGTAACTTTGTCATTTTGATCAGATCTCAGTACCATGCTCTTAAGAATTCTATTTTTAGCTTGTTTTCCACCCCCTCAAAGTCATCTGATTGAAGCAGTGGTCTCGGTGCTAGATATTATCATTTTGCATTTACATTTTATATAATCCTCTGGCCTGCTTGTCTCAATGACATGTGTCAGGGAAATGGTGCTTACCAGCCACTCACACCTGTCTTGTTGATGTTTGATGGCTTGGCTTATTTTGTCTAGTTCACTTCATAATTCCTTGAGAAATTTGGCAGAGCCTTTCCCAATGGTGTGAAAGCATTTTCTACGGGCTTGCTGATGGTGTGACTATTTCCCTCTGGTGTTATAGCTTTCGAGTGGCTGAAAATAAAAGACTGAATTATTCCTGTACCTGGCAGCCTTTACTGCTGCACTTCATCAGTTCAATCATACTAAATCATTAATTTAGGTTCCTTCCATGCCTACACAAGCATGGTGAAAAGGAATCTGCAAAAATGCCACAAAATCACAAGTGCCTTCTTGATTGCATCCCTGGCATTTGTACAGAGCAGAAGACTTCTCTAGCAAATTCTCTTCTATTTTCCCATTAAAAAAAAAAAAAAAAGCCTATCTCCCTAAATTTGAAAATGGCAACAAAATCACTTCAGAAAAAAAAAAAAAATGAATAACATTATAGAAAGATCTCGCGTTGTCATCTTCTGCCTCTGGCATTTTCATAGAATCGTTGGACAAAGAAAGCCTCAAGGACAATTCTAGGACTCCCCTTTTCTCCTCAGATCCAGATCACTGTGCTTCCTCGTCTTTCTAGAAATGCCGTATACTAGCTTTCCCTCATTATCTTGCTCTACTCATCCTCCTGAAAATAGCATATTCTGTGTTACTGAATTTTGAACGTGAGAGCTGAAGAGATTATTTGTCTAATTCTTGCACCATTTGGAATAGAGAGACTGGTGATGAGACATGAGATTCCTTATCCAGTGCTTTTTCCATACTCTATTTCCGTAGTTTAAACAAAAACAAAAACAAAAACAAAAACATGGAGACCTACAGTAAGGGAGAAAAAATTCTGGTTCAGACTGGTTGCTGTCAGGTGGATAAAAAATTATTTTCTTCAGTTTACAGATAAGGCAACTGAGATGTAGAGAGTTTATAAAACTCTTCCAATGTTGCAGTTAAATTGTTACTGGAATTCATGCTGCTCAATTCCTCAAGCCCTCCAATTTATAATGACATAAACAAAACTACCTAACATTAAGCATAATTGCAACTCATCTCAATTAATCTTCTACTCAAATGAATTGTTATTTATAAATATTTACAGAATTTTTGGCACTGGTGATAGCCTGAGGGTTGTATTTCATATTTTGGAGGAATACCTATTCTTCAAAGTATAGGCACTGTAATTTTTGGTTGCTCATGAAATATTTATTAATGCTAATGCTAATAAAAATAATGCCATGGTGATTATGCTCTTCAGTCATTAATGCCCTGAAAGAAGTAATTTGCAAATTGGTACACTGTCACTCAAAGTATTAATTTACCACATGTGGGTAACAAATTACTTCTGGAATCAGGCTAGGCGCAATTGTGAAGGCTCTCTGAAGTGCACCCCGCCCCCGCCCCAGCATTCACCCTCAATCAGTTGCCAAATCTTGTAGAGCTATTTCCACAATGTCTCACATGTATTTCCTCTTCCCTCCATTATTACCACTGTTACCACCTGAGTTCAGGTCTTCCTGACTCTTGTTTAGAGAACTGCATTAGTATAGCAATCGGTTATTTTGCTATCATTCCACCTCTACCCCAAACTGTCCTATACAGTGGCCCGATAAGCCTTCCCCAAACACAGTGACTTGAAAAATCACCCCGGAGAAGAAATCAACAATACAGCCAACCAACAATTGGGATTCAAAAGTCATCAAGAGGCAGCAAGAGCTTTTCTTAAACTGAACCAGAGTTCCAAACGGACCAGTTCTACACTTTATATAAGCACAAGCTAAATTACATTGGCTAATGCTTGTATCACCCTTCACCGGTTCCTAAATGAAATTCAAACTCTGGGCCTGCCCTTGCACACCTGTGCGTGCACACACAGAATGGTCATGTACACACAAACACACACACAGTTTCTCAACTTTCATGCCCATTGGAATCTTCCACATAACTTCAAACATACTGATTCTAAGTAATTGATAGGGAGTGGTGTGTGGGCATTGGGATTTTACAAAACTCCCTAGATGATTCTAATATGCACTTGGAGGCTAAGAACTTTTTTTTTTTAAACATATAAAAAGGGGCAACTTACTGTAAAAGGGAAAATATCTCCCAAGAGTCAGCAGACTAGTGCTCACTTCTGGATTTTGCCTTGAACAAAAGATCTCCAACACATCAACTGCAATTCCAGTAAATCTCATTTCCTCATCTGTAAATGCAACATGAAGGAGCGGGGCCAGGCTAATACATTTAACTAGCATTAACGTGGCACTTACTATGTACTTGACTCCGTACTGGAAGCTGAGAATTTAGCATTGAACAAGAAAAACAAAGTCTCTGTTCTAATTGACTTTACAAGGCCTAAGAGACTGTTAAAAAATAAACAAAATAATTATAGATTGCCATAAAAACTAGAAAATAAGTGATATTATGAGACAAAAACTCCGCGTGGGGATGGGCACTATAGTAAAAAAAAAAAAAAAAAAAAAAAAAAAAAAAACAAAAAAATTTTATATTTAAAGATAAAAAAAATCTCAATGGAGTTTGGGAAAAAAAAAAAAAAAAAAAAAAAAAAAAAAAAAAAAACAGTCAGAAGTCTTTCATTGTCAGATTTTAGATAATTCTGATCTCAATTTTGTAAAGAATCAACAAGGTAGAGCACACCAATAAAGGGAAACTGTAGACTCCTGAAGGGCATCATATTCAACATGTAACATCGTACAGACTGAAATTTTTGTTCGGCAGCATTAAGTAAGATCCTGCTTCATTGTTGCCCCACTTTTAACACCCCTGTTTTGATGAAATAGATAAAATCTACTCTTTCAGACCCTTTGAAGGTAACAAAAAATTGGTTTAGGATGACTGAACTCAAACAATAGTTTTACTGTACAATGGGGCTGTAAGAAAAATACTCCTTTACCGGGGTTTGAGGAAAACTGAGTTCATTGTTCCTACAGCACAGTTTCTGAGCAAACACGGATTTCTCAACCTTCTAAGTTGTCCAGATATTAGTAATCCTTGGTTGTTTGTCCACACTGACATTGCTGAGATGCCACTTTCTTCTCCTGGGGCCATCTTTGTCTGCTCTCTTATGGTGGGAATTCTAAGGACCCCACTTAGGGCTGAGAGAGGCATCATTGGGGACAATTCCTAGTGTTAGGGTGTCTTGTGCTTTATAAGCTATTCATGAATTAGACAATCTGGATCCTTGTTAACAAGTCCAAATGGAATAAGAATCATGAGCCAAGATTCTGAGCCAAGTGAGTCTGGAACCATGATTTGCTTGCCATCTGGAAGAATCCCACAAGTCAAGGAGCAAGCAGATTGAGGCTGAAAGTGGAGATGCTTCTCAGAGTCTAAGGAAATGCCTAGGCAGTGAACACTTTTACTTGCTATCCAAAGTGGTCCAATTTCATTTTAAGTACTAACTTTTTTTGATGCCATTGTTAAGATTTGATTTTTCCGACGCTCTAAATTTTTTTCCCCCTCTGGTTAATTTCTCTGCCCTTGTAAATGGCTACCCTATCTCTTGGGTCACAATAATAGAATAACAAACTGCAACTAGCATTTATAGAAGACTTGTCACCTGTCTGGCACTAGGCTAAGACCTTAACCCTGTGGCCTCTGCTCGCCTCTCTCTAATCTGAAGGCTAAGCTGTACTAGGACTTTAAAAAGGCTCTTTATAGCCAACTGCTCTGGCAGAGAAATAATATCCAGAGAGAGCAGGTGCATTCTTCAATGCATTCTGTTTTTGGAAGACTAACAGCCCTCCTGCTCTCAGGGTTTCGCCTGAAGAACCTCCTGTCTCTGATTTTGCAGCATTCCCTATGGGGGTTACACAGTCTCAGCGTTGTCAAACATTATGGGCAGGGAAACAGCAAGCTTAGACTGATTAGTTCTGCTCCCCTGAAGCCAGACAGCAGGGTCAGGGACTGGCACTGAGGGGGATGATGCAGCCGAGGCCTGGGAGCTGGCGTCTGAGAAGTCAGGAGAGTGCAGTGTCGGTGCTGAGAGCCCTACAGACCATGTGTGGCCTTCCCACAGGGAGCAGGAACTGAGGTCTTCCTACTCTATCTGACGGGTCCCTCACGGGTTATCGCACACTCATTCTTCCTTCCTGTTGTTTCTTGGGGGTCACCTCCTCCAGCTGGAGAAGTCTGAGAAGACCTGGTCCATGGGGGAACCAGGCACCAAATCTCTGAGCCCCTCATGCTGCCACTTTTCTCCACAGACTGAGGAGCAGCCAAGTCCCAGCAACCCTAACACCTGTTGGCTTGGTTGCTTCACCATGTGAACAGCCTTTTAAGTTCACAGGTGTCATCGCTTTAACTATCTGAACTGTATAGGGGCCCAAAACAGGAGACCAAAGTGGGGGGACGTGTGGGCAGCCCCACTAAAAAATGAATGCCAAATAGTAGCACTTTCCTCCAGGGCAGTCATGGTTCCAAGAGCTTTCGATGTAACAACTCATTCCACGTTTTTAGTAAGCTTATGAAGTAGGTTTCTAGCATTAATCTGATTTGACAAATGCAGAAACTGAGGCATCAAGAAGATGAAGCAACTACCTAAGGTCACAGAGCCACTTAGGGCAGAAGCAGGACTTGAACCTGGGAAATTTGGCTCTACCAGCTCTGTCCCTAACTGTTCCTAACACTCTACAAAAAGTCACATTTAAATTTAAGTTATGAATTCCACTTCGTGTTTATGTAGAGTATTTCATGAGGTGGATGAGGTGAGGTCTCTCACACAGCCTGCCACTTAGACACAAGATTAATGTGTTGAGGCATCATCAGGGTCAACCGCCATGCTGTTTTGTAAATTAACCTTGGTTGTGCTCGAGTCAGACTGCATTGGGAAGTGAAAGGTTTTTCATCTTGGATCTTCCTCATTTACTCACAGGCAAAGCCATCTGGGCCCCGAGTGGCTGGCTTCTTGACTATAATCTAACAAACACGGCTCTAAGACATTTTATTCAGAAGACTGAAATGTGGTGGTATAGACTATGGGGTACAGAAGTACAATAGGGTCTGGTGATGTTTGACAGCATCAGTTTAAAGAAAATGCTCAAAAAATATTCAGCGAAAAATGAGTCAGGGATATTTAGCAAGCTTATGTCTGTAAGGCCTTTGTGTGGTTATTTCCATGAAAATACAGGTTGTCTTGGACACAAAGGGCATCATTAGTGTTAGTGAAATGCCTGAATACGAGAATCAGGAACTGCTTCACTTCATTATGTCTCACCCTAGCCAAGGGTGGCTACTCTTAATATTAAGCAACTTATTACTTTCTTTTTTTTTTTTTTTTAAGATTTTATTTATTTATTTGAGAGAAAGAATGAGAGAGAGAGCATGAGAGGGGGGAAGGTCAGAGGGAGAAGCAGACTCCCCGCTGAGCAGGGAGCCCGATGCGGGACTCGATCCCGGGACTCCAGGATCATGACCTGAGCCGAAGGCAGTCGCTTAACCGACTGAGCCACCCAGGCGCCCGCAACTTATTATTTTCTAGAGTCGCAAGGAAGTCATTAGCATATGTACGTTAAAGAGGTGCCCTCACAAGCAAGGGCAGATAGAGTGGTATGGAACTCTAGTTTATAAAATGAAATAGCTTAATGTACATTTCCGTAAGTAATTCCCATTAGACTCATTGTGGTCTGTCCTCATTGCCATGAAGAAACTTTATATGTGTTTATTATGCCCCTTAGCTTCACTTTGTAACTTATCTCCTCCATTCATGACTGTACATAATATCACCTTTAGAGTGATTCCAATCTGACTCCCTTAGGATGCCACTTTTTCAACTCATCTTTCACAGGAAACGGATATCCTTTTACTTGATTATGATGAAATCATTCTCCATTGGTATCATTGTGTCCCATGACAACTGGAAATTGTTCAGCAAGTAGAAGCTGAGTTGAAGTAAGATGTGCAGATTTCTGCACTACTGAATCCATTCTGTAAAGCTACTTGGTTTTCATGCTTTTGCCCGACTGGTTTTACCTTAACTTAAATAAGTAACAAACTCATAGTATGCAAGTCAAGAAGTTAGAAAGACACCAACCAATTAAAACAAAAGAAAGCAAATGAAAAGGATTATCAGGGTACAGGTAGAGATTCATTGTTTAGAAAACAGTTTTTCAAGTTAATCCAAGCACTTACTCTTTGAAAAGCCAGTAACGCAAACCATCAATCCAGTTTTATCGAAAAATAAGACACACCCACAGGGACAATGTTATATTGATCATTTGTAATTTACCTCAACACCTCCTTTTGGCGTTAGCCCTGATTTTCACTTAATAAGCTCCCTTCTCCTATGCCCGTTCATGAGCAACTGACTACTGGATCCTAGAGAAGAAGTCAGTAATTTGGACCCAAGCCAGTCAGCCTTGCCTATAGTGACTGGATACTGTATGACCCCATGGCCAATGCTGGGCCAAGCAGAATGACTCGAGATGTTTGCTGGCACAAAAGTGCTTGTTCTGCTAAGCTTTATTTGAAACTGGAAATATCTGTTCTTGGGAGATACTGGCTACCATTTTGTGACATAAGGAAGAGTCTATTTGAGACTAGTCAAAACAGAGGCAGTGGCTAAGAAAGGGGGAAATTTTTTTTTTTTTTTGGTAAAATATTTTGAGCCTCTGTATTCAGCAATGCCTGAAGTGAGATCTAACTGAATATTTAGCAATGCAAATCAATGAATTGCCACTTGCGCTCAAGCCAATTTGAGTTCAGTTTTCTGTCACTCGAAACAAAAAACATTCAAAATGAAATATACATTAAATTAACCACATACACTATAAGATGGTGATGAGGAATAAAATCACAAATTTGGAAGTCTGTTTTATACAAAGAAGGTGTATGTTTGCTGCCATATAAAAAGGACACACTTCAGTGCTGGGTTGAGTATGTAGATAGAAGCCCTCTCATTCCAAGTGTGGAGCACATATCCAACCATACAACTTCTCTGAAGGACAATTAAGACCACTGGATTAAGCCCAGAAAAAAAAATCATCTTTTGAAATTATTACCCCCAAATATTTAGAATTGCACATAAATCTTCCAGAGAGAAGGATGCATAGCAAGGGAAAATGTTTTTTAAAACTCAGGTCATTAAAATCTGGAGAAACATGCACCAAAATGTGAATGAAAGGACAACAGAATTAACATTTAATTTTCTGTGTTTTCTTCTTTTTTCTACTACTTTTTCTATGGAGTATGCTTTTAAAAAATGCACGTTCAAATGTAAGTTTTGGACTTTTGGCTTGCTTTCTTATTTTCTGGCCTTTAAAGATAACAGCTATAACTGGAGCATCTCTTTGTAAAATGAACGGACAGAAAAAAAATACTTCATCTAATAGAGAAGTATTCCAAACTCTATGCATGTAGGCTCTCCCAGGCCATGGAGGGAGAGCACCGTGACTAACATGGTTGACTATTAGCCCCAAAGCACAATGTATCCCTGAAGGTGTTTCAGTGTCTAGCACATGGATGGAGAGCTCTAAAAATAATTATGGGTTCTATTTAGACATTTACTGTTCCAGGTAAACTTCTGTTTATCCCATTTTTTGCTTCATTTTTTTCTCTCCCCATTTCTTTGCAAGACCCAAAAATGAGGGGGAAAAAATCAGCTCAATGTAACAAGATTTCTGTTTCTGAGTGAATAAAGATACTGGCTTTTCATAGTGATCTTAACCAAGAATTCAACACGTATTTCTTGGAGCCGTTTAGAAGACTTTCCTCATTCTGTGACTCACCTTTTACCCTGCCTGTAACTGCTAAGCTTTACTCTGATGCTCTTTTTTTGTTGTTGTTGTTGCTATTTTTCTTGCTGAGGGATCTTAGACCATTCATTTAGCTAAGGTGTATTTCTGTACTTTATTTCTCTACATGAATCTTCCTGATCTATTATCCCCCCGACTAATCACAACTATGGACTCATTCACCTTTTCCCCTTCTCTGCTCTCTCCTTGCCTCACTCCTAAGGCATGGGCTCTTTGGGTTGGGCAGTTTCATAACCCATCTGCTGACAAATCTTTTGCTTTGACCTTTAATCTTCAGTTAGGAAATTATTAGCCGATATGGTTTCCTACCCTGAGCCTGAAGTAGATTGATCACTTTATCCTCTTCTCAGGAGGAAAATCTGAACAGAACAGTTATTAGAATCCCCCAGAAATTGTATTATTCTTTTGATTTTGAGAGTTTAGTAATTATAAATACTTATTATGCTCTGGGTACTAACATGCAAATTCTCTTAAGGGCAAAGACTTTGCCTTTATCACCACTGTGATATTCATCAAAATCCTACAGACATGCTGTAGCCCAGAGTGGGAGCTCCAGTCATTATGCACACATGCCTAACTAGATGGCCAGGTCCCTGCCCTTACTGGGCTTACATACTACTGTTACCAATCTTTTTTACGCCTACACCTAGTCCACGTATACAACACCCACCTTCCATCCTTGATCTTCGTGGAAGAAAAACAAATATTTTCAATGAAATGTTGTATTAGTTTCCAGAAATAAATCGGGTGCCCTGGGAGCCCAGAAAAGGGGCACTTAAATTAGTCTGGTAATTCTGATAAAGCCTCCTGGAGGAAAATACTTGAGCTGCATCCTGAAAATGGTACGAGAGTTCAGGAGTAGAAAAAGACAATGGCCGACGCCAGAGTGAAAACCCCATGACAACAAGAGATAGGCAGGTCATGGATCTGAATGAGGGCTATGTAGGGCTACCTAATTTGCAGTGCCCAGGGGAAGTGCGGTAGGTGCATGCCCATGAAACTGGCCCTGGCAAAGTAGGGATATATCTAAATTCACACTTGCGCGCGTGCACACACACACACAGCTTGGGAGATGGGAGCTGTGACAACCTGGAGAAGTCAGCTGCATGTGAAGGGACAGCACAGTCCAGCCTCAGTGGGAAAGCAGGCCCCGTGCTGCCAGAACTTGTGCTTCTCCAAGAGAAACAAAAACTTAATGGTTAAACTTGAAATATAGTTTAAAAATGTTTCCTTCGGAGGCACCTGGGTGGCTCAGTTGGTTGAGCATCAGACTCTTGATTCGGCTCAGGTCATGAGCTGCTGGGGGCACCACACTCAGCAGGGAGTCTGCCCCTCTCCCTCTCTCCTCTGCCCTTCCCCCTCCCCCTGTGCGCTCAAATAAATCTTAAAATGTTAAGTTCAACTAAAAACAAATTAAAATACACTGTGCAAGCCACAACAGCAAGGCTGCAGGCCCCGGATGGCATCAGGACCACCTGTTTGTCCCTCTAACCCAGAGAATTCTTCCAGCTATGGATTATTGACAAACATTGTTGAATGGAGAATATTGTCCAGGAGCATCCTTTTCAGACTTATTTTGAAGAATTGGTAGATTTGATAAAGTTTCAGTACAATATTTAGAATGATCTTGCATTTTTCCATTATAGAATTCTCAGCCATGTTCACAATACTTTAAAAGATGCTTCCTGTCTACAACCTTAGCCCAAAGGATCTCAAACAGTGACAATGCTGCACAAAATCACCTATGAAACAAACATAGGTATGAGAGAACTACCCCAAGCCTACAGAATCAGAACTTCCGGGGATGTGGACCTGAATCTGTGCTTAGAAAACATCCATGCACACATCTGAAAATTACTGTATTAGATTTGGGGACATTTCCATTGGGTTTTGCTACTAAAATTAGGGATAAGTGTAAATATTTCTGTTAAGCTTCTAAGTAATATAGTGATATTATTTCCATTTTGTAGTTAATAAAACTTTCACATTTACTTAAGACATACCAAAACTAAGGATTTTAAGACTAGAATACTACTTTCAGAAACAGAATGAATTTATTGACCAATATTGACCCACAATTTTATACATATTACATAATCATTAAATTTTATACATGAAAATCATGTATTTGCGATCAAGCAGTCCATAAATAAAAATCATCTAAAATATTGATATCACCCTCCACTCAAAACCCAATGAATAGGTCTAAGTGTGGCTGATAAATCATCTATAGACTCCTGCCTAGCTATAAGTGATGCATACCGTTTGTCAATATAAAAGTTTCTAGATATGCATAAACTACTGGAAAATAGATTTAAATATACTAGATCCAATGAAATGCAAGGAAGAATTTTCTTAATAAAGTAATAAATAGTTGGCTTATTAATTTTTTAAAAGGCTCTGAGGAAGTAATTCTTCTAAAAATTCTTTAGAACATTCCCGGGGTCAGTTATAATCAGGTAACAATGAGTGCAGTTCAAACAAATGGCATTGTTCATGCATGATTACCAAGTTATAGCAAATTTTGAAGAACCAACCTTCTCTTTCATGTTTTGCAACTTTGGTTGCCATAACAACGTAACATTGGTCCTTTACTCCTCAGGAGAAAAAAACTGATTTTTCTTTTCCCTGAAGAAACTTAGAACATGATAGGTGAAATGGTACATTTAGTAATACCAAATTTGGTGCAATGTAGAGAGATAGTTGGGGGAAAAACAGAGTCTCATTCATCATGTTAATCCCTATTCCCCTTTTTCAGGTACTTCAACATGTTTTGTCAATATTGCATCATATTTAGAAGTTGCAAGATTATTTTGCTTACTAGGAGCTCTATATTTTTAACATTATGATCTTAAATCCAAGTAACTGTCATGTTAAATTATACTTAGGAAAGATGTGAATGTGGAAATTGAACTAGAAAAGCTAATTAAGGACTAAAGGAACATTGAAATAGATACTATGCTCCACACCCAAGTCCCTTTTTGGGAAGTTCTCTCTCAGTCCCTCTTGAAAAGGTGAAACCTAGCAACCAGGTTGGCATCGTAGAATCTTGACCCATGGGACTAGATTTGAATACTCCCACCATCTGTATTCAAATTCTCATTAATATAATCAGTTTCCTTGATGCCTGTACTACAGAGAGAACTTGTCACGTATGTTTTTATGGGATGATGACTACTGCTGAATGGTGAACTAGAGTAGGTACAGTGACCTCCCTGGGTATTCCCATCCCAGACCAGTATACCGTTAAGAGCTCCCTGGAAGCTAACAAGGCTCTCAAATCACCACCCAGTGACTCAAAGAAAACAACACTACCACCACCACAAAGTTATTTTTGACTCTTCCATTTTCCCACTTCTGACATGTAATCCATCAACAAGTCTTGCAAAACATATCTCAAATTGCTTTATTTCCTCTGTTCATGCCACCAGCATGCTTGTCCAAGCCACACCATATCCATAACTTCTGATCTGACCTTCCTGCATTCATGCTGTTTCCTCTCCAATCCATTATCCACACAGCCAACAGAATCATTCTCTTAGATGAGATCATGTCATTCCTTGGCTTTAAGCTTTTCAATGATTTCACATTACTTTTAAAACAAAATACAAAACCTTCGAGGTTAACATCATCGAGAGAGAAGGCAAGGATACACCCGATTCTTCCAGTACCCAGAGAGATATGCCAAGCCAAGGAGCAATGCTGAGTATGTAGTTCCAGTCTGTTTTACAGAGGAGAAATCCTCTTCTCTCAGTTCTCTCCTTTTTAGTAAGTCAAGCATTAGAGCAAACTTACTCATGAAGGACATCAACCTACCTGGATGCCAGAGAGTCTGGATTTGAGGGGTCAATTTTTACGGGAATTAAAATTGTCCATGGACTTCCACTGACAGCATATGGAGACCCTGGGGCCCAGGTGGAGAAAGACACTTGATTTCTCCTCAAACTGAGCTCAGAGGCAGACCCTCCATTGGGAAAGGGCTGGGGGTGGGGATAGGACTGGTCCCAGCTATCTTGTCCAAATCTAGGCAATTCACATTGAACATTCAGGCCATTTCCAGAGGGTCCTGCTCTTTGTATATCATCCAAATACTCTCCTTCTCTTATAATTTCATTTTCTTTAGAGCATTTATCTAAATCAATTGTATCTTATTTCAAAAACAATTAAAAAGCACATTTGCTTATGCCTACTATGTGTCATTATTCTAGGTACTTGTTTACGTATTATTATCAATACGTTTCACAAAAGTCAACTCCATGGGCAGGGAGCTTTTCGGTCTTGTTCAAAACCTTATCCTCAAAACAGGCACTACACAAACATTTGTTAAATGAACTAATGAATGATTTACTAATTGCTAACAGGTGTTTAAGCCTAAAACATTTTATTTCAACTTACCAGATAACAGTAATTTTAAAAAGGTTTGAGTTTTAACCTTAACCATATCCTTCCAGTGACACACACTTTTGCCCTCTTGATTATAGAATATTCTTAGCATTTGTCATCCAAACTGGCTTACTTGTGAGAGTGAGAGAGAGGCTATTAAAAGTATGCCAGGCGCCTTAGAACTGAACAGACATTTTTCCAAATAAGATATCCAAATAGCTAACAGGTACATGAAAAGATGCTCAACATCACTAATTATCAAGGAAAAGGCACATCAAAATGGCAATGAGATCATCATCTCACACCTGTTAAAATGGTTATCATCAAGAAAACAAGAGCTAACAAGTGTTGGCAGGGTTGAGTAGAAAAGGGAACCCTCCTATACTGTTGGTGGGAATGCAAACTGGTGCAGGCACTCTGGAGAACAGTATGGAGGTTCCTCAAAATGTTAAAAATAGAACTTCTGTATTATCCAGTAATCACCCTTCTGAGTATATATCTAAAGAAAATAAAAACAGAGTATTGAAAAATACATCTGCACGCCCATGTTCATTGCAGCATTATTCACAATTGCCAAGATATTGAAACATTCAGTGTCTGTTAATGGATGAATGGAT
Source organism: Mirounga leonina (assembly GCF_011800145.1). Classification (NCBI taxonomy): domain Eukaryota; kingdom Metazoa; phylum Chordata; class Mammalia; order Carnivora; family Phocidae; genus Mirounga; species Mirounga leonina. The sequence goes on from NW_023270451.1 coordinate 56,531,832, forward strand.
AGAGAAGAGGCAGTGAATACATATACAATGGAATATTCTTCAGCCACAAGAAAGATGAAAATCCTGCCATTTGTGACAACATGGATGGACCCTGAGGGCATTATGCTAAGTGAGATAAGTCAGAGAAAGACAAATACTGTGTATCACTTTTAGGTGGAATCTAAAAAAGTGGAACTCATAGAAACAGCAAGTAGATTGGAGGTGACCAAGGGGTGGCAGGTGAGGGGACTGGGGAGATGTTTAGGGGGATAAACTTGCAACTAGTAAGTTCTGAAGATTTAACACACAGCATAGTGATTATAGTCAACAATACTGTATTATCAACTTCAAAGCACTAAGAAACTAGATCTTAATTATTCTTACCACATAAAAGAAATAATTACATGATGTGATAGAGGTGTTAGCTAACACTATGATGATGATCATATTGCAATATATAAATGTATCAAATCAACATGGGTTACACCTTAAACTTGCACAACGCTATGTAGCAGTTATATCTTTAAAAAAAAGTGTATGCCAGGACAACAAACATTAACTGAGATTGCCCTAGGTAATCCAAACTGTATGGTCAACCTACTAAAACTCTCTTAGTTCTCAAATTAACACACAGTATTTCTAATAATCTGATTTGTCATGTATGCGCTTAGATTTTAGAAGCATAAGTCATACTTGGGTATTTGTTATCATGATAAAGATAAAAGCTAACACATGGTGCTTACTATGTACCAGGACATACCCAAATGTTTGACTTATTTATTTAATCCTTTATAAGGTATGCATTGTTAGTATCCTCATTATAGAGAGGGGAAGACCGAGGCACAGAAAAGTTAAATAATTAGCTCAAGGTCACACAGCTGATGAGTAAGGGAGCCAGGATTCAGATGCAAGCAGTTTGCCTGCATAGTTCATGATCTTGTCTGCTATGGTTCATGTGTCATGCACAGATGGCAACTTACTTTCAGTGTCTAGTTGCTCTTCACATGGTAATTGGCCCAGGGTAGACTGTGCAATGGTTTGAGGAAGGCTTAAGAACTTGACATAGGCAGGGGCGCCTGGGTGGCTCAGTCGTTAAGTGTCTGCCTTCGGCTCAGGTCGTGATCCCCGGGTCATGGGATTGAGCCCCGCATTGGGCTCCCTGCTTGGCGGGAAGCCTGCTTCTCCCTCTCCCACTCCCCCTGCTTGTGTTCCCTCTCTCGCTGTGTTTCTCTCTGTCAAATAAATAAATAAAATCTTTAAAAAAATTAAAAATTAAAAAAAAAAAAGAACTTGACATAGGCAAAGCAATAACAGGGAATTCCAGGCACACTGCAAAGTATGGTTTAACTGCCAAGAACATCCTCATTCTGGGTAAGTTTTGGTTAAAAAAGGAAGAAAGAAAAAAGATGATACTGTTTTTATGTTAGAAACCTATCATTTGTTAATTTTTCAACTAGTAGGCTGAAAATAGGAAATTTCAGGTCAATAAGAAGTGATGTAAAATTAGAATAGTCTTGAATAAATTAATGGATAAGAATTTGCTGTCAGGCAAGTGAAATTAATGTCTCAAAGACTTTTAAATATGATACCTCTGACTCAAATATCAAATATTATTCCTGATTACGATATTAAAATCCTAGATATAAGTTGCAACATGTAGGAAACCAAAAATGTCTCAATGTCGACATTTTATGAAGAAATACAAGTTTAACCATTTGTAATACAAGGAAAATTCTTTTATAGATTAAAAAATTATGGCCTTTTACACTGTGGTATCAATTATAATGTTATCTACTTGTATTTTAATCTTCAATAGTTTTTACTTTTTTGTTTCACAATTACTTTAAAAAATAACATTGATTTTCATTTCTGCATGTAAGGAGCTTAGAAGTTGCCACTTCATTCTAACAAGTAAAAAGCTGAAGAAACTGAAAAGTCAACAGCTCTTCTCAGAGTCTTAAGAGAAGGGAGGACACAAGGCAAATGGCTGCCCCCAAGACTGGAGAGTGACAGGTGAATTCCAGGAGCAGAGACTCAAGAGCAGACACCCCCATAGGAATGAGTAGGGTAGGAAACCTGAAACATAATTGAGAAATTGTTGATGGCTCAGCATGGGTAAGTCTAGGAGTTAAAAACTCCAGGGAGACCCAATCATGGCGGGGAACCCCCACAATATTATGAGATTTACCTCCAGAAGCTTGACTAGGTTCCCACAGTAAATATGGAGAAAAATTGTCTCCTGCTTCCAGCAAGGGGGAGGAGGAAAGCAACCATTTTGAAATACACCAGAACACGGTTATTCTTCTTTATAAGGCCTGCCCTCAGGGGAAACTAATAAACCAGGGCCTGACCTGCCCACGTATTATCAGAGCTTATCTGACCTGGGGGAAGGGAAATTCCTAATTCAAGCCAGCTGTAGCCTCCCATCAGGCAGGAGGGAAATACCCAACTCTAGCCAACACTAGCCATCTGGTCCCACCCAAAGGGAGAGGAAAAACTGAAGAACACTTAGGAAGTTCAGTCCAGAGGCCTAGGCTCACTGGAAGTCTGAGACCTAATCACAGGACTAAGGAACACTTGCCCAACCCCCACACCTCACCATCATATTACTAAAGGCCTATTTACAATTGTTCCTTTTACGGGGCACATCATGTTTGGCTATCGAGAAAAATATTACAAGTCATGCCAAAAGGCAAAAAACACAATTTGAAAAGAAAGAGCAAGCATCAGAACCAGACATGGCAGAGATGTTGGCATTATCATAGTGGGAATTTAAAACAACTATATTTAATATGCCAAGGACTGTATGGATAAATTAGACAGCATGCAAGAACCAATGGGGAATGTAAGCAGAAATATGGAATCCTGAGAAGAAACCAAAAAGAAATGTTTGAGATCAAAAATACTGTAACAGAAATGAAGAATGCCTTTAATGGGCTCATTAGTAGATTGGATGGCAGTGCTGAGGAAAGAATCTCTGGGCTTGAGGACATATCAGTAGAATCCTGGAAAATCAAAAAGCAAAGAGAATAAAATCTTAAAAAAAAAAAAAAAGAACAGAATATCCAAGAACTGTGGAGCAATTACAAAAGGTGTAAAATATGCTTAATAGGAATAACAGAAGGTGAAGAAAGAGAAAGGAACAGAAGAAATATTTGAAACAAAATGATGGCAAATTTCCCTAATTAATGTCAGACCCCAAATCACATATCCAGGAATTTCAGAGAACACCTAGCAGGAGAAATGAAAACAAAAACAAAAACAAAAAACCAAACCAATGAAACTACACCGAAGCATACCATTTTCAAACTACAGGAAACTGAAGATACAGAAAAATTCCTGAAAGAAGCCAGGGGCAAGAAACACTTTATCTATAGAGGAACAAAGATAAGAGGTACATCCAGCTTCTCAGAGACCATGCAAGCAAGAAAACAGTGGAGTGAAATATTTAAAGTGCTGAGAGCAAAAGACCACCAACACAGAACTCTGCACCCTGCAAAATTATCCTTCAAAAGTGAAAGATGAAGACTCTCTCAAACTCGGAAGAGACATTGATGAAAGTTAGATGTATTTACTAAGTGAAAGAAACCAATCTGAAAAGGCTACATACTGTCTGATTCCAATTATATGACATTCTGGAAAAGGCAAAATTATACAGACAGTAAAAAAGATCAGTGGTGGCCAGGGGTTAGGTAGGGGGAAGGAATCAATAGGCAGAACATGGAGGCTTTTTAGGACAGTGAAAATATTCTGCATAATATCCTACTGATGGATATGTGTCATACATTTGTCCAAACACATAGAATGTACACCACCAAGAGTGAGTTGTAATGTAAACTGTGGCTGTTGGGTGATGAGGATGTGTCCAAGTAGGCTCATCAGTTGTAACAAATGCATCCCTCAGGGATGGTAATAGAAGCTGTGCATGTGTGTGGACAGAGGATATATGGAAAATATCATACCTTCCCCTCAATTTTGCTGTGAACCTGAAATTGCTCTAAAAGATCCTAATAAAAATGACACATTTTAATTGTAAATTATTTATTAAAAATAGAAACTAAAAAAACCCCCCACTCAACCCAAATCTAACCATCTGAAGTATTCATTAATAAAATTGAATATTATTCAATGTGGTACATATTTATATGTAGAGGAAAGGGTAGATAGATGATCTTATAACAATACTATGCTATTTTTAAAATAAAAATATCGATTTCAATTTTGATGACATTTAACAGAATTTGAAAACTGAATTGATGGAATTCCTAAACTCTAGATAAAAATTTAGCATCACCAGTGATATAATTTCCCATATGATCGGAGATTGACCAAAAAAACAACAAAAAAAACCCCATTGAGTATGAAATAAAATTTTAAACTATGTTTCAATGTCTTTCTCTATGGAGTGTTTTCTGCTGAATGATGAAAAAAAAAAAGCACTCAAACATGCTCCCATGGTTTCTTCTAATCCAAATTGCTAAAGAACTAGGAGCTACCGGGCGCCTGGGTGGCTCAGATGGTTAAGTGTCTGCCTTCGGCTCAGGTCATGATCCCAGGGTCCTGGGATCGAGTCCCACATCGGGCTCCCTGCTCCTTGGGAGCCTGCTTCTCCCTCTGCCTCTCTCTCTCTCTCTCTGTCTCTCATGAATAAATAAATAAAATCTTTAAAAAAAAAAAAAAAAAGAACTAGGAGCTACCTATTTCAATAATGCAGCCTTGATGATCTCTATATAGGAAAGCGTTTTGGAGGAGTGGTAAGTGAAAAGTCCTATAACATAAATTAAAGTAATTTTCAGGTTAGCTAAAGAGCTATTTTCCAGAGCATCAATTCCTCCCAAATTGTGTAAGCCAGACTGTTATATATACATCGTCCAAGTCAATAATACAAATTTTCTCTGATTTCTACATTTATACCCCTTTGTTTTATATTTAAGTGGATTCAAAACTCACCATCAGTTCTTTTCTGTCAGTTTCATTGTTTCTCAGTTTTGAACTTTTTAAAAAATTCATCTCTTGGGACAGGATTTCATTAAGTAGCTTTTTTTTGTTCATTTCTTTTGCTTGCTTGACCTTGCTTTTGTTTTTCTTCACAAGGTTCATAACCTGCTGCCTTTCCTTCACAAATCTGAATCTCTGTTTCCCTTATAGCTGGATGATAACTGGGTTCAGTATACATTTTTGACTCATGCTTTCTTTATCTCTCCCCTTTGTAATTATTGCTTTACTATCTTTGGGCACTGACAGATGCCTTTCTTCTTCTATCCCAGCATCTCCAATCAAGCATCTTCCGTTGGTTAGATTTTCTTTTTTTCTGTGTTGAAAATCTTTTATTTAGTTATTGAGGTATAGTTGACATACAATATTATATTGGTTTCAGATATACAACACAGTGATTGGACATTTGTATACATTGCAAAGTGGTCATTATGCTAAGTCTAGTTACCGTCTGTTATCTTACAAAGTTAATACAATAGACTTATTTATTTTATACCTGGAAATTTGTATTTTTAAAAAATTTTTATTTTAATTCCAGTTAGTTAACATACAATGTAATATTAGCTTCAGGTATATAGTGATTCAGCACTTCCATACAACACACGGTGCTCATCACAACAAATGCGCTCCTTAATCCCCATCACCTATTTAACCCATCCCCCCTCCACCTCCCTTCTGGTAACTATCAGTTTTTGTTCTCTATAATTAAGGTTCTATTTCTTGGTTTACCTCTCTCTCTCTCTCCTATTTTTTCCCTTTGCTTGTTTGCTTTGTTTCTTAAATCCCACATATGAATAAAATCATATGGCATTTGTCTTTCTCTGACTTATTTCACTTAGCATTATACTCTCTAGCTCCATCCATGTCGTTGCAAATGGCAAGATTTCATTCTTTTTTATGGCTAATATTCCATTATATATATATACACCACACCTTCTTTATCCGTTCTTTTTTTTTTTTGAAAGATTTTATTTATTTCTTTATTTGACAGAGAGATACACAGCAAGAGAGGGAACACAAGCAGGGGGAGTGGGAGAGGGAGAAGCAGACTCCCTGCTGAGCAGGGAGCCCAATGCAGGGCTCGGTTCCAGGACCCTGAGATCATGACCTGAGCCAAAGACAGACGCTTAACGACTGAGCCACCCAGGTGCCCTTTTTTATCCATTCTTCAGTCGATGGATGCTTGGGCTGTTTTCATAGTTTGGCTATTGTAGATAATGCTGCTATAAACATAGGGATGTATGTATCGCTTTGAGTTGGTATTTTTGTATCCTTTGGGTAAATATCTAGTAGTGTAATTGCTGGGTCATAAGGTAGTTCTATTTTTAACTTTTTGAGGAACCTCCATACTGTTTTCCAGAGTGGCTACCCCAGTTTGCATTCCCACCAACAGGGTAAGAAAGTTCCCCTTTCTCCACATCCTTGCCAAAGAGTTGTTTAGTTGTTTGACTAAAGAGTTCTTTACCTCCAAAGTTTAAAACTTCATCAGGACTTTTCTTAGTGTAGATTGCTGTCGAAAATTTTCCTAGACTATAATGCATCCTTTGGAATTGCAATTCAATTCTTCATTATTTTGCTTGATTATATTTTGAAGTCTTTATTTGTTGCCCTTGTTGATGTCCTTACTTTAAGGACACTAATTTAGGGAAACTGGGGTAAGTCTGCCTATTTACTCTTAGTTCAAATTTCTCCAGATTGGGGTGGGATGTATACTATGAGGGAATAATCTTAGGAATCTTAAAGTTATCTTTTCTCCTCAATACTGATAAACCTATTTCAATGTTCTCTTTTCCAGCATAACCAGTCTATTTATTTGTCTCATTCTCAGTATATGAATTTACAAATGGTGTATGATCTTATTTATTATGTAAAATGGTACATGACCAATATTATCAGAAATACAAAAACATATGAACAGAGACAGAAATATACATATGTGATATCATTTGATACTTCTTAATTTGCAGTAACGTATACCGACTTAAAGCTAAGGAGCAAATTTGGGGCTTTCCCAGAAAAAAATTTTTACCCATATCCCTAAAAGTCTAAGAATACTTTACAGTCCTTGCTTATGCTGTGCACTGTGATGCATACTACAAAATAGTAACTTCATGCCGCAGAAAAAATGAACTTTAGAATCCCTTGACATCTTCAATGATTTTGGTGAACGTTGGGGGGTAGAAAGCAATAAACCTTTGTAAGCAGAAGTACTAATATACTCATGCACCTTACTTGGTTCTCATTTGAACGTCTCAGATTACTAAATCTGTGTTATTCAAAATTGCCTTAATTGATTTTCAGATTTCAAGTGTTATCACTGGGATATATTTTTATTATACTTCTTTGTCTCTGCTTTATTGTTTTGCTCAAAGCTAGCTCACTGAGATCTCCTGATACATGGCATTTTCTTCTTAGCCATATTTTATTGAAATGTCAACTAGTAGTAGAGTTTTCCTTTCCCTGGATTTTTGAAACTCAGAGTGATTTTGGCTTTTACATGATACTTTAATAATGTTGCCAATCCCCTAAGTTGTTCACATCAGCTATTTAGCCCCAATACCTAAAGCTTGGGAATCACAATGATTCTCTTCACGTTTTGCTTCTGCATTCCAAGAGTTATGAATATTAAGTTATACTTGCCCCAAAGCAAAAGCGTATTCACCAAGATATTTGCTGAGATCAGGAGTCTCTGGGCCTCATTTAAAAACAACAACATTAATAAGAAAGCACCACAAAATGTATGACATTTGAAAAGTAAGAGAAACAAGAATTCAGAATTTTTTAATAAAGTTCAAATACATCCACTGGTTGAAAGTTACCCCGAGTAATGCAACAGAATGTCTCACGTGAGGCTGGCGTTGAATTCTATTTTTTTGGAACAGGTCATGAGAGCAAAAGGAGTCTTGGATGTTCACACTATAATTACTACCCTTAGATTGCACTTATTCAGACTTCCACAAATTTTCAAACTTAAGGCAATAAAAATTTCAGAAACTGATTCTATATGGTAAGTGACATATTTCATTTCAATCATACAATAACACTATTTTCAGAGTAAACACCAACCTAACCATAAAAGTTACTTATTCCTGTTGAAAGTCCTAGCCAATATAATCATAGCATTACACTAAAATATTACACAATTTTTTTTAATAGAGAAAATTCCGTTTCAATTCCAACTAGAGTTTTTTGATCATCTCCTTGTTTCCTCAGAGAACATAACAAGAGAGCTCATCCAGTCGGCTGAAGGACTACCGCACGGTAATAGGGCCAGGTTTGACTTTTGCTTGGCTTCTTGGAGCTACTGTGCATTTTTACCTTATTCAATTTCGAAAGGAAAAACTGGACTGTTTTGTAATATTTTTGTCCAGCCTTTGAAATCAAAAAGCAGACTGTTGATTTGGAAGATTCCCCAGACGTAGCTGCAGAGAATAAAAGATCTCTAAATTTAAATTCCAAAGCATGCACGCTGTGCTGGACAGTGCAAGAGCAGTTACAGTATACCGTGATCAAAACTCCCAAGGCAAGTCCACATCATCTGCTCTCAAGAACTCTCGACTCTGTAAACCTCCCCAATATCGGAGCTAGCATCTTAGCCTATTCAACAGGAGGCTCTCCCTCGGCACTCAGGCACTCACGTTTTGTTTCGTTCTTTCACACCCAGCACAGAGAGATTTTTAGAGGTACTGTGTGCTTCTCAAACTATTCTAAAGTCTCAGATCAAATCTAAAGGAAGTGCAAAGGACATATAAATTAGGGAAAACAAAAACAGAATGCAAAATAAAGGGGGGGGGGAGAAAAAGAAAACCCAAAACTCAGCATACTAGACCGACAATTTGGCTCCAGGTCAACAACAGCAACAACAAAGGTAAAGACAAAGAAAGCTCCCACCTTACTGAAAAGACATAAGCAATAGGGACTTTAAAGTAAGGCAATTAAAACATGCTAAATCCAATAATTGCATGCCACAGTTTTAAAAGTTTAGTAGTTACGCACTGCCTAGTGAATTGAATCCAACTCCTGGTTGGATTGACGTTTAAGGACCTCCAAGATTTGGCAACAATCTGCTTTTCCAGCCTCATGACACCAGAATGCTTTCTAAAGTGTTCAGAATTAAGTCCATATTCCCTAGAATGTGCCATCTTCGCTCGCAGCTCAGCTGATTTTTCTAATGCACTGTCTTACGTACCTGAGGATATTAACATTCTGGGATGAGAAGCTGAGAAGTGGAAAGAGCAAAAGCCTCAGGTTCTAGCCTTGGCGTGCCATGAGCGAGTTACATGCTGCCGGCCTGGCCGCTTATAACTTTCTTGGTCCCAGTTCCCAGGGGAAAAATGAAGCCAGATTCGACTAGTGTTTTTGTTTTGTCTTTTCCCTCTTAGTTTGTGGCACTGGTCTGTGTAACAGATAAATGTGGAGCTCTTCTGGTAGAAGAGGCCAAGGTGGCCTTACAGGTAGCTCTGGGCTGCAAGGTTTAAAATCCAGACTGGATGCTATGAGTCCCCCAGTCCTTCCCTTCTGATTATACTTTCACAGTATTAATAAGCGTTGCTTTTTCTTACTCTTCTTGAAATATTTGCATTCTCCCTGAAAGTACCATGGTTTCATCATATGTTCATGTTTTCCTACCACCTTGCTTTGGGCTGTATTTGTTTGCATAGAGTGCTCCCTCTCTCTTTTTCTTTTTTTTTTTTCTCTCTCTCTCTCTTTTTTAAGATTTTATTTATTTGAGATAGAGCGAGAGTGAGCGAGAGAGAGCGACGGTACATGGGGGGGAGGGGCGGAGGGAGAAGCAGGCTCCCACTGAGCGGAGAGCCTGATGTGGGGCTCCATCCCAGGACCCTGAGATCATGACCTGAGCTGAAGGCAGACGCTTAACAAACTGAGCCACCCAGGCACCCCATAAAGTGCTCTCTTATTTGCTGTTACAATTCTGTCTACCTCTCAATGGCCTGCTTATTACAGTCTCGTGGAAGACTTCAGTTTCCTCTATCAAAAGAAATCCCTCCCCCTAAACTTACAAAAGACTTTGTGCTTCTTCTATTTCACTGTTTTAATTTTCTGATCTGCTAGATTGTAAACTTTATGGACAGAACCGTATTTTATTAGTCTACAGCAGGAAATACTAAATTGCTGCTCTATATCCCTCAGATGGTTGGATCTACCAGAAACTGATGCTGCACATCCCAGAAGACTGAATGCCTGCAATTTATAGTCATCGTAATTGTTTTAATGTAGTTTAGGGTCTGGAATGAGGCGCACTCTCTATAGTAAACTAAGTCTCACCTTGGTGAGGTTGGCTTTAGGGTCGCCTCTGGACCAGAGAGTGGAGCCTTTGAACAAATTAAAAAAAGGAACCCCTGTTTGTGGACATAGCCCTGGTACAGGGCACCCGCTGGAGGAGTCCAGTGCTGGCTGGAGCCTTTACCTGTTCTTTCAGCCGGGTGTTTGCACAGAGCACAGCCTGTACACCCTGCCCTGTATGTGTCTTGGGTAACTAGTGAGAAATTTCACTGGTAGAGAGAGGGAACTTAAATCAGTACTTGCTCTCCTGTGCAATCATCAATTCTTGTGTGTGGTACTGTCTTCAATTGTAGGGAAGGGTAAGAAGTGGGGTACTGGATTGCTGGGTGCATCGGGTTGAAAGAGGAGACTGTGTAAGGGAATGGAGCCAAGTAGCCACGAGTGAAGGAGCAAGAGAGTCTGACAGTCTATTCTAGAAGGCCCTAGTCTTTAGCCTGCAAGACCAAAAATGGCTCCCATACCTCAACTGCTAAATTTTACTCTGCCCTACATAAACAAACTTGTATTCTTCTACTAGATCAGCATCTGACCCTGGAATCTTGGTCGAGAAGGATCACTTGGGTAAGATAACATCCTATTAGAAACAGGTGAGTTAGACATGTCCTCACTCCTATGACTGCATGGCTCAGTCACCATTGGTTCTCTGCATGGATTTCAAGACCCAAAGGCCAAAAGTTGCAGAGATGACTCCATTTGACAAAAAAGGCCAGGTATTACCTTGACCATTTTTTTGTTGAAGGTAAGTATAGACACCCCTCATATTGCCTGGTTCAATAAACTTTTCTTCAATGAATTAATGAGCCTAGGCAAATTAGCTATCCTATGCATTCCTAGTGTTTATAAATTACAACATAATGGAACTCGGATTTCTTCCAGGATCCAGTAGACAACTTTAAAGTTAAACTGAATCTTTTAGAATTAAAAGTTTTCTCAGGATATGTTCCTGGTCTAGGTTAATAGCCCCACCCACTAGGGTGCTGGGTCTCCCTAACCAGAAAATTTGTCATGGATATTTACCCCTCTTTTCTCTCCCACTTTAATCCTTGCTTTAAATTCTTCACACTCTCCTCCTCACCCAGCCCAGGGAATCTCAACCTGGGGTTTACAACCACCTATATCAGAATTACCTGGTCATTCTTTAAAAAATGAAGCAATTAAACCCCCATGGTCCTGCTACCTAGGCACCCTGACCGAATCTGAGTCTCTGGGGATTTGGATTAGGAATCTGAGAGCCCCTACTTGCTCTTCCATCCTTTCAGCCCCCACCTTCCTTTCCTCCCTAGCCTCCATCCCTTTCACATCCTGGTTCCAATTTTCACAGCATTAATTTTCTGTTTAGAATATCTACCCATCTCCTCTGTGTCATGTTTTTTGGTACACTCCTACTCATCTTTGAAACTCGGTAAAAAGGTTGTTAAAAATGCTTCTAAGGCAGGGAAGTCAGAAAGTTGACCTCCCTCTGACTTCCTACCCATGGGTGCGTTACTTAGCAAGCATTTAATATACACCCATTGGATGAATAAATGGTGTGAGTCGGTCCCAATGCTTCAGAGCAGCTTATGGAAAACACTCTTAGAGGCAGCTTTTCTGGTTTTCCAACCTAATTTTTCTCAAAGTCATAAACAATCGATTAATCACACTAACCTGATAGAATTAAATGAAGGAATCATGTTCTAATGCCTTCTGTTCCCTTTCCTCTTAGCATGGATCCAGTGAGCAGTCTCTTCTATAATCCAAGGACCTTAGCTATTTGGTAAACTGCTTTCTTCCTTTAATAGGTATTACCTGCTGCTGGGTTTGCTAATTTCTTTAAATCACCCACTTACATCACAAGCCAATTACTTTCAGTAAGAGCTTAGAATTGCCAAATATAAACAAATAATAATAAGAGCACAACAAAAAACTTCAGAACATCAAAAGCAAAAATATTATTTGATAATAATATACATAGATAACTTATTTACTTTTGACAATAGAGGATCTTAAGCAAAACTATTTTGTACTTTTCCTATATTCTCTTTTCTAAATGATAAATATTCAACAACATTTTATGGCTATTACTCCATTGTGACCATGCTTGTGAACTTTCTGCTCAATCTTAGATTATCAAAATCTAAATTTGAAGTTGAGCTGTAAACCATGACACCACTTCAACATTTCCTCTGACCTAATCCAGATAACATTCCGATGTCATGAAGCACTTTGGCAGTGTTTTGACTGTTGCCTTTTGTCAGTTGCATTTGCAGCCTAAAAGTGCTTTTGTTTGACCAATCCAATCTTTTCAACTTTCACTTGCTAACAATAGCTGATTGCTCTTGTCAAAAACTCATGTCACAATAACTACGCACTAAATTCTTAACCCGGTTGATAGTTGCCTATGAAGAGCTATTGGAACTGAAACAACCCTGCCGTGGAATACAAGTATTTCGAAAATTAGCTTAAAATAGGTGACAACATCTCCTTGTTAGCTCTCCTTTCTTTTTCAGAAAGTAGCTCCTGTTATATTTCCTGTGAGTGGATTAGCTGCAAGGTAATCTGCATTTCCACTAACACTTAACTACTGGTGGACAACTTCTGACTTCACAAATAAGGTTCTTTGTAAACTAAAAGAGCCGAATAATTGTTTATGCACCTTTGAAGAATATGGAAGGTAATCTCTATTCTTAGCAGCAATATTAATTTTTATTATTACAGAAACTATATTTTAGTACCTGCTTCTCTGGACACCATCCTGGAGGCATTATTCCTCTCAATTTACAGACAAGAAAATTAGGTAGAGAAAAAAAAAATTCTGATTTTCATGCAGTCAACAAATAGAGAAATTAAAGATTAAATACTGTGTTTTAACTACTGCTCTTCTCATGAACAGTTTCCATAGTTTTTTGTTTTCATTTTTTCCTAAACAGTTCTGGCATAGGAAGTTAAATAGTTCTCTGTTCTGTGATGCAGTGAAAATTTTTGTGTAAGGAGCAATGACCTATTCTATGACCAAAAGAGTATTTTCAGAAAAAATGTTTTAGTTAATTTTGGATTTAGTGAGTTTGGCATCAGATATTGTCTCCTACTGCTAGACAGTCTCAAGGTCTCCAATTGTTAGTTTGGAAAATGCAGCTTCTGTAACAATAGCCCTAGCATACTCAAAGAATTGGTTGAACAGAAGTAAACCCATCTCTAGCAGAGATACTTTAGCAGATATTTTGGGATGTGTTTCATGCGGGATATTTGTAGATCCATAAATTACACTTTGTAGATGTCTATCAACTCGGCTGCTTGGTAATCTTGGCCCCAAAGCTATACTTTTTCTGAAAAAAATTAAGAGTTTCTGGAGAGTAGAAAGAGTGGTATTCTGGTTCCTGAGAAGTGAGAGAAACCAAGGAAGAACTCTGTTTATAGCATTAGTGCCTAAGTCAGGTAAGAGTGTTTCAAAGCTTTTTGAGATTCCATACATTGGTGCTATCATAGTGGTAATTATATTGCAGTGTGGAAATGTAACAAATCAACACATTGAACACCTTAAACCTATATGATGTCAATTATATCTCAATAAAAATGAAATTAATTTTAAAAAGTGTTTCAATGCAAGGATTTATAGGTGTGGGGACAAGACAGAAATCTGTTTACTGAAGCCAGAGCCCAAAGTCACAGTAGAATAACACCTGGCTGAGCTTCTGAGTTATAGGTTCAGACCTTAAATACTTCATCATTTGTGACAAGATTGGTTTCAGCGTCTTTGGTTGAACAGTAATTTGGGAGTTAAGTAATCTTGGTTTAAAACAGAATGGAAAGGGTCGAGCCAGCGAGCGAGTTGAGTAGGAAAGCACCTGAGCCTCAGTCTGAATGTGTGCATCTTCTCCTTTGTGTTACTGTGGGAAACCTGCCTGCGTAGGTTTAGAACCAGGAGCCTCTCTCTCCACTTTCTTTGCCCCTTCTCCAAGCTTCTTAGCTTTATACACATTTCTGTTGTTACTGTTTAAGGAGCAGATCAAATTTAGCTCTCGTCAAGACTTTTTTTCTTTTATATATATATTTTTTCTCCTCAGACTGTAAGGAAAAGAACAAAGGAAAGGGTCAAAGTTTGTATTTGTGTGTGTGTGTGTGTTCACACCAGTGTGTCAAGCAGAAATAGGATGGATTTGTTCTATTTCCTAAACTCTCACCATCCCCCTCTGCCCTGCTCATGTGTGTGTGCTCTCTCAAGTTTAGGAACATTATTTTTTTAAAAAGCTCCTTTTTATTTTCACAAATTAAAATTATAAGGTGGATGTTCTGAAATTTTCCTTCATCAGAGGCATCATCATGTCATCATCACACCTAACGGTGGTTCTCAATCTTAGCTGTGCCCTAGAACTACCTAGGGAGGCTTTAATACCCCAATGCCCAGGCCGTGACCCAGACCAATTATAAAATCGAGGTTGAACACAGGCAACAGTATTTTTTAAAACTTTCATATGAGTCTGGGGCATCTGGATGGCTCAATCAGTTGAGCATCCGACTCTTGATTTCGGCTCATGTCATGATCTCAGGGTCGTGAGATAGAGCCCTGCGTCAGGCTGGAGCTAAGCATAGAGAGTGCTTAAGATTCTCTCTCTCCCTCTCCCTCTGCCCTGCTCATGCGTGTGTGCTCTCTCAAAAATAAAAATAAAAATAAAAATAAAAATAAAACTCTCATATGAGTCTGAAGTAAAGCCGAGGCTGAGAACAATGCTTTATAATAATCGCTTTCATCATTTTCCATCAACACTAGCACATTATTTTTATTTGACGTTTAACTGGGCAAGGCATCAGGGTAGATGCCACACAAGAAAAACTTCTTAAAATCATTGCCTGCTTACCCTGATGCCTTGCCCAGTCTATCTATTACAGGGAGCCTGTAATCTAGAATTTTAGCATTCATTTCTTCCTGTATCAAGAATAAACATTCGATAAATATTGACTGGAAGCTGGATGCTGTGCTAGACGTAAACAATACAGTGATAAACACAGTAGAAACAGCTTCTGACCACACAGAGCTTTAGTCTAGCAGAATAGAAAAAACCAGAGAGAGGACCATAGGATATTGCTAGTTAATATTCAAGACCTGTGAACCAAGACACATTTTAAAATTTCCTAGCTATATTCCTGATGTTGGCTGAAACCAACCAGCACAACCACCAGCAAAACTCTAATGGCTAATACATTACATAAATTTGTACCTCCTGGTGAAAATTTGGGGAAGGGAAGGCATGATATACCTTTATTTGATGCAGTAATAATCATGGGAAAAAGACTAATAAAAATCTGAATCTTTTGTTAGCTGACTGCACAGTTCTATAGCCTCCAAAATATTATACATGGTCATTTAGAGATGTTAAAATAATCATTTCAGGTGGAAAATACATTAGATTGATCTATTAGACAGAGATGCATGGAACATAATTAAATTAGCAAAAAAATGTTGAAAGAACTTATAGTGAACATAGATCTTTTCTTTTTATTTTAATGAAATAGTTCTAATTGATTTTTTAAAAAGTTTTGATTATGTTTCCTGGTCAAATATCATTAGCATATAATAAAGGTATCATGTGGCATACATCTGTGTCAAAATTACTGTGGGCTTTGGGGTTCCCTCACTGGGACTAATACATAGTTGAGCTAATTAGTCTTCTATTGTTCTTTTAACAGCAAGGCCAATGAGATATTCTTATTTAGAATGGCAACATAAGAATTCTTTTTTCTCCAGTGGTCATATTTTATAGGAGGTAGTTTTTGAACATGATATTTTAAAATCAGGTATCTTTCAATATAGTTAATTTGTAGGTAATTATAGGACTGCATATGTACATGGTAAATGATGAATGCTAGAACATTAATGAACAAATTATAACAAGTTTCTCATCCCTTTATTAAGCATGATAGTGCTAAAAAAAAAATCCATAACAATTTTGATGGTTATGGCTGATGCCCTTTTGACTGCTACAATTTTAAAGATAACTTTAGTCAGCTGGAAAGCATATGTTAAAAGGGAGTAGCTCAAGTGAAACAAATTTTTCTTGCTTTTGTCTCCAAGTGAACTGCACTGTAAGGACACAAATGCGTATGCATTGCCCGAGAGAATTGCCGTATGAGATAAGGTGTATCCGTCGTAACTGAAAACCTCTTTCTACTACTAGAAATATTAAAAATTGGAAAAGCCTGTTAGTTTTTTTTTTAACAAGTGAAACAAGTCATTTGGTCTTTTTTTTTTTTTTTTTAATAAAAAGTTTCTTTGTAGGAATATACATTTTTCATGTGAGTTGTCCCGGTAGATTTCCTAAAAGCTGATGCTAGAAGGCAAATATTGCTATGTGAAGAAATTTATGGCTGCTCAGGTGTGTGAAATGAAGTGCAGCTAAAGCATTTTTTTTTTTTTTTAGAGAGAGAGTGAGCTCCCACCAGTGGGGTGGGGGTGGGGTGGCTGGGGGGGTGGTGCGCAGAGGGAAAGTGAAAATCATAAGCGGGTTCCATACCCAGTGCAGAACTCAGTCCCACGACCCTGAGATCATGACCCGAGCTGAAATCAAGAGTTGGAAGCTCAACTGACTGAGCCACCCAGGCACCCCAAGATTTTTTTTTATTTTTATGTAATCTCTATACCCAACATAGGGCTCAGACTCACAGCCCTGAGAGCCAGAGTTGCATGCTCTACCGACTGAGCCACCCAGGTGCCCTAAAGCACATTTTTAAAGCAAAAACCCAAATTTAAGAAATGCATTTATTCCTTGTTTTCATCTTCTCTATTAAAAGTCTTCATTAGAGAATGAGAACGGTTTATTGCTTCACTCCTGCACCGCTCTTCAGTAGAGCACCTCTAGCAGTATTTGGTGACCCTTTCCCCACCTTTTCCCCTTAGCTTGACAGATTCTTACTCTCTCTTTATATATTTGAGAGTAGAGACAGGTCACTGCTTTCAATTTGTTAAGGAATGTTTTCATGCAATTGAGATATCAAAATATCTGTACGTAACACCAGCCTTCAGTAAAGGTCACATTTTACAGTCAGATCCTGAGAGGAAATGTACAGAATAACTTCTCCATATATTCTCAGTTTCCACAAAGTAGAACAGGATATTCTATCCCTTAGGTAGAAAAACATCTTTGGTAAAAATTGCTTTTGTTTATAATGAAAAATATAGTAGTCCAGGAATGGAGGATGTATCTGTTAATTAATTCGATGAGCATTAAAATATGAATTACTGACTACTTGGGAAAAAAATGCCTTTTGAATAGTCTGCATTTTTAAATTCAAAACAATGCAATGAAGTGCTTCTCTATGTTTGTGGCAGGTAATGATGCTCTGGTTCTGGTGCTTTACATTTTTGATACTGGTTTCCAACACTGACAGATAAATTTAGTGTACCTTTCTCAACTACTATTCATTTACCTCTTCCCATTGGTCATGAGTTCTCTCTACTCTTTTTTCCATCCTTTCCATTCTTTTCTTTCCCTTTTCTCCCACCCCCAACTACTTAAAGAAAAGCAAAGTTAAAATTGGTTAGGGTAAAGTTTATATCATATTATTCTACACGACACATAAACTTTTCTAAGCAAGTAAAGTACCTATGCTGTCTTAAATCCAGAGGTGAACTGGTCCACTTAAATGTTTGGAGCAGAGTGCATGATCCAGGTTTATTCTGCTCGACTAGACTACTGAACAAAGAAACCTGAATTTTTTTAGATGATAAATACATGTCTCAAATGATTGTAGGTGTGATCATAGTGTCAAACTGAATTTGCAAGGTTCACTTTCTATCAGTACTAGAAAAATTACTCAGAACCATTTTCCTGTTTCGGTGGATCAGTATTACTACCTTTTCCTGTGCAAGATGACCTACAATCATTAAAGAGAGGAAGTTACATAGTTATGGCTTTTTATCGATATTCCTCCAAATGGTAATATGTTATTATATATTACATATATAATATATTAAAATATTTTTAATATAGGACATATTTTAGTTTGGTTTTCTAGTTCTTTAAATTCTAAATCATGATTTGTACAATTACATGTTAATGTAAAAATTTCTCATTCATTTTTTCAAGAAAGCAGCCAGAACCACAAAGTAATTTTATAGTTTATAATGATACCTCTTATTAGCTTTCTGTATTTTATCAAAATCAGCCAACTGCTTCAAAAGAAAATATAAGCAGAAAATGTGACATGTCAAATACTAGACATTCAAGCAGAGAACGAATCCTTTTTAACTTCGAACAAGGAATTAAACAATGTCAACTAATAAATCGGAGTTCACCTTTTATTAAAAATAAATCAGCTAGAATTATTTTACAAACTGACATCCTAATAATTATAAGGTATGTGTTAAGGTAGGTAGAGATATAAAACCACTTTTCTCTGAAGCGTTCATGCACGTCTCAAATTCATTCTCACATCTGGTCATCAGCTATTGATATCGACTTCCCATTGCACTCTCACTAAAAAAAACCTGAGCCCGTTGCCAAAAAGCAATAAAAAGAGTGAAAGTAAGGTCTGATGGGTGCCCTAATACCAAAATTTACAAAAGTTTGTGATTAATTAGAAGGCACATTGAATCATATAAATCATATCTGTCACCCCAGATTGTCTCAGCCCTCCTGACTAGACCATGTTGACTCCCTCTGGGGCAGCCAACAAGTCACTGGCTTTGGGGGGGCCAGACCGTCCCTCTTGGCCGGTTGGGTGCAACAAGGCTGACCAGTCTTGCATGCCCAGATTTTTTGATTAACCCTGCCATTCCTGGACTTGAAGGGAATCACGCTTTAGGCCATCCTATCTGGCATCCTGAACAGTTGCCAAAAGATCCAGATGATGCATCCTGGAAGCGTGGGAGTTATTTCCCTGGTGACTAAACTTTGCCCAAGGGGAAGTAAGAGACTGGAAAGAGCATGCAAATAAGCCCCACCTTCTCCCTCCTGCACAGGGACTGCTCTGAGTATGTTTGTCCGTATAGCTCTCCTGTGACACTCAACATGCCCAGCAGGGCATCTATGGAATGATTATTGCTATGAAGCCCTGGTCAGTGATGCATGATTTTGCACTGCTTTGCATCTTTCATTACCTCATTTTCCTTATAATTCCCTTTTGCCATCCTGGGTTCGGGCCGCTCAAATAATTTTGGGGCCCTGATTTCAGGAGAATCAGGAATGAAATACACATGAAGCTAGATTGGGAAAAACACATTCAGACATTCTTATTTTGGTACTCCTGGCTTTACCCCATGAAGCCTTTTTTTTTTTTTTTTTTTAATTGAATAAAACGTATGTCTATGTTTAGATTCAAATATTCAGGGAATGTATTAACTAGATAGGTGGGCAATTGTTTTGCTTACATATGAGCCAACCAGAACTGGTATCTACTTCGACTGTCTATCTTACTGAGGAAGAGGGAAAGAGAGAGAGAATAGATCCCTGAAAACACCTGAGCTGATGTGGAAGGGGGCAGGAGGGTGAGAAGTACTGACAGTAGCACGTTAGATTAACAGGGGAATAATGACCACAAATAAAACTATAACGATGGAGGGGGAAACGAATAACTGCTAGAAGAACACGCTGGCTGTAAACTCTGAGTTTTCACATACACTTTCTGTTCTGGACGGCAGATACCAGGAAGGAGGCATGTTACAAGATTTCATCTTAGAAGACAACTAGTAGAAATCCTTTTGGAAACAGAAATAGATTGGAAGCTGAACAAATAAATTTTTCTTTGAGAGGGAGCTTAGAGAAGGATATTTGTCACAGAGGAAGAAAATAAGACACAAAACCATATATTGTATCAGATAAGAGATACGGAATTTGAATATAACGCACTACTTTGGAAGAGATCTTGAAAGAAAAAAAAATTACCACTATCAGGGGATTGAACTGAAGAACAAAGTAATGAGAACGGTATTTGTAAGACTTGGAAGGAAAAATATATATATATCTCTCTGAAGATTATCTAATAAGTGGTCCAGATGAAAATTTCAGTAAAAGGCTTGGCATCTACAGCACACACTCTACAAGGAAGCACGGCATTGATGAAACAGGAGTTGAAATTCATAAAGAAAACTGAGTAACAGTAAAAGGCAACAGGTTGAGGGGGAAAGACAGCAAGACTTAAGAAGAAAGGATTGCAAGGAAATTAAAATATAATCATGGTCCTGGGCAGCAGTGTTACTGCAATCTGTGATATAAAAGATACAGTAACAGGTCTCCCGGTCATCAAACAGAAAGGAAAAACACACAAAATAATAAGAAATAAAATGATAGATATGTAAAAGAAACACTGGAAAGCCAACATATAAATAATTGCTCTGAGGAAACACTAGAACCGGGGCACCTCGGTGGCTCATTTGGTTAAGCGTCTGCCTTTGGCTCAGGTCATGATCTTGGGGTCCTGGGATCAAGCCCCACACCAGGCTCCCTGCTTGGTGGGAAGCCTGCTTCTCTCTCTCTCTGCCGCTCCCCCTGCTTGTGCACGTGCTCTCTCTCCCTAATAAATAAACAAAACCTTAAAAAAACAAAACAAAACAACCCAAAACACTAGAACAAATGAGAATGCGGCAGTAATTGATGATAAAATATGAGAACAAACCTCCAAGTCCAAGAGAAATTGTAATACAGATGGAAAGAGGGTGACTGCAGTCCAGACCAAGCCAATGCAGACCTCCCTATACATGTTCTAGTTCATGCTTTGATCACTCAGAATAAAACAATCACAGTTCCAGAGGAAAATAGATTACCTACAAAGAAACAAAACAATGTAGCATTCAACCTGTTCTCTACAGCACTCAATTCCTGAATTTTTAGTAGAAATTTTAGTAGAAAAACAATCATAACCCAAGATTTTTGTAAACATAAAATTGTAATTTATTAGCAAAGGCAAGACAATAATATTCTCGAATTTCAAATGCACGAAAAGCATAATGTTGAAATTACATGAAGATTCATTCCAATCGATCAAGAGATGAATCAAAATTAAGAGCTTAAGAAGTGTGCGGACATTGTGTGCCAATTACTGAACTTGTCTCTCAGCTCCACACCCCGCCTTCTATAATCCGCTTTGTGGTCCTGCGCTGGGATTCGGCAAACTTCATCTCTTCTTTGCCAGGTGTTTTCCGAGCCCATAGTACCAACAGGGGCGCTAGAGGGAGACCGGGAGAGGGGAGCAGAGAGAAAGGACTTGCTTCCGCTGGCCTGCGTATTGTTCCCCTCAGCACCTCTGAGAAACATCCCTTCCCCTCAGAAAGGGCATTTGGCTCCAGTTGCCAGCTTCTTTTCACACCCCACCAGCCACAGAGTGCCACAGACTTTCCTCAGAGGTCTGAACCCGTCCCTGGCGGGATCCCCCTCTGAGCAAACGGAGCTTTAGCAGCGCTCAGGAATGCCATCTCCGCAGAGGCCACGGTGCCTGCTCTCCAGCACCAGATATTTCCAACATCTTTCTTTTGCCCTCCCAGCTTGGGGCTGGTTGCTGTTTCCCGCCGTCACTAATTCGCGTTGTCTCAGTGTTCTTGTTTGTTTTTTCAGTCCTCCATCGCCTGTGTAACTACTTTTCTTGTATTCATTCTCACAGTTAAAATAACTGGTGTGATTTCTAGGATCCTGCCTGGACTCTGGCTGGTAAGAGTACTTGGTATGACGTTAGAATGGGATTGGCTTGTTGTGTCCTTGATCTTGAATTCAGCCCTGAGCTCCTTCCCAGTTTGACATGATACACATTTACAGTGTTACCGCAATTAATCACATTATCACCTACTGCTGATGGCATCAGAATGCTTGCTGAAAAAGTATTTTGGGGGAAGCAAGTGGCTTCTGAACTTGATTGTTATGGGAATAATGATGGCTGTCAGATGAAGGAGTTCAAGAGCTCCTTTTTCTATATTGGAGAATGTATAGAAGGAAATGGCAATCCCAGAGCTTTCAATTTTCAGTTCTACAACCAGAAAACTTCTGTGGTGGCCCTAAGAGAAGCTTCATTTCTTAGAGCTACAAGATCAACCTTATTGAAAACCAGACTCAAGATCCAATCAGGCGTGCTGCGTAATAAGATGAATTCTGACTTGTTAAGCTTTTTATGCAAAAGTGTGGGCAATGATTGGCAATGAATAAAACCCTGATATTTGGAATAGGGATATCTGATGGTCTCAGAGGAAGTTGAGAGTCTTGAACTCCCCGGACTCTCTGGGTTTCCCTTATCAGTAGAAGCTATCTGTCTTCCTGTACCTAAGGATACTAGCCTTTTGTTGCTTGAAGACCTAGTAGTAAGTTCTTGTGGGGCAGCTGCTTTGCAAGAGAAATCCTAATTTTCTCAAGATCCATTCTATGATTTCTTTGTTGTTTCTAGATATATAACTAGAATCAGATCTTGGTATACTCCAGGGGGATAAATGCAAAGCCTAACCTGGGAGAAAATAGCTTATACTTCAAAAGGATTGAAAGATTTTGCTTATATGTATGTATGTATGTCTCAATGGAAACATTGGGAATACATATGGGAATGGATTTTAAGGATCTTGGACCAAATGGAGGAAGTAATATAATGCTGGACTGAACTGAATTTATTGATATGGGTGCATTTACTGGTGATTTTGAATTTAATGGGTTAGCTTATGCAGCTGAAAATAGCTTAATAGTTTGTTTAGATGACAAACCTTGGATTAAGTACTGGCCTAATCAAATGAAGTTGAAATGAACTTCCCTGGCATAATGTAAAGGGAAGAATCTAAATGCTTAGGGATAAAGGAATGCTGGAGTAAATTTATCATGTATGACTTGACTGGACATCTCTGCCACATCCCCTAAGAGGGCGTGGAGGGTACTCTCTTCACTAAGGGATTGAGGAAGATAGTGGTCTTGGGGGGAGATGGGGCTTAATATCCCGGAAAGTCTGTGATTTCAAGGGGGATAATGGACTCGGATAGTAGAGGTCAGGTGGCAGCACTTAAGTACTAGAAAGAAGGGGGAGTAGGCATGAAGTAGTAATGAGAATATTTTAGGCTGCAGGGATCTTTGGTAGCAGCTAATTGATTACAATATCCCTAAGAATGAAATAGATGGACACTTTATAAAAGTATTATTTGATCTGAATCTATAGAAGAAAAAACTCCAGACCTGATGGTCAAAAATCTGATTTAATTCACCACCGGAGGAGTCATAGCCTTTCACCTGGGTTCCAGAGCTAACTATGTTCATAGCACCAGAATCCCAAGACTGGAGAGTGGGCAGGACCTCCAGCAACAGTGCCACACGCATATGTCACCAGTCTTCCTTGAGGCTTGCCCCAGGAGGTCAGGTGACACATGGCATAGTCAGGGGGAACTGTCTCACTGGCAAGGAATTTTGAACAAAAGTTCTTGCCATTTTTTTTTTTAATTTTTTTAAAAGATTTTATTTTTTTGAGAGAGAGAGAGAGCACGAGCAGAGGGAGGGGCAGAGGGAGAGTGACAAGGAGAAGCAGAATCCCCGCTGAGCAGGAAGCCCAACTCAGGACTTGATCCCAGGACCCCGGGATCATGACCTGAGCTGGAGGCAGACACTTAACCGACTGAGCCACCCAGGTGCTCCAAGTTCCTGCCATTTTATGTACCTGGGCAGCTAGGGAAAGGAAAGAAAAGGAAGGGGAATCAAACGGCTAATAGTAGGAAAGTACTGTGTCAGGGTGAAGAAAAGTGCCTTTGCTAAGATGCTCTCCTTCCCCCATATGAAGACCTAATGGTGGCCCCGGGCTAGGAATGCAAATATACATATAAGCATGGCTGGCCCCCGGAGGGCCTGAGGGACCAGCAGCTCCTTCTAGAAAACCGAAATGCACTGACTATGCCCCAAGTCTGGTGTGTGGAAGTTACCTTTCCCCCATGTAGATCTGCCAGACAGAGCCTTTGCAATTATCTATGGTTGGGCCTAAAAGATCACACATAAGTTGGGGCGCCTGGGTGGCTCAGTCTGTTAAGTGTCCAACTCTTGATTTCAGCTCAGGTCTTGATCTTAGGGTCCTGAGTTTGAGCCTACATTGGGCTCCACGCTGGACATGGAGTCAACTTAAAAAAAAAAAAAAAAGAAAGAAAGAAAGAAAGAAAATCACACATAAGATTTAGTCCTGGAGCTGAACTTCTCAGAGACTGATATTGATCTTCCCAACAGAGGTGAGCCAGACACTTACTGCGGGTTGATTATATTGTGCTCCTGCCATCTTGGCTGGGGCAGAGATCTATCATCATTAGAATACATACTTATTTTGGATATGGCTTTTTTTTTTTTTTCCTTTGCCCACAAAGCTTCTACAAGCACCATTATCTATGCATTTATGAATGCCTTATTCATTACCATGGCTCAGGCAACATTACTTCTGGCGAATGAACTCATTTCATAGAAAATAAATGTGGCAATGACTCATGTATATGGAATTCACTAGCATTACCATGAGCCCCATAATCCAGAAGTATCTGGCTAGTTAGTATAATGGAATAGTTCCCAAAAATCAAGTGATGGCACTAGTGAGGTGATAATAGCCTGATATTTGGGGAGATGGATCTTACAGTATGCAGTATGTACTTAGAAACAAAGACCAATATCATTGTTTCTCTCGACGCCTAGTATGTGAATCTAGGAATCAAGGGATGGAAGTGAAAGTTATTAAACCTAATAACACACTTGTAGGATTTTTGCGTCCTTTACTCCAATTTCAAGTTCTGCTGATTAGAGATCTTAGCTTGAAATGGAGAAATGTTTTTCACCAGGGGACACATCCATGGCACTCCTAGGGGCTGACAATGGTAATGAGTATTCATGGCAATTAAGTGTTAAACTGATTCAATTATATACATCTGGGTTTAAAACGAAATGCAATATTACTCTTAATTACCCTGAAGTGAAAATCTATATTATTTAAAAATATGTAATACCTATAATCATCAGAAAACCAGTAATATCATCAAAGCTCAAGTAGTATAAATATGTGGGGAGTTATTGGGGAGTAAAATTTTCCTAATTAAAGAAGACTGAGCATATTTTTGATGATGTCAATGAAATAGATAAGTTTTAAAATGCTTTTGAGAACTCTGATATCTTCTGGGAGGATTAAAATCGGGACACATTTCCTAAAGCATTGGAGAAAATTAAAAGAAAAAAGAAAAAGAACCCTCATAGAAAAGGATAATAATAATAAGAAATGAGTAGCTTTACAAATTAAAAATATAAACAACAAACCTAAGTCAAAGTATATCCCTCTAAATTATAAATAAATTTGGACTTGACTTACCTAATCAATTTTAAGATTCAATTTTAAAAATTAAATTCAACTACATGTCATCTTTGAGACATTTTAAAACACATACGCAAAAATCCGAAGTAGCATATTAGTCAAATTATGTCAGGCAACTGTAATCAAAAACAGAACATGTGTTGATATTACATTAAAAGTATAATATGTTAAATGGAACAAAGAGTCACCATATCATCTCAAGAGTATAATTCAAAATTAAGATATGACTATCATGAACCATTGCATGTCAAAGAAAATCAATACATATTAATATATATTCATAAAAAGGCATATATCATATATTCATTTATATAATACAAATATTATAATAGCAACATAATATAAATGTGTTATAATATATATCTTATTTGTTCCAGTCACTTTAGCTGCCTCAAACTCAGATCTCAGCCTCCTCATCTCAGGAGGAATGCTTCGCTCTGCTTGAACACCAGCTCCCATAGGCAGAGAACTGTAACAGACATGTGATTCACCTTGTGAATTTCTCTTCTTTCAGAGATTGTGCTGTCTACTGTCCAATGCTTAGGAGGTGCTTCCTGTATTTTGTCCAGTTTCATTTTTTTTCTTTTGTCTTTTGTTTTTTGTTTTTCTCCTGGTGGCAGAACAAGTTTCGTAGCAATTCCTCTGTTCCAGCTGGATCTGATAATTACCACAAATCATTTTTCTTCTCTTTTTTCTCTTATTGACATTTTCTTTTTGAACATTTATAATATTGTAACTATATGTTTTAAATTACTTTGAAAACTGTTATTCAAATCAAAGGAAGCAAATGGAACATCTTATTAAGTTTCACAGAAATTAAAGAACACATTTTCTGAGATAACATCGTAGACTCATGAGGGCATGTTTTTATTTTTCAGCTTTGAATTTTGCCGAACTTGAATAGAAACTTGAAAGATGATTAAAAGGAAAAAAATTGGGGGTACCTGGGCGGCTCAGTTGGTTAGGCATCTGCCTTCCCCTCAGTCATGATCCCAGGGTCAGGTCCAGCTCAGTGGGGAGCCTGCTTCTCCCTCTCCCTTGGCCCCTTCCCCCCGGCTTGTGTTCTCTCTCACTATCTCTCTCTCTCAAGTAAATAAATAAAATCTTAAAAAAAATAAAAACAAAAGAAAAAAAATGGAAAGAAAGAAGGAATATTTCAAATCCCCAGAACAAAATAGACCAACGTTTCACCAGTAGCTAATCTCTATTACTTATTTTTCTAATACTCTGACTTCTAGGATTATAAATATGAAGAATTTGTACATAATGTTAAATATACTCTAAGATACTAATAGGGCTAATGATCTCTGAGTTGATCTCCATCATTGGTTGCATACTCGCCATGTGTCAGGCACCGTGCTGCATATACTGCGTGTGCAGTATTTTACTTAATCCGCATTACAACTATGAAATGTAGGCAAAATTATACCCATTTTATTCCCATGAGGATACAAGCTTCGACCAGTTAAGGAAGCTATTAAAAATTCTTTCCTTTGGTAAAGTAATTGTGTCCTCCTGGACAAATACTGCAATCGATATCTTTATGAGCACCTGCACATAAAGAGGTGAAGGGGAAAGGTACTTACAATAAGACCTCCAACTCACTCTCAAGGTGGCCCTGTTATTCAATGGATTTCAATGGTCCAAATAATACCGATTGCAGCTTCCCTATTTTTATCCTTGGCATAAATACACAAAGACTAAAATTGCTTCTAAGACTTGGGCATTAAGGCAGTGATACACCCATTCTTCTATCACTTTACCCTCAGGACACATGACAGGTGGCCTTGATTATTTTATTTGTTACAAGCTATGCAGTATGAGACTCTGCCTTGAGATGAAGAATATGCTTTGGATTCTAAAACCACATTAGAAACAGAACAGAAGCACCAGTCTTCTAAAGTCAATCTGTTGTCCAGACTATCTGGATAAATAGCTCCACATGTGCAAAAGTCAACAAGTATTTGGACCAGGGAGAGTTGAAAAGAGTTCCAGAGGCAATTGTATAGAGAAGCATGAATGAACAAAACCATCTCAGTCAGTAGGAAACCTTAAATATCCAGTTCCCAGATGAGGAATTATTAAAATTCTTTCTGACTTTGGCTGACAGAATGAAAAAAAGGTGTTAGAGAAAATAATTTTAAGTATTTTTAGAGCCTATGTTAATTGGACACATTCTCATAACTCTGTGACATACTGTGATGCCAGTCCCATTTTACTGATGATGAAACTGAGAATTAGAAGTTATATGATGTATTTGGGGTCACACACCCTGTAGGAGATGGAGCTAAGAGGTGGGTCCAGGTAGGCTGATTTTCAAGCTTGCACTCTTAACCTCTGCACTGTACTGCCTTGAACTTCATTAAATATTGAAATTGTTATATTTAAAAAAATCTATTTCTTTTTAGTCATTTATTTCTATATCAACTGAGATAAATTCTAACATTGTTGGGTGGCCACTCTGGTTATAAGGTTTTCAACTTTGGGTAAATGTTTTCTTGGGTAAATGTTTTCTTAGGCAATTATTTGCTGAGCCTTTTTTCCCCATTGGTACCTTGCCCTTATTTCTAGCCTCATTTCTTGCTACACTGTCCTACTTTGAGCCCTCTGAGGGCTTCCTGGAACCTGTTCTCCAAAAAGCATAGAGAGGGATCCTATTTGGTCTTGATTTGTTCCTGTTTTAAAACTGTTTTAGGTTTGAAAACTTTCAATTATGTCATGAATGGGGAAACCTCTCTTAGGACTAGAAGAGAAAAAAATACTGATTTTAATTTTTTTACCCTTTAAAACAAGAAAGAAAGAATAAAATTATTTTTCAATTAAAGGCTCTATTTTGGCCTAAGGATTTAAGACGTTCAATCTCTAAAGAATTTGGCTTCCCAGGAGTGGAAATGTCAAATTTAAGCTATAGAATTCACTTGAATTAAAGCAAATTAGTAAAATGTATGATTTTCCTGGACTTATATCATTTTGTTTCAGTAGAAACTTATCTATATGTAACTGTGTGTTTTCTTTGCACCAGAGCCACACAATCATTTTCATTAAATTAACTGGACAGGCAACTTGTTTTGAATCATGATAGCAGTTGTTTCAATTAAATTAATCCAACCAAATCACTAATTCATGTGGGATACAACAGGGTTGCTTCTCACTGAGAAAATAAAAAGTGGGGGAAGCATTATATAGTTAACAAATGCATCAGTGTTAGTGTTGTTTTTTTAAAAAACAGGAAGCTATTATTTGGATATCAGAGTGCATTTGTTTCTCTGTCTGGGTAGGTGGTCTTTGATCTTTCTTCCTTTTTGCCTCATTCAGCCATAATCTATGCACCTCTGCTGGTTTCTCTTTCTCTCTGTTTTCAACCACAGTGTCTAAGCTAATAATATTGGCAGAATCAGGGAAAAATAAGCTCATTAGTAATTGGCCTTCCTATTCTCCAAATCATGTGACTAGTACAGTGATCGCATAATATGTCATCCAACTTGGATATTTTGTCTAGGATAAATGATAAATGGAATGGGACTTGGATAATAGGCAAAACCAGGAGTATTCTGGGCAAACCCTACAGTTTTAGCTATGATTTTGCTACTGTATGGGATTTTTACTGTATGGGATTTACCATGTGCTGTTAAAAGTCCCTCACTGATCCCTCCAAGATCTGGTTTCTTCAATCTCAATGACTCGATACTTATGTTGCTTCCAAGTCTTGATTTTTCTCCAACTCCACCGTGTTGGCTTAATCCATTAACACTTAGTGTTTGCCTTGAACTTTACTCTCAAATTTGATCATTACCCTTTATGTTCATGCCGGAAAACTGCCAGGAACTCAGCCTAAGAGCTTGACATTTTGCCCTAAACTCAACAGTCTTTGACTCTTGCACTACAACTTTGTATTTAAACACCAACCCAGAGGCTAAAGCCTCTGCCCTCTCACAAGTCGTGTGCCTGAAGAGCACTGTGCATCCATCCCAGTTTCTGTTGTTCTGGTACTCTATACACCTGCTAGAAATCTGCTGTCTCGTATAAGATCCATTATGCTGATTACTTTCTTAGAGTTGGCACATGCTCCCATGCTTCTGATCTTTGCAACTTTTATAGCTTTTATTTATGGAGTAAGACAGTGTTTAGTTATTTCCTTGATTCTAACCCACTACTTATGAGTAAGTTCATGTCAGATATTATACTCTCTCTCATCTCCATATATGATCTAGATAGCCTTGAGAAGATTATCATTCTGTTCAAAGGAGTGACAAATTTTACCGAGGACAGTCTCTATTCACAAGAGTGTGGTAGTTGTCCTTTGGAATAAAGAGATAAATTTGGATTTGCTCGTGGTAGGATGAAGTACAAGAGATTGGATGCAGGATTCATGACAGTCATGTCGCTCCAGTCAAGAGAACCAAAATGAAGATAGTGAAAAAAGTTGGGAACTGATTTTACGGAGGCATTGTATCAGTTAAATTTCACTGATGGTAAGAAACATGAATTAACTCTGATACTTTCAGTGAAAAACTAACTTGTTGGAAAGATATTAGAGTAGCATGTATAACAGAAGGAAGAGCTGTTTACCTGTAATCTCCTGGCCCTTGACCTTTCAGGGCTCTGGCCTTCATTCCTTGGCTACCGAGTGTTGGAAGCCAACAGCTCTCAACGGACTCCCTCTCTGGGAACTGAAGTTGGCAGAAGATAGTCACATTCCCAGGAGCATGACTTGGATTAAGTCTACTCTCCTTAGAGAGCTTCAATTCTCATCTCATGACAGCCTGATGGGAGAATATATCTTTGCCTCCTTGCCTCAGTTTGGGACACTTCTAGGTCCAGAGCCATTGTAACTCCAGGGTTCTCTGTATGATTGGCTGAAGACTGTTGCAACAGCATTACAGCCCACACCCTCTTTCTTCTTAAACAACTTAATTTCACTCCCTTACAGGTAGTGTTGACCCCAAGGACAATCCTGTGGAGGATACAGTTGATATACAGCTTTATTGAAAAAACTTTATTTTTACCTTGATACTTGAATGTCTGTCTTTGACTCTTGGCCAAGATAAGGGCCGTGGGATTTACCATATGCTGTTAAAAGTTTGAAACTTCCCTGGCAATACTTAGTGTCAGTTTCTTTGCCAAATGGCTTACCTGGTTAAGCAGCCTGGTTTGACTGCATGACCAGAGGGGCATAAAAAACTTATTGGGAACTTCTGCCTTGAGCTCTCCCAAAGACAAGATTTCTCACGTAAATCTTGGTTCAATCTAGATGCAAAGCACAGTCCTTACGTATATAAGGGCACTTGGGAGATAGCACCTGGATGTCTTTTTTACCCCAATGCTTGGCTGTACTCTCTCTCTTATGAGGATCTTTGTCTTTAAATAAAGCATTATATGAGTATGCTCCGTGGAGTCTGTGAATCCCTTAAATATCCATACATGGGCAATCTTTGCAATTCCTCAATAACCTTCCCAGATGCAGATCTCAGGCTCAGAGTCTCTACCCTGGGAAACCCTCATGTATGAAAATAACAACACCCTCAACAGTAGGAAAGCAGAGATTGTCTATTTAGGGTTCTCTAACCTCCTTTGATCTTCAATGTCTTTGTTATAGGTTGAATTGTATTTCCCTGGAATTCATATAGTGAAGCCCTAACCCCTGGACCTCAGAATGGGATCTTATTTGGAAATAGAGTCATTGCGGGTATAATTAGTTAAGATGAGGTCATGCTGGAGTAGGGTGGACCCCTAATCCAATATGAGTGATATTTTTATATAAACAGGAAATTTGGAAACTCTCTCTCTCTTTCATTGACATACATACAGAATGTCATGTAAAGATGAAAGCAGAGATCAGGATGATGTAGCAGAAGCCAAGGAATACCAAAGATTGACAGTAAATCACCAGAAGCTAATCACCAGAGCCAGGGAAGAGATTTTCCCCCATAGTCTTCAGAGGGAGCTAACCCTGCTGTCAACCTAATCTTAAACTTTTAGCTTTCATAACTCTGAGACAACAGATGTCTGCTGTTTAAGCTCTCCAGTCCGTGGTACTTTGTTAGAGCAATCCTAGCAAACTAATATAATCTTTGCTTAAGATTCAAATTCCCAGGAAGGTAATTCTGATTCATCCATGGATCAAACAAAAAATTAGCTAGACCAGAAAACATGGTAGCAAAAGTGTCAGAAATGCCTTTGAGGTTTCAGGCCTACGAATTGAGAGGATGATGATTCTCTTTACTGGAAAATAGGACACTAGAGTCAAAACAATTTTTAACACAATAGTTTGATATATTTGAGTTTGCAGTAGTGATGAAACATCCATGTGAAGATGCCCATTAGGGGATTAGAAATTTTGGTTTAGAGCTTCAGAGAGGGTCTAAGGTTAGAGGTGTACATATGAGGATAATTTTTATAGAGGTAACTTATGAGGAAATTGGATTGTTAATCATTAACTGTGGGCTGGACCAGGAGTGAGCTCAACTATAACTTAGAGGTTGCAGAGCTGTGATGGTTTCTGTAGGCCATGCTTGAGGAGCTGGGAGGAAGCAGCCACTGACGTCCAGTAGCAAAAGTTTTCAGGCCAGTAAAGGAAGAGAGAAATTTACCCAGAAAACTTCAAGTGCCAAATTTCATAGCAACAAATAATGTGCCAAAAGCATAATATGAAGAAAAAACATCAGTAGAAAAGTTAAATTAAAATTAGTTGGTGCCAATATTCCATGCTCATGAGTTAGAAGATTTAATATTGTTAAAATGCCCATAGTACTCAGAGTAATCTACAGATTTAATGCAATCCCTATCAGAATGCCAATAGTATTTTTCACAGAACTAGAACAAAATACCCTAAAATTTGTACAGAACCACAAAAGACCCCACATAGCCAAAGCAATCTTGAGAAAGAAGAATAAAACTGGAAGTATCACAATCCTGGGTTTCAAACTACACTACAAAGCTAAGTAATCAAAACAGTGTGGTGCTGGCACAAAAACAGACATTTAGATCAACAGAGCAGAATTGAAAGCCCAGAAATAACCCCACATTTATATGGTCAGTTAATCTACAACAAAGGAAGCAAGAATATACAATGAGGAAAATAGTGTTGGGAAAAGTGGACTGCTACATGCAAAAGAATGAAACTGGACCACTTTCTTACACTGTACACAAAAATAAACTTACATGGATTACATAAATAAATGTGAGACCTGAAACCATAAACTCCTAAAAGAAAATATAGGCAGTAATCGCTTTGAGTATCTACTTGAGCAATTTTTTTTTTTTTTTTTTGGATCTGTCTCCTCAGGCAAGGGAAACAAAAGCAAAAATAAGCAATTGGGACTACTTCAAACTAAAAAGTTTTTTCACAGTGAAGGAAACCATTAACAAAAACAAAAAGGCAACCTACTGAATGGGAGAAAATATTTGCAAATGATTTATCTGTTAAGGGTTGCTATCCAAAATATACAAAGAGCTCATACAACTTAACTTCCAAAAGCCCAGATACTCTGATTGAAAAATGGGCAGAGGATCTGAATAGACATTTTTTTTAAAGATTTTATTTATTTATTTGTCAGAGAGAGAGCACAAGCAGAGGGAGAAGCAGGCAGAGGGAGAAACAGGCTCCCTGCTGAGCGAGGAGCCCAATGTGGGCTTGATCCCAGGACCCTGGGATCATGACCTGAGCCAAAGGCAGACACTTAACTGACTGAGCCACCCAGGCATCCCTGAGTAGACATTTTTCTAAGGAAGACATACAGATGGCCAACAGATACAATGAAAAGATGTTCAACTTCACTCATCATCAGGGAAATGCAAACTAAAACCACCGTGAGATATCCTTTCACACCAGTCATAATGGTTAGTATAAAAAAGACAAGAAATAACAAGTTTTGGCAAGGATGTGGACAAAAAGAAACCTTCGTGCACTGTTGCTAGGAATGTAAATTGGTGCAGTCACTCTCTAAAACAGTGTGGAAGTTGCTCCAAAAACTAAAAATAGAAGAACCACATGATCCAGTAATTCCACTTCTGGGTATTTTTCCTACCAAAAATGAAAACAATAATTCAAAGAGATATAAGCACCCCTGTTAACTGCAACCTTGTTTATGATAGCCAAGACATGGAAGGAATCTAAGTGTCCAGCACCAGATGAATCGATATAGAAGGCATGGTTTATATATACAATGGAATATTACTCAGCCATAAAAAAGAGTGATATCTTGCCTTTCATGGCAACATGGATGGGCTTGGAGAGCATTATATTAAGTGAAATAAATCACTCAGAGAAAGATAAATACTACATGATTTCACTTATGTATGGAATCTAAGAAACAAAACAAACAAATAACAACAAAAAGAAGAGAAACAGACTCATAGAGAATGAACTAGTGGTTGCCAAAAAGGAGTGGGTGAGGGGGATGGGCAAAATAGATGAAGGGAATTGTGAGGGACAAACTTCCAGTTATAAAAAAAAATGTTATAAGGATGAAAAATATGGCATAGGCAATATAATCAATAATACTGTAATAACTTTATGTGGTGACAGATGGTAACCTACTTATCATGGTGAGCATCTTGTAATGTATATAATTGTCAAGTCACTATTTTGTACACCTGAAACTAATATAATATTACATGTCAACTATACTTCAATTAAAAATAAATTAGGGGCACCTGGGTGGCTCAGTCAGTTGAGTGTCTAACTTTGGCTCTGGTCATGATCTTCGGGTCGAGTCCTGGTAGGATCGAGTCCCGGGTCAGGCTCCCTGCTCAGCAGGATGTCTGCTTGTCCCTCTCCCTTGCTTGTGCTCTCTCTCTTTCTCTCAAATAAATAAATAAAATCTTAATAAATAAATAAATAATAAATTAGTTGGTACCAAGTTAATTTCCTGAGGGAAAGAATAGTCTTTTCAACACTGGTTCTGGGACAACTGAATATCTATATCCCAAAGAATACGGTTGGACCCATACATCACACAATATATAAGCATTAACTCAAATGGATCAAAGACTTAAATATAAGGGCTGGAACTATTAAGCTCTTAGAAGAAAACAAAGACACACAACCCTATAACTTCTGGATTAAGCTATTTTTTCTTAAGTATGATAGTAAAAGCACAAGCAACAACAACAAAAATAGTAAATAGATCAAAATTAAAAACCTTTAATGGTGCAAAATGTGCCATCAAAAAATGAAAAGACAACCCACAGAATGGGGAAAAGAAAAACTTTTCAAATCATATATCTGATAAGGAACTTGTATCTAGAATATATAGAAAATGATTACAATTCAATAATAAGACAAATAGCTCACTTAAAATATGGGCAAATGCTCTGAATAGTCATTTCTACAACAAGGAGATACACATGTACAATAGGCACATGACAAAAATACACATATAACTAGCCATCAGGGAAATGGAAATCAAAATCATCAGATACCACTGACATGAACTAGGACTATGATAAAAAAAGACAAATAATAAGTGTTGGTAAGAATGTGGAGAAACTAGAACTCTTACACAGGGAGAGAAGGAAAGTTAAATGGTACAGTCCCTTTGGAAAAGAGTCTGGCAGTTCCTCAAAAGGTGAAGGGTCAAGTTACCACATGACCCACAATTCCACTCCTAGGTATATACCTGAGAGAAATGAAAACCTATGTCTGCACAACAACTTGCACATAAACGTTCATAGCAGCATTATTCATAAAAGCACAAAGTGGGAACAGCCCAAATGTCAATGTTCTGATTAATGAATAAACAAACTGTGGCACATCCTTACAGTACAATATCATTTGGCAATAAAAAGGAATGAAGTACTGATTCTTGGTACAACATGGATGAACCTTTAAACATTATGCTAAATGAAAAAGTCAGAAAGGATCACATACTGTACGATTTCATTTATACAAAATGTTTATAATGGGGAAATCTATGGAGACAGAAAGTAGACTAGTGGTCCCTTAGGGGTGGGGGTGGTGATGTGGATGGGCAATTATGAATAGAGTGTGGCATTTCTCTTTGGGATGATGAAAATATGATAAGCTTGATTTTGCTGATGGTTGCACAGCTCTGTGTTATACCAAGAATCACTGAATGATATGCTTTGGGTGAATTGTATGGTGTGTGAATTATATCCCAATAAAGCTGCCCAAAAAATTCTAGTTAAGGGTGGCATTGTAATGGATGTAGACATGGAGAACAGCTTTCAGGAATGGGGTCCAGTTATATCTGTGTGAAACATCAGGATCAAATAGATATCAAAGGCGGAGTATCATGTTGCTAATTGAGAAAGAAAATGGAAGAAAATACCTCTTCACTAGCAAAGATACACTGCCTGTCTTAGTCTATGCAGGCTGCTATAACAAAAACACTGGAGGCTGGATGACTAATAAACAACATAAATTTATTGCTCACAGCTCTAGAGGCTGGGAAGTCTAAGATCAACGTGTGGGCAGATTCAATGTCTGGTGAAGCCTGCTTCCTGGTTCATAGATTCTTGCTGTCTTCACATGACAGAGGGGGAGCTCTCTGGAATATCTTTTATAAAGGTACTAATGTCATCATGAGGGCTCTCTCCTCATGACCTGTTCATCCCTCGAAGCCCTCATCTCCTAATCCCATCACTTTGAGGGGATAGGATTTCAACATATGAATTTTAGTGGAATACATTCAGCCCATAGCACTACTTTAAAGGTTTTTTTTTTAAAGATTTCGTTTATTTATTTGTCAGAGAGAGAGAGAGTACAAGCAGGGGAAGTAGCAGGAAGAGGGAGAAGCAGGCTCCCACCAAGCAGAGAGCCTGATGCGGGGCTCGATCCCAGGACCCTGGGATCATGACCCTAGCTGAAGGCAGATACACAGCCGACTGAGCCACCCAGGCGCCCCTCTATAGCAATACTTTAAAGAGGAGTCTCAATAAACATGAAAAAAATTATCTCTTAAAATAAATGTCAGCTATTCTATATTGAGTTCCTCTCTCTTTTCTTTCTTTAACAGCATCGTGGCCAGATTTCATAACTTTTCTGCAATTTTTGGCTATTAGCACAGTCCAATTCTGGTGTTCAAAAATTGGTCCTTTAGGTCTAAAACTTAAATCTCACATCCACCGCCATGCCATTATCCTCTCTTTGCCCCCGAAGAGGGTGGAGCTGCACAGGAAGGGGCCGTTGCTTGGTTCTCAGACATTTTCTCTGCCTCCTCCCCTTTGACTGTGGGTGCACGAATTACGCTATAAGCTTGCCCTTAGCCCTCTCATCAGGACTTGAGCTGCAGAAAGTTTGCCATTCCCTGCCCACATGACTGGACTTTATTTACCTTTTCTCCAGTATCCTTGTAAACACTGATACTGGCTTTTTCGTCCAAAGGATAACGATTCCCCTCTCCTGCTGAGATCTCAACGAGTCTTGACCATTATTCTTCATGTTATTTTATTCAAGTCCTTGGGAAAAATGTTTAATGTAAGCAATCTCTGTTCTTCTCCCAATCCTCTGAGTTACATGTGAACTGTCAGTTGTTACGGGTTGTTAAACCCTAGCCATTTATTGTCGGGGTTATTTCAAACAAAGTGCTGTACCAGAGGGGTTGGCTTTTCCTTTTTTTTCTGGTTTGTCTTAATTTGAAGGGTGTGGAAATGAAATTGTCAAAGACGTCAGCACATATTGTCACCCCACCTCCCATCCTATTCTTTGCTTTTCCTCTGTTTTCCTAATCTGTAGTTTTTCTCCTGTCCTTCATTGCTTTCTTTAAAATATTACATTCCGTCTGAAACTGTATGTAAATCCACCGAAATCACTGGCAGCTGGAACTGTGTGCGTGTGTGTGTGTGAGTGTGTGTGTCTGTGTGTGCCCATGTGTGTTTTCTCATTAGCTGCTTCTTTCTGTAGAGTTAAAACCCTGTATCTGGGCGGTGGCATGTTGAACAGAAAGGCACACTAAGTACTAAATAATTTACTTCTAGCCCTTCCAAACACTGCCATATTCTCTGGTGACAGGGGCAGCAGTGGTGATTATATTTGTAGACTTGTCTTCTTTGTCAAAACTGGCAGTGGCTTTTTTGACACCATTGAAAGTGATAGTGACAGTACCGAGTCCTTGGGGTGGCCCATGTGTGTTTTTAAATTTTTTTAAGAAAAATAAATGTCACAGTACTGTGGAGACAATCATATTACTGGCACTTAAAATCATAGCTCACCATGCCATGGTAGAAATAACTTGGGACGACAGATCTGACTTTGATTAAGAATACTGTGAGAAACAGACGAGATCAAAACCATACATTTTTAAGTACTTCTCCCGAGTTCTCTCCCACTAACTCCATCGGGTACAGCTACTCTGGCTATGAGCTGGACAGATGTAAAATATGCCTGCTTCACTTTATGCCCTCTTCGAGGAGATAGTTTGGGATCTATAATTGGTAACTTCTCCACATGCCAGGCAACACAGATTTTTGGATGACTCTGAGAGCTAACGTGGGAACCTACAAGTGGGAAGGGACAATTCAATACCATTTGACTTGAGATTTTGAAGTATAACTCTCACTTAACTACCAGCCAAGGAAGGCCATATGCTGGAAGAAGCACACAAATGAAAAATGAAAAGACATTCACTCACTTGTATTCCATATACCCTTGGGCACAAACACTTTATTTCACAATTTTTGAGCTTACTTGACCATCATATATATCACTGGAAGGAGATAGTGAATTTTGTTTCTGTAACTGAGCACTCCTTTTATCATTGTAAAACAAGCGGAATGCCAACCCAGAGGGAGAAATTACACCATGGTACAAAATATACCGAGCCCTTGAAATGGGGTCCCACTGTAAACTATTAACAATATTTGCCAACTAACTGCTCTTCTAACTGAATGAGAAGAGCATGACTACGTGCACTCTGGGGAAGAAAGGTTGAGAGTGTGGGCATGGTTACAATAAATCTTTCTAGTTTTTTAGACTGGAAGTCATACGTTTCCTCTTCCTTTGGGACAGAAGAAAGTCTACTACCCTCGCTTTATCACCAACCCTGGCTCATCATGGCTAAATTTTCCAATATATTTCTAACTCACCTATCTTCTCCCATTTTCTTCTCTCTCAATCTTCCTTTTCCATTCTATATATTAATATCAAATAGACTAACTTTTCTAAGTTCTACTTATCTCAACACTCTTATGCTTGAGAATCAAAGATGGTTCATTGTTGTCCATCAAATCAAGTCCAGCCACTTTAGCTTGGCACTTTACCTCTCAATGGTTTCCCTGTCCACCAGCACCTGTCTTCATTACCGTATCTTCATTTTATTCTGCACATTTCACGGTGTTTTCCCCACTTCTCCATCTTAGCTCTTCACCACCCGGAGGGTATCCTCATCCATTTTGCTCCCTTCCACAGTATTTCCCAACTGTGTTGCTTCCAGAGATTCTGCTATGCCCCTCATTCCTTTACCCCATTAAAAAATTATGGTTTTTATCTTACTAGCTAGGGATTTATAAACTTGTACTTCGCTGGATTAATATTATGAAAGTAAATATCATTGATCTTTTTAAAAATATAAAATTATCATATTGAATATGTATTTTTCAAATGACGTGCTTTCTCTCTACCTCAAAGAAGTTACATTCTCCTTCCTTTGGAAATCACAAATAACTATAGTTCGATTCTATACTCCTCTCATGTCAGCATTATTTTAAACTTCCCTAAATGTCATCTTTCATTGTTTTTCTTTTTTGAACTCTTACTGATGTAGGATAGATGTTGGGGTTTGGAGCCGACGGCCAAGAAAAAAATTCTTGAGACGTCTTTGGTGCAAAAAGGTGGTTTTATTAAAGCCTGGGACAGGACCTGTAGAAAGAGCTGCACCAGGGTCATGAGGAGTGGCTGATTATATCTTTCAAGTTGGGAGGGGGTTAGGGATAGCTTAAGTCTCTAAGGAATTTTGGAAGCAAGGTTTCTAGGACTCTGAGGGGCTAGCTATTGTTAGGAAAAGGTCATTTATTACTGCCTAATAAAACTTTAGTCATGAGACCCTTCAGATGTATATTGGTGGGGAATATGCTTGGGGGATGATTGCCAACATATATCTTGGGGGGTAGAGATAAAGGAAGTTTCCAAAGGAATTTTTATATGTTAAAGTAGACTTACAGGATCCTGGGGGGTCAGGCTAAGATTGCCTTGAGGCAGCTGAGTTCCTAGAGGTCACTCTGCCTGTTTCAAGGACTTGTCAATGGGCTGTAAGTAGTAAGGAAATTTAATTTTTCTTTTCTTTGTTTCCCACATCACTATGGCACTTATAAGTGACACACATTTATTTATTACTTATTTCTTGTGTGTTATTTTTAATTCTTCAACAAAATGGGTAAACTTCTCAAAAACATGCCATGTCATATTTCTCAATAGTTCTCTCTAGCCTAATGCCAGGCATATGATAAATGTTTACGTTTTTATTATCAATTCATTCTGCTCAAGAATTAAAAATTTCTACCATAAAAATGTATCTTTCTGAATTATGTCTGCCTGCCAGTGTTTGTAAAAACCAAATACAGTGATAATCCATGTATTTAAATAAGGAAAATTACAGTCTCCAGGCTTTGGGCAAATTTTGTACACATGCAAAAATACTCAGAAAAATCATATTAGGGATAATGAACTGTATGTTTCTGAGTTGAATGAGATTTTCAAGGTAATCACTACCATATATTTAGTGGCAAGCCCTCTCAGTGCTTAACAGTTTCTGGGAATCTGTGGATGGTTTACTCATTAAGCTGTTGCTTACAATCTATCCCAATTTGTTTTTCTACACTAAGTTATCCTTTCACAAATTATCCCTTGTTCAGGAAAAAAATGTGTATGAGAAATACTTTCCACTCATCTTGCCAAACCTGTTAAGAAATATTCCATTTGTTCTTCCAAAGCTAATGTTTACCTTTTCTAATAGACATGACTTTCATCTGAAGTCTGATATTTTAGAATTTTTCATTTACCACTTGAAGGGGAGCAG
Organism: Mirounga leonina; assembly: GCF_011800145.1. Taxonomy (NCBI): domain Eukaryota; kingdom Metazoa; phylum Chordata; class Mammalia; order Carnivora; family Phocidae; genus Mirounga; species Mirounga leonina. The sequence goes on from NW_023270451.1 coordinate 56,572,337, forward strand.
AATATGCCACCCTAGAATGTGCCACTTTAGCATGCAAATTATTTTGAGCTGAAGACAGTTGAGGCCTAAAGGACTCAGGAAGAGGTTTTTCACCATCTCCTTATATGGGCTAAAAACTGCCTAAAAGAATTTAGGTAAAGGGCCTGGTCCAGGAAGAGAGCTAGCACTAGATACAACAAAAGAGTATGGGCTAGGTGTGATAAGCTGGGGGGAGCTTGGCCTGTTTGCTCAAAATCTTCTCTGTGTCCCAGTGTGTCTGCATAGCATGACAGATGTTTATTTACCAAACATTTGCTCTTTCCATCTTCCTGTGAATTGTCTTCCCTCTCTTTGAAACCTCAGACCCTTACCCACTCCTCATTAGCTCAGGATGGTACATAAGCCTTGATTGCCTAACTGTCTATGAGCCTCTCAAGTCTTTGTGGGGCTCCCATACATATGACATTTGTTTTTTTCCTGTTAATCTGTCTTATGTCAGCTTAATTAATAGACCAATCAAAAGAATCTAATAAGGTAGAGTAAAAAAATTTCTTCCCCTACACACCTTAGAAGCAGTATCTTGCCCAAGTTACATAGGTATTCACCACCACTATTTTCACTGATTTCTGTAACAAATATGATTATGAAACAAATCACTGGAATATACTGATAAGAAATAAATTATTTTCAAACTACTGTAGCATGCATCTATTATCATATGTGGACAAATCTATACTGTTAGAAGAATGCTAATTTTTTTTTTTAAAGAAAACAAGTTTTGTTTTCTAAATACAGTTCCGTAATGTATTCAGAAATGATATTCTCCTATTCTTGGTTTTAAATCACTCAAGGAAAAACAAACACCTTCTGGAATTTTATTTACTCATATGAGTTTTGAAATATATTACTCAATAGTAGTTTTTTTTTTCTTTTTTAGGGAAAAAAAACGTGTTATTTCATCTCTTGATCATTCAAACAATTATTATAAATATACTTGCTCTTTCATAGAGCACCAGGCTGACCTCATATATGTGTAATAAATGGTCTTCAAAGATAATGTTTTTAAGCATTTTCTTAATTTATATTATTGGCTCACCAACTATTCCCAGGAAAAATGAGGTGGAATACTTCCAAATATGCCCTTCTCACCTTCCTCCGCACACCTCCCTGTCTGCCAAAATCTTGTTTTCACAGTTGTATTTTGTTACTGATGCTCACTCTGTGTGGTCCTTTCTAATAAGGAAATAAAGAAATACCCCTATTGATTTTCTCTCTTATTGTAATCCTAGACTCTTGGGAAATTGGAGGGCCAGTTATTTGCTCTGTCTCTTCCTTTCTTTCTTTCTTCCCCAGATCTGAGCCTATTGGGTGGAAACCATATTGGTGCCTCATGACTGGGGAATGGAATAGATGTTCATCTCATGCTTTTCTCTAGGAATGTCTGTACCTGCAGTCTAACCATCATGGCTGAACTGTCAGATTAGTCAGTGAAACTGTTGGTTCTTTTGAATGAATTAATTGGATGGTTAGCCATAGTGGCAAGCCACAGTCCTGAACTAACAGGGTAAAATGGTGGTTCTTACAAGGATAACCTAAATTATTTACAGAAAAATGTAGAGCAGTGTCATGGTCTGTATATATCCTGGAAAATACAGACCTAATGTCATCTGGCTCTGCCATTGCACAGATAGGATGTTAATTGGACAACATTCCTGCTTTTAATTTAGCACTCGGATGTACTATGTGAGTAAAGGTTTAAATGGAATATTTCTAAAGTATTACTGTGTTGAACTATATTCAAATTTGGAGAAAAATCAATTCTTTTTAGAGTAAGGGCAATTGAAAATTTAAAACAACAAAATGCTAGAAATTATGAGTTTAGCTTAAAACTCTGTCATTAACACATCCCTTTGGAATAAAACAGAGAACAATGCATTCTCACACTGCTACTGTGCCCTTTGTTCTGCAATCCTAGAGCACTTAACAATGAATACAGTTAAAATTAGCATCAAAGTAGATTTCCTAAAGGAATTATTGTAGACAAATGGAAACAAAACAAATCAGCTTAAAGTTTAGATTGAAGAAATTAACCATGGGGACTTTCTTTATTTCATTTCACAATGTCTTCCAAGTCAGAGGCCAGGTGCCTACAGATTTAAAACTGAGTTAGAATTTGGCTGGTAGTAACAGCAAACACGACATAACTGATCTTCATACAGTATATTATGTGTAGGCACCTACTGCTTAGATAGATACATTAACTTCTTCTATCCTCACAATGATCCTATAAGGTAGTGTATTAGTTTCCTTGCACTGCTGTAACAAATTGCCAAAAAATTGTAGGTTTAAAACAGCAGAAATTGGGGTGCCTGGGTGGCTCAGTCAGTTAAGCGGCTGCCTTCGGCTCAGGTCATGAGCCTGGTGTCCTGGGATCGAACCCCACATCCGGCTCCCTGCTCAGCAGAGAGCCTGCTTCTCCCTCTCCCCCTGCCTACTTGTGCTCTCTATCTCTCTGTCAAATAAATAAACAAAATCTTTAAACAAAACAAAACAAAAAAACCAGAAGAAATTTATTCTCTCACAAATCTGGAGGCTAGAAGCCCAAAATTCAGCAAAGATGCACTACCTCTGGGGCCTCATGTGAAGAATCCATTCTTTGGCTCTTCCCCGCTTGTGGTGGCTGTTGGGATTCCTTGACTTAACAGCTGCATCACTCCAATCTCTGTCTGCGTGGTTACATTGGCTCCTCCTCTTCTGCCTGTGTGTCCTCTGGGAGTCTCTTATAAGGATACTTGTACTGATTTAGGGCTCGCCTGAATATTCCAGGAAAATGTCCTCATCTCAAGGTCTTTAGCTCAATTACATTTACAAAGACCCTTTCCCAAATTAAAGTAACATTCACAGGTTCCAGGAATTAAGACATGGACATACCTTCTGGGCCACCATTCAACACACTATAGGTAGATAGTATTATTACATCCATTTTACAAATGAAGAAAATGAAGCCTACCAGCTAAAGTTTGTTGGACTATGTGCCAGGCATCAATCTAAGTCTTGTGTATACACTATACTATCTATTTAATATTCATAAACATCCCATGAGGTAGGTACAATTATTATTATTGGCATTTTACAGATAACGAAACTGGGGCTGTCTGAGAATTTGCTCAATATTACAGAGCTCGTAAATGGTGAAGCCAGGATTCAAATGCAGGACTAAATTATTCCAGAGCCTACACACTGAAACACTGAGCCACCCTATTCCTCCAACTTCCATCATCTACACTGAGAGGATCAGCATTGTGGGAACCTTACAAGATGTTGAGGTAAAGTATTAGACTTAAAATTCCTACTCTGTTACTTATTTGCAAGCACCACGACCTTCTGAAATTAGCTTCCTTATGCATAAAATAGAAATGTTATTTATAATAATTTATCTCTTTCACAAGCTGCCCTTCCCACCCTATGGTGCTAAATTTTTGTCATGAATGTTACTAAGGAATAATTCAAGCACAAAAGACTGCACCTGCTTAAATTGAACACATTGTTCAAATCAACGTGTTTTGAAAGTTGTATGGACCCCTAAAGCCACTACCACAATCAAAACACAAAAGATTTTCTTCACTTCAAAAAGATGGCTTCTGTCCACTTGAAGTCTATCTCTTCCCATCTCTGGCTCCAGCCAATCACTGCTCAGCCTTGGCGTTTTATAAAAACTCAATCATGCAATATGTACTCTTCTATGTCTGGCTTCTTTCACTGAGCATGTTATCAAGACTCATCCACATTGTCACATGCATCAAAAAGTCATGCCCTTTTTAATTGCCAAGTAGTAGTCCATTGTATGACTATAACACATTTTGTTTGTCCACTCATGTGTTGATGGACATTTGGGGTTTTTCAAGTTGTTGCCTATTGTAAACAAAGCAGCTAGCTATAAACATTTGTTTACAAGTGTTTGTGAAAACATGTTTTCACTTCTCTTGTGTGTATTTTCATTTCTCTTGTGTTGATTTTTAGGAGTGAAATGTCTGGGTCTTATGAAAGGTAGAAGTTTAAATGTTTAAGAAACTGCTAAAGAGTTTTTCAAATAAATTACACCAAAATACATTCTGACCTAATTTGGTAAACTGGGTGTTTCTGGGGAACAAGAATGGATGAGAAGATATTGAAGTAGATCAGGTAGAAGATGGAAAGATTAAACTAATGGCGTAGTTTTAAGGATGGAGGACTTGTCTTTAAGAACTATCTTCCTTAGAGGAAAATACGTACAAGACCTGGTGATTTACTGTTTATTAAATGTATGCAGTGAGGAATGAATCAAGAATGACTTCTAGTTTGCTAGTAAAGCCGGTGGTCTCAACTTGAGCTTAAACTATACCTATATCTGGTTTTAAGACAAGCTCATGATTGTCTTATGGACAATAATTCAACAAAAGTCTATTTGTGGGAGAGACACAGGCACCGCTTGAAAGTTAGAGTGTCAGAAAGGAAGGGTATAGCAGTCAGACTCTCAGATTTGATTCACTAACAAAGACTTATTTGTTAGAGGGAGGAATATAGCTTATTTTCTATCTCAGACTTATCTTTGGCCCCTTTCAATTTGGACTATTCTGTAAGTTCTAGGGGGAAATACCATTTAAGTAAAAACTCTGCAAAAGCTGTTAAGCACCAAAACCCATTACCATTTGGCACCCTTTATTTTGTCTGATATTTGTTCCTCTGTTCCTCCTTTCCTACCTTCTCTTGAATTGATAGAATCTTTTTTTCATATTCAATTTTAATTCCTCTTCTGTCTTTTAGCTATATCTCTATGCATTTTTAAATGGTTGCTCTAGGGATTACATTATGCATCATTAACTTATCACAGTCTATTTAGAATTAATATTCTACTACTTCTCATAAATTATAGGAAACTTGGAAAGCATAGTTCCACATACCTTCTGCCCTTTGTGCTAGTGTCCTATATATCAACATATGTATAAACCTCATAACACAATTATGTTTCCTTTAAATAGTCATATGATGTTTAAATTGAGAGAATAAAAAATACATATAATAATTTCCCACATATATGTCATTTTTGGAGTTCTTTACTTCCTGAAGATTAGAACTTCTATCCAGTGTCTTCACCCTTCTGCCTGAAGAACTTTAACATTTTTCGTAGCACAGATCTGCTGGTGGCAGATTCCATTATCTTAAATATGATCTTAAGTTATCTGAATATTTCTTGATTTACCTTTCATTTTTTGAGGGATATTTTCACTGGAAATAAAATTCTAGGTTCACAGATTTTTACTTTATTTCCATTACTTTGAAGATGTAATTCAATTGCCTTCTGGCCTCTGTTTTGTTGTCATTGTTGTTTGTTTTCTGGATAGAAGACAGATATCATCTATAACATTGGTTTCATGTATGTAATGTGTTTATTTTCCTCTGGATGTTTTCAAAAATTCTTCTTATCTTTAGATTTCAGCAGTTTGACCACAGGTACTCAGTGTGATTTTCTTGGTATTTATTCTTCACGAGTCTGTTGAGATTCTTGAATCTATAAATTGATGTTTTTCATCAAATTCAGGAAATTTTTGGTCATTATTTAAACAGTTTTTTTCTGCTCTATCTTCTTCTGGGACTCCAATAACATGTATATTAAACTGCTTGATTTTATCCTTCCATTCATTAATATTCTATTAATTTTTCTTCAGTTTTTTACTCTGTGTTCTTCAGAATAAATAATTTCTGTTGATCTGTCTTTAAGTTTACTGACTCTTTCACCTGCCATCATCAAGCTGCTGTTGAATCAAATCAGTATATATTTTTATTTCAGTTATTGTACTTTTTCAGTTCCAACTTGGGTTTTTCTTTACAGTTCCTTTTTTCTGCTGGGATTTCCCATTAGTGCATTTATTATATGTTATAATGTGCTATAATGTTATTTAAGTCCTGGACATATTTATAGTAATTGCTTGCCTGCTTAATTCCAAATATGGGTCATCTTTGGGTCAGTTTCTGCTCTCTTCTCTTTTTCCTAAATATAAATCACTTCTTCCTATTTTTTAGATGTTTACTAGTTTTGGGTTGTGTGCTGGACATTGATATAATATGTTATAAAAATACTTGATCTTCTTGTATTTCTCTGAAGTCTGTTTACTTTGTTCTAGCTGGCAGCTGATCTGGCTGGAGTCAAACTTTGGACTCGGTCTATGCTTCAGTAGGTAATAGTTGAACTATTGCTCAGTTCTTCCAGCTCCAGCTATTGCTTCCATCATGCCTCTTGGAGTCTCTTTATAGTTCAGGGGTCAAGCATATATCCACAATTTTGTGGATTACTTTCTCTGGGGTTCCATCTTCTTCAGGATTTCCCCTGTCAACTTTCCAGCTGCTCTATTAATCCCAAACTCTGTATTCTACAACCTCAAACAGGTAAGACTGAGGCTTACTGAAACTTTTTGCTGCCACCAACAATGTGTACTGGAGAGTGCCCTTAGTCAAAAAGCCATGAACTTATAAATCTCATCTAGGTCAGTTAAGTTAAATCTTACCTGGTCTCTCATGGATTGACTACCCTCTAGCTTTTACCTTATTTTTGGTTATTTTCCAGTGTATTCAAATGGAATTTTCTTTTTAATATCTTGTCGAAATTTTAAGTTGTTATCTGTGGAAGGATTAGTTCAACTGAACTACTATACCATTACCTAAAGCTGGATGATGCATCTGGCACCACTTCAACAGTTTATAATATAAAAGAGAAGGCAGGTATTTCTTCCCCACTTGCCTTAGCACCCCATGAAACTTTAGTGCATCAGCAGCCTTATTTATGCTGGTACATCAGCAATACCTGCAATGTCATCTCTACAAAATATCTATTAGCATCTCACAGAATATACTTTGAGAAAGACATGCTATCTTTTAAGTTGAATATTAGGTTGGTATTTTGGGGTTTGATGTCATCTATCTACTCCATTATATCATAAGCTTCTCTTTTTCACCCTTTTCCTCCTTAGCAATGATTAAAGCACCTGACACACAATAAATAAAATAAAATAATAAATAATAAAAGAAAACAGTAAATAATAAAATAATAAGAACCTTTTGAGGGAAGGATCAGTGTGCTATAATAGAGACATGATTGAAGAACTAGGAGCCAGGTAATGTAACTCCCTCTGGAGAAGCAAGGAATTCTTCTGAGATGACATTGAGTCTTAAGGAAGAATAAGAGTCTGACAGACAACCTAGGAGGCTTTACCCCATAGGTAATGGTAAACCAACAACATCTAATGAGAAGATTAGCTTTAAATTTAGGAAGTTAGGTCTGGCAACTGTGTATAAGATAGAGTGGAGCTAAAGGAGGAAAATGAGAAGTAGATTACTGCAATAGTTGAAGGGAGACATAATGATTAAGGTAGTGATCACAGGAAGAAAGAATAATGGTGATATCTTAGAATCATTTTTCAGTTATTTTCTATTAGGACTTGATGACGAGTCATATATGGATTTTGAAGGAGAACAGTCAGGACTGAATCGAGAATTCTAGCTTGGAAGATGAAGGAAATGATTCACTCATTCATTCAACAAACAGTGAGTGAATACTGTATTCCAGACACACTGTCTCAAGTCCTGGGAGTGTAACAGTGAATAAAACAGACAAAAATACTTCCTCCCTAAAGAGAAGTTATGTGACAAAAATAAATGATAAGGAAAAATGTATACCATGTCAGGTAGTATTAGGAATATTGGGAAAAAAAAAAAGGAGGAAAGGAGGATAAGGAATACTAGTAGTGGATTACATTTTTAAATAGGTGGACAGGGAGGGTCTCACTTAGAAGAGACCAAAAAAGGAAGGATGAGAGAATGAGTCATGTAGATATCTGGGGGGAGAGCATCCCAGGCAGTAAACAGCAAGTGTAATGTGTTCAGTAACTGAAATAAAGAAAAGGGTCTCAATAGCTGATTTCTGTATGAATATGTATGTGTGTACAATAATGAGAAATATTGGCTTCTCTTTTAGACAAGCTAGGTGTAAGGTACCTAAAGGAACACTCAAATGTAAACAGATTAACATATAAGGGTTTAGATCAGGAGCAAGATCAGTGCAGGATAAAAAAAAAAATGGAAGTCATAATCAAGTACAGTACTCCAAATCCAGTACTCATTTCTCCATACCAGGAGGAAGCAATTTAAATAAACAGCACTTTTGTGTGAAAAATGCCAATTTGTGCCATGTTGACAACTGCATTTAAAAAAGAAAGATTTGGGTTTTATAAGTAGCTCTGATGTTGGTACACTCCATGAACTTCATAAAATGAAAACACATGGTCATATAACTATAATGTAAGCTCATATAGGCCTTACCCTTACATGCTAAATTCATGGACTCAGATGTGGGTTATATTCATTGTGAAAATGTCATTTATCCTTTGTCATTAGTGTAGTTGATGTGAGCCTGCCACTTCAGCTTTGACTGGGTACAGAAACCAGGCCTAAAGCCTGGGGACTTCTGGTTCAGCAGTTTATTGGAACTCCAGAAAGGAGACTCTGGTTCTGCACAGTCTAATACTCTCCTAGAACTGGAAGTGGGATTTTTTTTTTTTACTACCATTTTGACATCCAGTAAGATAGGAACTTCCTAAGAGCAGAAATAAGAAAACCTTCTCAATTTATCAGGCTCATTCTTGACAGTTACAATTGTCAGACTATGTCGAATAAACATTCAGGGCAAACAAAACCAAATGGCTGATGAAGTATGGGACAGTTTATGCATTCTTTCCCTTCTTTCCGGCCATTCACTGAATGGAGATATTATTACAGAGAGAATTGTTTCAAGAAGAACCGTACTTGGGGCAGTCCAATTATCACTTCAAAATCTCCTTAAATTTTATTTTTATTTATTTTTAAAATATTTATTTATTTGTTTTAGAGAGAGAGAGAGAGAGAAAGCACAGGAGTGGGAGGGGCAGAGGGAGAGGGAGAGAGAATCTGAAGCAGACTTCACACCCAGCACAGAGCCCAATGCGGGGCTCGACCCAGGGTTCAATCCCACAACCCTGAGATCACGACCTGAGCAGAAACCAAGAGTCGGATGCTTAACCAACTGTGCCACTCAGGTGCCCCCAAAATCTCCTTAAATTTTAATATACATTTATTTGAATCTCCTTGCTGCAGAAGGAGGGTGGGAGGAAGAGAGTTTAGACTGCTTTGCAATGTCAGCCAAAAGAGTGGGAGAATGGTGTTCAGGGCTGAGGTTAAGGCAAAAAGTCTAAGGATTTGTCAGATCAGCCCTGGGTAATGGGCAAAGCCAAAATCTTAGCAGGGAAATTGAGACTCAAGTTGCTTATCAGGGAATCAGAAAGACCAAAGGTGGGACAAGAGCAGGTGCAAAACTGGGGTATAGAGCCCAGAGTTTGGGTCCTGGGAGAGAAGACTGAGTACCAACAGGTTAGAACCAATGAGGAACTCTTGAGGTTGGACCCCCAACGATGATGTAGATATCAGCTGTCACTTGTGATTTGCTCTTAGGGATCATGGAACTTATACCCGACATGAGGATTGGTTAGTAAATGTGAGCTACTAATTTGTAAGAGACATTGGATAGTTATGATCTTTTGCATACATTATCCTTCTTTCAGGTTTTGTTTGTTTTGTTTGCATCTTAGAACACTTCGCTTTAGATTTTTCCTTTATCTAGAATGTTTTTAGTACCTAGTTATCCCATGAATGACTGACACTCCTACTTGCCATGCAAATCTCACTTAACATGTCATTTCTAGAAAGAACTTTCCCTGACTACACAATCTAAAGAAGCTATCTAGGCCAACAGACACATGAAAAGATGCTCAACATCATTCATCGTCGGGGAATGCGAATCAAAACCACAATGAGATATCACCTCATACTTGTCAGAATGGCTAAAATCAAAACCAAAGAAACAAGTGTTGATGAGGATATGGAGAAGGAACCCTCTTACACGGTTGGTGGGAATGCAAACTGGTGCAGCCACTGTGGAAGACAGTATGGAGGTTCCTCAAAAAATTAAAAATACAACTCCTTTATGATCCAGCAATCACACTACTGGGTATTTACCCCAAGAATACAAAAACACTAATTCGAAGGGACACGCACATCCTATGTTTATTGCAGCATTATTTACAATAGCCATACTATGGAAGCAGCCCAAGTGTCCATTGACTGATGAATGGATAAAGATGTGTTCTATACAATGGAATATTATACAACCATAAAAAGAATGAAATCTAGCCATTTCAATGACATGGATGAATCTAGAGAGTATAATGCTAAGTGAAATAAGTCAGTCAGAGAAAGACAAATACCATAGGATTTTACTCTTATGTGGAATTTAAGAAACAAAGCAAATGGACAAAGGGGGGAAAAAAGAGACAAACCAAAAAACAGACTCTTAACTATAGAGAACAAATAGCTGGTTACCAGAGGAGAGGTGGGTAAGAGGATGGGTGAAGTGGGTGAAGGGGATCAGGTGTCCACTCGTCTTGATGTAAGTAATGTATGGAACTGTTGAATCACTATATTGTACAACCGAAACTAATATAGCACTGTCTGTTAACTACAGTGGAATTAAAAAATAAATTAAAAAATATAAAGTAGCCATCTAGGATCTTCTCTATAATATCTTTTTATTTTAACTTTTAGCATAGGACCCACCACCACTAACATTTCTTACCTCCCTCCGTGCCTCCTTCACTTCCTTCTCTTCATTCACCTCCCTGCACTAGACTGGGAGGTCCATGACAGCATGAACCTTGGCTGACTCATTTATCATGGTAGCTTCAGCACATAGAAAAGTACATGATTCTAAATATTCCTCAGTAATATTTTAATTAAAGCATAAATGAATGGATTATTGCTGAACTAACTAGTATTTCTTAATTTTGCTTGTTTTAAGGGTTTTTTTTTTTTTTGATTCTATAAAAAGGAGCCATCAAGGGATCCTGCTGCCCCATCCTAGAAGGAGAATAGACCAATATTTATATCCTGACCACCATATGTCCACTTATCTCTTAAAGGTATCTATATTTTATACCATTGCAAATACGTTGTGTTAGTCATTCATTTCTTAGCAGTAAAATGCTCTATGAAAAACAACTGCTAACTCTTTTCATTTATTCCAACCCCCCAGCAATGCCTCGAAGATTCTTCTAAGAAAGAGAAAGCAGATACCAAATAGTGGCTCATATAAAAGCATCTTCTTCATCCTGAATCTGATATTTAAATGGTTGATATGAAGAATGCTGGAGAAATGTAGTTAGTATTCTCATACACAGAAGAGATTTAACTTTATTTCTAAGTAAAAAAGGTTACAATCTCAAAAAAGGGAAGTATTTTGTGTCCCTGACCATTTCAAGAATCTAAACCTAAAGCCAAATCAATAGTGTTTCACAGTTTCACAGCCTCCGTCTTACCTAGCTCGCAGCTCTGCACGCTAACCCTAAGATTCTCCCCTAGAATTACCTGGGGGCACATTGAACTGTTACAGATGGTGGCCCACTCAGAGATTGTACTGATCGAAGTGGGGCCAAGGCATTTAAGAGCCTGAAATTCTCATTACAGCTAACTTTTAGGAATGATAATTTAAGTATTGTTTATAATAGGGAGAGATAGAAAATGATTTAAATATCCTTAAAATGTTGTTTTCGTGGCAGAGGTAATGAGGCAGAAAAGTACTGACAACATATTGTAGTATGAAAAGCTCAGGTTTACATGAAAGAACAACAAACAAATGGTCCTGCTCCAAGTAGATGTATGAAAGTTTCCATAGCATGCTCTCAATTTTTCACTCAAAAATAAAGTTAGCTGAATTTGACTTCTCTGTGACTCCTAATTGGTCTTCCTTTGTGGAGTGTGTATGAAAAATAATGGATGAGAAAGAGAGAGAGAGAGAGAGGGATTTTTAGCAGCCGTGCCGTGCCGCTCACTGGGACTCCTAGGATGAATCTGGATGCTAAATTTGGAGGTGCCTTACATTGCCCAGACTCCTAGAGGTGCAGAGCTCCCAGACCGGCTGACTGAGGAGGAAGTAGACAAAGGGAATATGTCACCATAACCTTAGACTCAGGGGCACAAGTTTTTAAACTCCAAAACCCAAAATGCTGCTAAAAATGGAACAGTTGATAAACTCAGACTGAGCACCTTGGGCAGTTTGATCAAAGGAAGAACAAGGTGTGGTTAAATTTGTCAAATAAAACTGATGGGATTTCCCACCCCCCACTCCCCATATTTAAGAAGGTTGAGGGAGAGAAATGACCGTCAGGACTTTTGTCATCCTTTCTTGGGCTTCCTGGATCCTCAGGACAGATGGAGCTCTGCTGGGCCCACTGTGGTGTGTCATTACCTGTGCTTTTAGACTAAACTCAGAGGAAAACAAATGTCACACCTAAAGACTTAGGGAGGAATTGCTCTGACCACATTTTAAAGGTGAAGTGGCTTAGGCCCAGGGAAATCCTGTGATCAGATACAGGCTGAGGGCCAGTCCAGCTGAGCCTCCTGCCCACCTACTGCATTCCCACCTCAAACGTGTCAGGGCAACTGTCTCCTAACCCAATCACGTCTGAGCAGGGACAAGTCAAAACACCGAGCTGGGAGGGAACCTGTGAGCACAGGACAAATTCTATCCTCTGAGTTCTAGAGATGGGGAGAGAGAAGCTCCTGTGTGCCATGCTTTGCTACCTCAAGGATGAGCAAAACATAGACCCAAGACCTGATTTAGCCTAGCTTACTAATGTCCTAAGATTTTTAGGAACCCAGAAAAAAACTAATCTAAAACACAGAGCCTACGAGGTTGAATTTTAATGATCTCCATTAGCATTTAGTAAGGACTCAGGATTTTAGTATCCTAGTCCTGTCAAAATTGATGTAAAGCAAGTGTACACAAGGACAGAGTCAGGGGGCACCTGGGTGGCTCAGTCGTTAAGTGTCTGCCTTCAGCTCAGGTCATGATCCCAAGGTCCTGGGATGGAGCCCTGCATTGAGCTCTCTGCTTGGCAGGGAGTCTGCTTCTCCTTCTCCCTCTCTCTCTGTCCCTGCTCTCTATCTCTCACATGCACGTACACGCTCTCTCTCTCTCTAATAAATAAAATCTTAAAAAACAAAAAAGACAGAGTCAGGAGGGCAAAAGTTTAAGCCTTTCATTAAAAAAAAAAAAAGGCATTTGAAACAGTGCAAGTCCTCAATACTGGACAGGGGGCTAGTGTATGTTGGGAGAGTTTGGACCTTAGAAGGAATTGGAATACATACGAAATAACCAACACAACACCTGTGTTTTCCTTGGAGGAATATATTCAGTAATAAACCAGGTATTTTTATTCTATTCTACTCCTATTCTATTCTATTTTATTCTACTCTGTTCTATTAATTTGGTCAAGGTTAACAAAGGCTGAAACTGCAGTTGCAAATTCACTTTCCCAAGAAGTAAGGAAGTGACCCATTAATTTTAACTTTCTAAATTATAGTTAAAAAAAAAGAAAGAAAGAAAGAAAAGGAAAAGGTGACTGAAACCTTAATGCTATATGGAGATGAGAGCAGAGAGAGAGATTTATTTCCAGTTTTGAAAGGTAATAAAAACAATTGGTGGGAGGGGAAAATAACATTATAATGTGGGTGGCAGATTATTTTGAAGTAATCATATACTAAGGGGTAAAATTGTATGAGGTTTAGAGAAGTTTACTGATTTTCAGATACTCAATTGGTTAAGGGCCAACAGGTTAGTATAAACTGAATAAAAAGATGTTGTCATTTTCTCCCAACAAATTAAAGAGGGCTCTAAAGGTAAACTTGCTTTTTTTTTTTTTTTTTTTTTAATGTCTGTGACATAAATGGTGGTGTATCTCACCTGCCATCAAGCTGGATCACTGTGGATAGAACTGGTTGGTAAACATCATGCTGTATTATGTATTTCCAGAGATATTACCTCTTATTTATTTGGTCAGAAGATGGTAATCAACAGACTAGTGCTCTCCTGATACAGGAGGGAGCAAAATGGGAGATCAAATGCTTTTTACCCTCTGCAAATAACTGTCTGCAAATGCACAGGTCTGTCAGGATTCCAGAAGATAGTGAACGCTCCACAGCTGGGGAAGCCCTGCTTCTTCAACTCTGATGGCTGCATCTTATTGTCAGGTGCAAATTATTTAGCAACTGCCACATTAGTTATAGGTACGAATTGCACAAATTAATTTCATAAATAATTCATTTGGGGGGCTATGAATTAAAAGTATACCACAGTAAAATAAAAATTTATTTCTGCAAAGCTGATAATGATTGATAGATTCATTTTCTTTTTCAAACAAGACTTTTAGAACGCAGCCTGTGGCTTTTTAAGGGTTAGAACCAAGAGTGTGCAGAGTACAGTGAAGAAAACAAGTATCCAGATAATCCATGAGAATGCTCTAAAATACAAAGAGCATTGAGGCAAATACGTAGGGATTTCTGGGGAGAGTTGTCCAGATAATTATATCACTTTTCCAATTCACTTTGGGTATAGAGAAAGACACCCATGTAATAAGTAGAAATCTCCTAATGTGGACAAATTAAAAAAAAAAATTTTTTCTTCATGATAGATCTGAAATATACAGACTCAGAAGTATTTTGATAGAGAAGATAGTAGGTCTTGTTTGAACTGAGTGGCAGGCTGTCAAACAATTTCACCAATCAAATCACAAGAATATGACTCAGGTACCCCATAATTCATTTTAGAAACTTGAGACACAAGCAAAAATCTCACTTCCCCACAGTAAGACATAAGAATGTCACTGCGGACCTAAGAGAAAGACAGTCGCAAGTTTGTTTGCTAGTAGACTCCTAGGGAGCTGAACACAAAAATCCGATAAATAATTAGCTCTCCTGTGACAGGCTTCTGAATTACTGTGATACATTAATTGGACAAAATTAGCATGAATTAAGGCAAATAAGTATAACATGTAATTTATTACTTACTAAGCATGGTGCTGCAGTGGAAGCTTCGAATTTCCCTTAAGATTGCTTTAACAGCTATAATGCATTCCTTAATTTACTCTGTGGAAAATCAATTTTTTCAGAGTTCATTAAGCACCAATATGTTACAATGCAACTCTCTAGAGCATGGAGCCTCAATACATTATGCAAATCCATGCCAGTGTGGTACCAATATGTAAATAGCAGTAATATTATTGTCAGCCTCCTATTGATAAGTTTCACCAAGATAAGAACACCTAGAACTTCTTGCATCTGTTGACTGTGTGTGTTAGGGCTGTTGCATGCTGTCCTTTGCTAACTATAGCACCAATATTTCTTGCAGGATGTATCAAAGCTTTTGTCAACGGCTAGCAGCGGTGTCATTTCTTTCTAATCCCATGTCTTGAATACCCAAAAACAACAAATCAACAAGTGTTTAGTAAGTACATAGCATGGGCCCAGTGGAGTTGTTTTAAAATTTTAATTGATTCTGTGCCTCATATACCTCATTTGAGCCAGAGAAATAATTAAGGCTATCAAAGCCACAATTTCCTGGAAATATATTTCAAATCCTCATTTCACTTGGCATCAGTTATGTAGGTTACATTACTACCACCGACAAAAAAATGCAACACATGATTTGACTGAAAATAATTTTGTAAAAAGCAATGTATTCAAGAGAAATGTAATCAAAAGCATTTTGGTTGGCTCTAAACTTTGATATGAAGAATGTTCTTATAAAAAATGAATGTCCACAATACCTTGTTATTCAAGGGTTGGTGATTTCGGTGCCCTGATAGTAGCAGTTCCATAACAATTTATGATTCTTCCCCCACCCCCCAATTTTTTTCCTGTTTTAATTTCTAATTAATTTCCCACCATTTATTTCTCCGGGTTATTCATAGCATTAAAAATCAGCTAAATCTCATGGTACTGATGTGGCTCAGTTGGCTAAGCGCCAGATATCTGACCCTTGATTTCAGCTCAGGTCATGATCTCAGGGTTGTGAGACGGAGCCCCACAGCAGGCTCCATGCTGGGTTTGGAGCCTGCTTAAGATTCTCTCTCTCCTTTTCCCTCTGTCCCTCCCACCCCTCTCTCCCACTTAAAAAAAAAAAAAAATCAGCTAAATCTCAATGTTCAATAACAGTATGCTATGGACTAAATTATGTCCCCTTAAACTTCATATACTGGTGTCCTTACCCCCAATATGATAGTATTTGGAGATGGGGCTACTGGAAGGTAATCAGGTTTGGATGAAGTCATGAGGGTGGGGCTCTCATGACACAATTAGTGCCCTCAGTAAGAGACACCAGAGTTTGCTTTCTCTTTCTGTCTCTATCATTTGAGGACACAGCGAGAAGGTAGCCAACTACAGGCCGGGAAGAGGGCTCTCACCAGAATCAACCATGCTGGCACCCTGATTTCAGACTTCCAGCCTCCAGATCTGTGAGAAATAAATTTCTGTTGTTGATGCCACCCAGCCTATTATAGTATTTGGTATGGCAACCAAGCTAAGACAGGCTAAGAGTTGGAGCAATCTAAATGTACCCAATTTGGTGGATTACAAGAATAAATTATGTTAATTTTTAAATATTGATAAGGATTAGAAGGAAATAAGTTAACTCATAACTCAAAAATTGAAAAAAAGGAAAAATGGTTAGATTTAGTAAAAGAATAAAAGTTAAAAGCTACTGAAGTAAAAAGCCAAATTACTGCTAAATTCCATACAATGTAATTGCCATGAAGAAATCACTAACATATTATCTCAATGAATAGTAGACATCATGTTTTCATACTGAATTCTTAGTACCTAGAGCAGAATGAAGGAGGGCTGAGTTAGGAAGCTGGCTGGAGAACTAATATTTAAGTATTTAAACATTATTAGGACACCAAAATATCTCTGGAAACATAACAAGATGGTTTAACTGGCATTTCCATATTTTTTCTCAGGGAGAATAGCTTATGAGGCAGAAAGAAATATTTACTATGAACTGGAGGGTGGAATAAAACATGGTGGACTCTCTTAGGCAGTGGGTGTAGTTCTCTTGGGGCTTTGGTTTTGCTGAATGAAGTGTGCATCTATGGGACCAAACTGACTCACCTGGACTTAGAGGAAGTACTGAGCTCCATCTCAGTCTACCCATCCAGAGTGATAGTCCCTGTCCTCTTTCCTTCATGGAATTCTCAGGCTCTACATACATGGCAAACAAATATTTTAAGAATATCACTTGTAAAGGATACCCTAGTGATCATGACTTGCTCTACATCCTACTGTTTCCACAGTTCTTTTGTTCCTGCAACACATAAACATTGTTAAGCTGATGTTTTCTGGAATTTTTCAAATCAAATGGGAAGAAATCAGGTATTAAGGAGGCTGAGGGAAATTACATTTGCTTGCGAAAAGTTTGATTCCCTGACTTCATGACTTTATATGGACATAGATTATGTGGGGATATCCTGACACTTCTAGGAAGTTCTGACCACATTTAAATTTTGGCAATAAGAGCTCATAAATATTTATTTTACAATGTAGGTTTTGTGAATGTGTTTGATAAACAAATATGATGGTAAGGTCAACAAAGCATGACTCAAAAAGTATTTACAGGACAGACTGTTGTGATATATTGTATCAGACCTCTGATTTATAAGGAGTAACTAGAAATGAATTTACATGATAAAATACAGCATTTACTGCCTGTAGAGTGTATAAAATACCAGCTCAATCTGTACTGCAGAAGTTTATGTGACTTTTACTATAGGTACTTTGGTTGTTTCTATCTACTTGATAGTTATTTTTTAGGGTCCTTGTAATATTCATTTTAAAAATTAATACTCTCAGATCAGATTAAAATCTAAGTATCTGGTAAATAACATATATCATGAACGATTACATTGTGAATGAGAATGTTTTTATGAGTGTAATAGCTATGAAATCTTATGATTTGTCATCTAAGTAGTGCTATTGGAATGAAAGCTTTTAAAGATACCTAACTTCTCACTTTCCTAGCAATTTTTTTCTTTTTATATAACTATGTTTTCTGAAACTGCTTTGAATAATAATTTTTTTTTGGTCTGAGATTAATAACCACATCTGCTATTTGTTTACTTCTGTGCTTAATAATAATATTGTCATATTTGCATAGCACTTCTAATGTTGTGCTTTCACATCTTCTGTGACATGCTGTGCTTACAACAACCATCATACAAATAAATCACTTCCTAGTTAGGATCATTTTATGTGGCATTTTTTTTTAATGTAAACATTGAGTCACATGTCTGGATTTGCATCCAGTCTCTGCTTTCCACCTATAAATAAGACATCTGAGAATATCTAACAAGTATTGAACACTTACAACTGCCAGCCATTATGCTTTACATAGTTTATTCAATTTAATCCTCACAATGACCCATGGCATGGGCACCTTTACCATTTTTTCTTTATGAATTAGGAAATTGAGGCTTAACGAGATTAAGTAATTGCCCAAGGTTACAGAGCTTGTAAATGACAGAGCTAGTAATGGGACCCGGGCCTGCCTGAACTCAAAGCCTGATTTTAATCATAACACAACTGCATCTCTTTAAACCATGGTGACTAGGGACCTGGTTCCCACAGAATAACACTTTGTTGTCATGATCTTTCCTACCTGAGATCTAAACTGTGAGCTTTATGGGAGCTGCATGGGGAGCTTAATCATCAGTTCTTTCTTATAACCATTCATTGTTCCCTTTGTGGGAAGATTTGCCAGAAGGTTTTTCACCATCTCCATTCTAATGCTACCCAATCAAACAGAAAACAAAAGTCCTAAAAAGAAAATTTCAAATTTCTCAGTCTTAACATTCCTGATTCTTCTTCCTCAGGGATTATATTTGGTTCTAAATGAGAGAAGTTGGATTCAGAAGCAAACACCCAAAATGTGATGAGAGAGAGGAGTTTCAGAGTAAACTAAATAGGGCAGCTCAAGGAAGCCCAGCGTGAGGAAGGCAGTCAAAGGTGTTGGGTATGGGGCCATGAAGACAGAGCTGACTGTCAAGTCTGAAAGGGAAATGAGAAAAGTCTCAAGACTGGGGGAAAGTCGTGGGAGAAGAGCTTTGGTGAGCAATTTAGATCTGAAGAAGCAGTAGTGCACTTGGTGAGGAATGAAGGTGAGCAAAGATTAATCAACTTTCCTACTGTGTGCTAGGAACTTTATATGTGTGCTTTGTGTGACTCACCCAATAACCTTGTTAGTTAGGAATAAGCATTCCTATTTTATAAAGAAGGAATGGACCCAGAGAAGCAAACGAATTAGGATTAGGAAGGAGTGTTATCTTTAAGCCAATGACTGACAGACTCTACAACCTATTCCTTTCCCACTGCCCTGAACATAACAAGATCAGAGTTTTCCCTTTATGTAGTGCTTGTATTGGACAAGTAAAAATGTGACTCCTGAAGAAATTTGTCTGTATCTCTAGACAGACCCATAACTAAAAACTCCACAGTTCTACTAGAATCCTTCCTTTCTTCATTCCTTTCCTCATATTTAGTTGGAAGCCAAGTTACATGAGTCTACTTCTAAAATGGGTCTTAAAATGTTATGCTCCTTTTCATTCCCATATCTAAGACCCTGGGAAATGTCATTGTCATCTATTACCTGGATGTCAGATGCCTGCTAACAGGGTTTCTGAGCAAATCTTCCTTTACCCAATCTCTCCTTATAACTGCCACTCTACTTATTAATAATCATCCGTGACTCTCTCTTAGTTACAGAATTATTCCAAATCCCATAGCATGGCAAATAAGGCCTTTCACCATCAAGCCCTGATCTATTTTATCAGCCTCATGTCTTGCTTCTTTGTTTCTGAACAGTAATGCTTCAGTCCATCTGGATTTATGTACAGTTAAGAGACTTGAAATTCTGAGATTTCCCCCTATTGGTAAGGTAGCAAGTTGACTTGCAATAATTTCATGAGTTTTGCCAAAACACAAGACATTCTTGGATCAGAGACACAGGACTTTATTACTCACAGCAACAGTAGTAGCTAAAATATCAGTATTTTTTTTGCCTTGATTCCCAAAGCCCTAATTCCTACATAGTGACTCAAAGGGGTTGGGTGATATCTGCACATGCAGTGGGTTGAAACCCCCTGAGCTTAGGATAATTAGTACTTTATAATGGGCAGTAGGCATGGCAGCTTTTGCTCTGGAGGGAATTAATAATCTTCATTTTATTGGGTAATAAGTATGCCTGTCTTTTGATCTGGAGAGAGACACTATCTCTCCTCATTTCCCTGTAAGGCTAAGGGGAATGGTGATCAAATCATGGTAGTAACAGTCTTATGAGGAATGGTAGACCTAGCAGTCAGTTAAACATAAGACTTGCAACAGTTTGGGAGAACTGTATCAGGGTGTTTTTGTTCATGAAGAAGCAGCCAGAGTGGCTGACAAACCACAGATCTTAAGGTTGCTGTGTCTCCACTAAGATTCTCATTCATTTTCCTTCTCATTCTCACTCAAATGCTCCTCCTCCACAGCAGTGAAATCAGTCTGTCCCATACCCATAGCTATAATGTCATATTTTTTTCTCAATTATCTCCTATTTACATCCTAATCTTTCACCTGGAAACAACAAATAGAAGAGGGACAAGTGCAGTTTTGTAAAATTTACAGGGACACATTATGCCACCCGCTTTGGCCTATGTGGGCCATATTACTGGGGACTTGGTGAGCAGCAGGCTTAAATGAGTATTCATTTTCTTATAATCTGGGATTACAATAATCTAATAAGAGAATCTAGGTGACTAAACCACAATTACATTTGAATCCTCTCTTTACCAGGCAGATTCCCAGAGATCAGAGCAACTAGTATATGTGGGGTTACTGTTAGGGGAAAGATGTATCATGTCAGGAATGGTCACGGCCGAATGCCAGATTTTCAAAATAGATCCACATAATGCCCCAGCTTTTATGACCTGCTCATTGCTCATGAAGCAGGTAAGAAGAAACCATCTCTTTCTGAGACAATCAACTTCAGTGACTAAACTGACTTGCTAACACTGTGGACCAGGAGGAGGAAGGGAGGTAGAGTCACAAATATTTTTGACTTGACATTTAAGGAAGCCTTTGCAGTGCTCAATAAAATCAAATCCTGTGTATGCATGGAAGATCTGTTGAATATTTGCAATATAAACCCACTGTTGAGTGGCTTTTTCAATAAAAGGTAAAGTATTATCAAAATATAAACTGTTCGAGAAGCCAAAATACAACACAGATCATTTCAAGGACCATAATGGTAGAGCCAGAACCAACTGATCTGACTAGCACAACACCTTACCAAAAAAGTGTCAACAATGGTGAGGGCACCACCAATAGCTCCGAGAGGGAGATGACTGTTCTTACAGAGTTAATCTGCTAGGGGTGAGAGGAAGCAATGCCCCTTGTAATGTGTCTTCTTCCCCTGTGTGACAAATGGATCAAATTTGGCAGAAACCACAGTCTGGCATGCAGTAGAAGCATCTGTGTCTGAACATAGTCTTTTATTCTGTGCTTAGTCTACGACCGTGAATGTTTCCATTTTCATTAAGATGAAGGATCCATTGTAATCATGGTAATCTAGGTGGTTTGGGGTCTAATAGCAGCTTGATTCCATTCAGTCTCATTAAGGAACTGTAGCTACTGTCCATGTGTGACCCAAACAGTTTGATCAAAAGTCACAATTTATTTCCACAGTTTACAACCTCAAAAAGGAGTGTCTTTAATCTGATAATCTATAGTTTTCCACATGGCAGACCAAACATTGGCAACAGCCTAAGAGTTAGTAAAAAATATAACAAGATTCATCAAGGGGAGTAGAAATGAGAACAGCTTTGCCTTACTCCCACTGAGCAGAACTACCAAGTCTATTTTGGTCCTAGACTAGCTACTGCTGAGTTGAACAGCCACATCAGCTCAATGGACCACAAGATTCAGTTCAGCTGAACTATCGGTGAACCAGGCCCAGAAATTTATGGTGATTCAGGTGGCAGAGTGCAGAAGTTTCTTCCAAAGGGAAATCTGCCACTGTTTCATATAAAGCTGAGACGCTGGGGCCAGACTGCCCTATTCTTGGCTACACCACTTCCATTTGACAAGGAAGGCCCATTGGATCTTTCCTGTCTTGTTAGTCATTGAAGCTAAGCTGACCCAACCTAAAATGGTAATATCAGACCAGAGAGTTACAAGACCTCCTTGGGTCAGGTGTTCTGTTTCAGTAGGAACCTAGCAGTAAGTAATATCTGATTTTCAACAAGATGGGCCTGCTAGTCATGTCAGGAAGGTTGCCACCCCTTGCCAGAGGCTCCCATTGGCCAAATCATCAGTCACAGAGATCTAAAGCTCAAAGAGGTCACGAGAACTATGGGGCTCCAAAGATAACAGCACTTTCCTACATGCAGCTCTTCTTAATCAGAAGAATCCCATGGCCACTTTTGGGATGGAAAGGCACAAGCAAATAATATCTCAATTACTACTCTACATTTTGATGTAGAACAACAAAAGCATTGAGTTGGCCCAAATGGCCATGCCCATATGTCACGCTTCCCTTCACTTCTCTGAAACCTGCCTAAATCTCATTAGCTTGTGAGACATACAGTGGAAAACTTCTACCTACCATCTACTATTTTCCAAAAACACAACCTGGCTTTATGCTCTGGGCTACTGTTCATGTGAGTCCCTGTGCCTGTATGTCCTTCTCATCTCTTCCATCTGGCAAGTTTTGTTTCTTTTAGAGCCCATCTCAGGGGCAGCATTCCCTGTGAAGGCTTTGCTAACTACATCCATTGGGCTGTGCATACTGCTGGCCCTTCAGGTTTCCCATAGCCCATTTCTGTTATGGTAGGAATCACACTGTGCTATAATTATTTGTTTACAATACTAGCTAGCCTGTAAGGTTTTCAGGGCAGGGGCCATGTCTTGCTCATTTTTCTATCCTTGCTGTCTGGTGTCTGTTTGTGTACTGAGCACCCTTCTGAGTGGCGGGATGAGTATCAAAAATCAGCTTCTACTGGAGTAGTGCCAGATCTACTCTTCACTTTTTGATATCAAACAGAAATAGGTCTTAATTCTGTCCTGTTACCAGAATGAAATATATTTTCCTATCAAAGCAGAGTACAATAAAATAATAATGTTAGGAAAGCAAACTTATGGTTCATAGATTAGATTGCTGATATGATACTAAAAAGTAACAGGATTCAAGTCAGTTTGCCTAACATCAAACCTGCTGCAAACCTCATTTGGCTAGAATTAGTTCCGATAGACAAATTAAAAATAGCAATACTAGAGTTTTGGGGAAGATGGCAGAGTAGGAGGATCATGAGCTCACTTCATCCCACGGACACACCAAGAGAACAGCTACATCTATGCAACTAACTCTGAAAACAGCCTGAAGATGCAGAACAGACCTTCCACAGCTAATCACAGAGGAAGGCCACATTGAAAAGGGTAGGAGAACAGAGACGTGGTTAGGAACCAAACCCTGATGAGACTAA
Source organism: Mirounga leonina (assembly GCF_011800145.1). Classification (NCBI taxonomy): domain Eukaryota; kingdom Metazoa; phylum Chordata; class Mammalia; order Carnivora; family Phocidae; genus Mirounga; species Mirounga leonina. The sequence continues at coordinate 56,595,781 of NW_023270451.1, forward strand.
ACATAAGCAGGAGGGACATCACAAGCAAAGAGAAGTAAGAGGATCTAGAAGTAAGAGGATAGGCACTCCTGGCACTGGGGGCCCACAATAGGAAGATGAGTTCCCCTATTTTCTGGCTTTGAAAACCAGAGGGGCTTAACTCTGGGAGATTTAAAAACCAGGGGTTTAACCCTAGGAGAGCTGGAGATTGATAGGAGTCTCTGCCCTTAAACCACCCCCCAAATAACTCACCCACTTTGGCAGGTGTGCCTCCAAAGCAGCTCTTGCCCTGCTATACTGAGCAGGCAGCCCAGGCCAGGACTGGCACCACCCCAAAGTGACTCCTACCCCTGAGAAGAGGGGGATAATCCCATATACCAGCACACCCACAATTCCTGCAGCTGGGCCTCTTAGCTGGCTGTGCAGGAAGCAAGCCCTGCCCTTTGGGGCACTTGCAGCTATGGTAAAGAGGGTAATTGCAGATAGCTAGGCTGACTTCCAGCCCCACCCACCAATGAGTCAGCAGGGGCTGCAAACAGGCCTTTCAACAGCATGGGGAACAAACCTTGTCTAGTACACCCACAGCAGGCAAAGCAGGTCATTGCGGCCATCTGGACTGAAGGCAATCATGGTTCAGTCACAACAGGAGGGCACATTGTACTATAGACACCACAGGATGTCTTCTACACAAGGCCACTACTTCAAGACAAAGAGATACAACTGACCTACCTAATACATAGAAACAAACATGAGAGTTAGACAAAATGAGGAGACAGAGGAATATGTCCCAAATGAAAGAACAAGACAAAATCACAGTAAAAGAGCTATGTAAAATGGAGAAAAGCAGTATACCTGATAAATAATTCAGAGTAATGGTCTTAAAGATACTCACTGGACTTGAGAAAAGAGTGAATAAACTCAGTGAGAACTTAACAAAGAGATAGAAAATATAAAAAATAATGAGTCAGAGCTGAAGAATTCAATAACTGAAATAATTAGTATTCTACATGGAATCAACAGCAGATTAGAGGATGCAGAAGAAAAGATCAGTGATCTAGAAAACAGGGTAATGGACAGCAACCACACCGAACAGCAAAAATTAAAAAAAAATTTAAAAAAATTAGAATATGTTAAGAGAATTCTGTGACATCATCAAACTTAATAACATTTGCATTATAGAGATCCCAGAAGGAGAAGCGAGAGAAAGAAGGGGGTAGAAAACTTATTTAAAGAAATAATAGCTGGATCATTCTTCAGCATAAATCACCTATTAGACCACAAAACAAATATCAATAAATTTAAGACGACTGAAATATCAAACATCTGTCTTGACCCCAATGGTATGAAACTAGAAAACAATTATAAGGAAAACTAGAAAAACACAAACACATGGAGTCTAAACAACATGATACTAAACAACAAATGGGTCAACAAAGAAATAGAAAACACATGGAGACAAATGAAAATGAAAACATAATGGTCAAACATCTTTGGGGCATGGCAAAAGCAGTTTTAAGGGGAAAGTTTATAGCAATACAGGCTTACTTCAAAGCACAGTGAAAATCTCAAATACATAACCTAACCTTACACCCAGAGGAGCTAGAAACAGAACAACAAAGTCCAAAGCTAATAAAATGAAGAAAATAAAGATGAGAGTGAAATAAATGAAATAGAAACTAAAAAAAGAAAAGATCAATGAAACAGAAAGCTAGTTCTTTGAAAAAATAAATAAAATTGATAAGGCTTTAGCCAGACTTATCAAGAAAAAGAGGGGGCTCAAATAAATAAAATCAGAAATGAAGGCGGAGAAATAACAACCAACACTATACAAATAAAAAGAATTATGAGAATATTATGAAAAATTATATGCCAACAAATTATACAACCTAGAAGAAATGGATAAATCTCTAGAAATATACAATCTTCCTGGACTGAGTCAGGAAGAAGTAGAAAATTTGAACAGACTGATTAATAATAATGTAATTAAAACAGTAATCCAAAGACTCTCAACAAATAAGAGTCTAAGACCAGATGGTTTCACAGATAAATTCTACCTAACTTTTAAAGAAGAGTTAACCTCTATTTGTCTCACACTTTTCCAAAAAATAGAAGAGGAAGGAAAACTTCCAAATTCATCCTACAAGGACAGGATTACCCTGGTACTAAAATTTGACAAAGACACAAAGGAGGAGGAGGAGGAGGAGGAAGAAAGAAGAAAGAAGAAGAAAAAAAGAAAATTACAGGCCAATATCTCTGATTTATAAAAATCCTCAACAAAACTGAATTCAACAATACATTAAAAGGATCATTTCTCACAGTCAAGTGGGATTTATTCAAAGAATGCAAGGGTAGTTCATCACATTGACAAGAGAAAGGATAAAAGTCATATGATCATTTGAATAGATGCAGAAAAAGCATGTGAAAAAGTATAGCATCAATTCATGATAAAAACTATCAACAAAGTGGGTTTATAGGAAACATACCTTAATATAATAAAAGTCATATATGAAAAACCCATAGCTAACATCATACTAAATGGTGAAAAATTGAAATCTTTTTTTTTAAGATCAGGAACAAAACAAGGATGTCCATTCTCACTACTTTTATTTAACACAATACTGGAAGTCCTAGTCTCAGCAGTCATACAAGAAAAAGAAATAAAAAGTATCCAAATTGGTAAGGAAGAAGTAAAAGCATCACTATTTGCAGATAATATAATACTATATATAGAAAACCCTAAAGACTCTGCCAAAAAACTATTAGAACTGATAAATGGATTCAATAAAATCGCAGGACACAAAATTAACATACAGAAATCTGTTGCATTTCTATACAATTGCACCCAAAAGAATAAAATACCTAGAAATAAATTTAATCAAGGAGCTGACAGACCTATACTCTGAAAACTATAAGACATTGAAGAAAAAAACTGAAGACGACACAAACAAATGGAAAGATAAGCCATGTTCATGGTTAGAAGAATTGAAATCATTAAAATGTCCATACTACCCAGAGCAATCTAAGGGGTCAATACAATCCCCATCAACACACCAATAATATTTTTCACAGAACTAGAACAAATAATCCTAAAATTTGTATGGAACCACAAAAGACCTCAAATAGTCAAAACAGTCTTTAGGAAGAACGAAAGTGAAGATAACCACAATTCCAGATTTCAAGATATAACCCTGATGGTTATAATAATCAAAAGAGTATGGTACTGGCACAAAACATAGACACATAGATCAATGAAACAGGATAGAGGGCCCAGAAATAAACCAACATCTATATAGTCAAATAATCTATGACAAAGGGGACAAGAATATACAATGGGGAAAGACCATCTTTTCAACAAATGGTATTGGGAAAACTGGACAGCTACATGCAAAAGGATGAAATGGACCACTTTCTTATACCATACATGAAAATAAACTCAAAATGGACTAAACACTTAAATATAAGACCTGAAACCATAAAACTTCTAAAAGAAAACACAGGAAATAATCACTTGGGCATCAGCCTTAGCAACATATTTATGGATATGTCTCCACAGTCAAGGGGAAAAAAAGGCACAAATAAACTCTTGGGACTACAACAAAATAAAAAGATTTTGCACAACAAAGGAAACCATCAGCAAAACAAAAAGGCAAAAGGCAACATACTGAATGGGAGAAGGTATTTGCAATATATCCAATAAGAGGTTAATATACAAAACATATAAAGAACTTAATACAACTCAACACCAAAAAAAAAAAAAAAATCTGATTTTTAAAAGTAGGCGGAGGACCTGAATAGACATTGTCCCAAAAAAGACATACAGATGGCCAACAGACACATGAAAAGACACTCAGTATCACTAAACATCAGGGAAATGAAAATCAAAACCACGATGAGATAGCACCTCACACCATAGGTGTGAATGGCTAATATCAAAAAGACAAGAAATAACGACTGTTGGCATGGATGCTACAAAAAGGAAACCCTTGTGCACTGTTAGTAGGAATGTAAATTGATGTAGCCACACTGGAAAACAATTCCTCAAAAAATTAAAAAAAAAAGATATATCACATTATTCAGTAATTCCACTACTGGGTATTTACTCAAAGGAAAAAAAAAACACTAATTCAAAAAGATAAATGCACCTCTGTGTTTATTGCAGTATTATTTACAATAGTCAAGATATGGAAGCAATGCAAGTGTCCACCATAGATGAATCAATAACAAAGATGTGGTATATACATGCAATGGAATATTAGTCAGCTGTAAAATGAATGAGTTTTTGCCATTTGTGACAACATTAATGGACCCAGGGGGTAGTATGCTAAGTGAAATAAGTCAGGCAGAAAAAGACAAATACCATATGATTTCACTGAACATGTGGAATCTAAAAAACAAAACAAACAAATAAAAAACAGACTCTTAAATATAGAGAACAATCAGGTGGTTGCCAGAGGGGAGGCAGGTTGAGGGTAGGGCAAAATAAATAAAGGGGATTAAACGGTACAAGTTTCCAGTTATAAAATAAATAAGTCACTGAGATGAAAAGTACAGCACAAGGAATATGGTTAATACTATTTTAATAATTTTGTACAGTGACAGATGATGACTATACTTATTGTGGTAACTTACAGAATTATCAAATCAATACGCTGCACATCTGAAACTAATATAATGTATGTCAATTACATCTCAATAAAAAGTTTCTTTAAAAATATTATATAAGCACTCATTGAGCATTTAGAGGGTTATAAGCAAAATACAAGTGGGATCAACTGAGATAAACGTAGGGCAGACTGAGTTTGTTTCCTGATTCTATTAACTATGAGCTGGGTCAAATTATCTCACTTTTCTCTTTGTTTTTTCCTCTGATTAGGGTAAATAGTAATAGCATCTATCTCAGAAGATAGTCATGAAGAAATAGATAAGCACATGTAAGGAGCATAGAATAATGCCTGGTAACAATATGTCCCCAATAAACTACACAGCAAGTGACTGAGTCATGATGGGGATCCAAGAAAAATGGGCACTAAATATGTAAAATTTGCATTAATGGGTATTAATACCCCTTATATAACATTTTGTGTTTTTAATGTCTATTATTTTATTTGATACTTAAACACAACTGTGAGATGAGTAGTACAGGTAGCATTCCTTTATCTTATTCGATGGTCGGAAAACAAAGTCTCAAAAATGGTGACCTGGACATTGTCACATGGCTTATTATTAACCAGTCAAGATTTTTAGCTAGATCTTATCATGCCATTGTTCACACCCACTGCATGTGGCCACACTGTCTTTATTTTGCCTCAGCCAGAATAATGCTCAATGATTCTATTCACTATGGGCGTATCATCTTCTAACAATTTCTGAGACTTTTTTTTTTCTGAGACTTTAAATAGAAATGAATTATCAACAACCATTTCAATGTGTATGAGTATTTTCCCCAGATTTTTCAGCTCAATTTAAAATATACAACCAATTACAAATTATCGCAGTTAAATTTGTAAGATGCATTGAATTTTAGTGGCACCAGATCCTTTTGGAAATAGGAGACTTGTAAATAGTAACTGTAAAAATAAATTGTTTTACCAGTATCTTCTTACTGGGGGGTTTACAATGTTTTCCTGGTTTTGCTCAATGTGTGGCTCAGTCAACCTATAGTATTCTTCTGTCTGTGTTTTGACATTTTCTTCTAAAGTGCCCCACGCTGTCTTTGTTGCTCAGTCTTTGCTGCTGCTTCTTCTGGGAATAGTTTAGTCTGTGCTGCTTTGCATGTTTCAGAGGTTTGCAGGCTTCCTTTAGCAGTAACTCAGTGTTTGCTTGTTGTCCCTATTATTACTAGGGTACATGGACCTTACTGCAAAAACCTATACACTCATGTTTCACCATGTCTAATGTCTTTTTTTTTTGCACTTAAAATTTTTTCTGCTTTTTTCAAACAAGATCCCATAGTAGATACTTCACACATTTAACTACCTTGGCTTTCTCATAGCCAAATACCCATTTGGCATTTACACAGGCTCCAATGGGCAGACATAACCTTCTTTTACTGATTGTACAGGCTGGGAAGAATTCCCGTCCACCCTCCCCTCAGGAAATCCTCTGATTTGTAGCTGGAAAGAACTGCTGTCGCGCAGAATCCCCAGAAAGTCAGGTACCCTCAAGAACCAGCAATACTCTGACTGCTGGATACTTCTCATTCCTTCATTTTGTAAGTACACTTTGGCTAAAATTTAAAAAGGCTACACATCAAAAGTTTGTACCAATATGCCTAATTTCCTCTCTGTCCAATGCTATCATGCATTAGTTGTGGTTTAAAAATATATAAAAATTCAAATAAATTCATTTTTAAAAATTTCTTCTAGAGGCAAGACAGGACAAAGTGAGAAATGTCACAAATAAAACACTTCTATTTGTTATTGTCATAAATATGCAATATGTTGTTATTCAATAGTAGGAATATATTTGTGAAATACAGTGAGGGTCACTCTTGTGTTAAGTTAGGTAGAGAATAAAGATAACTTGAATGACCTCGCTAGGGTCCTCTTCCAGCTGTCTCCACTTTATTAAGGGAAGGGGAAAGGGAAAATGTATAACTGGAGAAGAGAGTCTGGAAATTTTGCAACTTCTCAAAGATTACTGTAATTGAAATTAAACAGTAGATTTATTTTATTTGGCCTGCATGCATTCTTTTTTTCCATTTAGGCTTATCTTCAAAGGATTATTTTAATAATTGTGAAAGTTCAAACTCTCATACCTTAAATAAAACATTGAAATTACTGGTTGGTACACAATGGCTTTATGGAAAACTAATCTAAGTTAATCTAAGAAATTTCTGAGTGCAGAAATTTCTATCATCTTGAACAACACACAAGAGGGTCTAGGAGGGGTAGGGCAGGAAAGGGTGGAACTCGGACACCAACAGTTACAGAAAAATATCTCTTTCTGATTTCCACAAAGGGTGGCAAACATCTGTTTCTTCAGACATGCTCCTGGGGCTTCCCTGTGTGAGGGCTTGAATTCCACTAACCCCCTTTGTCATTACTAAGCCCTAAATACACTACAGAGTTAACTTTTCTTTTCTTTTTTTTCTCTTCTTTTTACTTTTCTTTCTTTTCTTTTCTTGTTTTCTTTCTTTCCTTCCTTTCTTTCTTCTGTTTTTAAATCATATCCTTATCATTTCAAAGGTCAAGGCCATTTCCTATTAGAATGAGGGAATGGTTGGGACAATGATGCCACATTCCACAATATCCCTTTGCACAATATCTCTTTGCATGATATTTCCAAATGATACAAGACTCACAAGAAAACCAAGTTAAAAACACACCTCTTTGTGTCAGATGGGATGTCATCTAGTGTCACCTGTCATGTCTTCTTGTCCAGAAGTAGACCATAAAACCTAGGTGAAAAGGTTTTCCAGTTATCATACTATTCCCAGAGCCACTGATAAAGATATTGGGAAATATTTTCCAGGGGTTCATTGGCTGTATGATTTATCAGCGAAAGGGTATTTCCTATGACTCCGTTTTTACCACATCACACCAGATGGCTTGCACGCTGAAAACACTCAAGTCAAGAATAGCTAATCTCCTTGCCCCTGAGAGCTCACAGGGCTTTAAATATTTTTTTTTAAGTTCCATTAGCCAAAGAAGAGAAAAAAAAACAACATTTTTTAAAATTTTAAGTTCCATTAGCCAATATATAGTACATTAGGTTTTGATGTAATGTTCAGTGTTTAAACATTTTGAATGTTTGCTTACATTTAAAAATAGTGATTTTCTACATGCAAAAGCTAAATTTGTGTCCTTTCCTCAAAGTCTGGCACCCTGGGGCCTGTGAATCCCATGCCCCTACAAAAGATGGAGCTGGGCGATATGTCTCTTTATAGGGGACATTTCCTCATCCATTCAAAGGAAGCCAGCTCATCTTGAACATGTATTTACATGTCTTGACATGGGCATTTGAGTTTGACACAATTAAAGGTCATTACCTTATGCCATTAACCATGTTTGAAGAATTTTTTTATTGAAAAAGAATATACATAAATCATGCACATATCTGTGTATACCTCACTGAATTTTTACAAACTAAACATACCCACGTAATCAGCATCAAGATTAAGAAGCAATGTTATGAGCACCCAGAGACTCATGAGTGCCCCTTCCAGTGACCACTCATCCCCAAATAACACTGATTTTGACCACACTTCTAGAATGCTTGCTAAGTGTTTGAATATATTTTGTCTCATATGATCCTTACAATACTGGGAGGTAGGTGGGGCTGGGTAGTTACTCAGACAAAGAATACAACTTCATTTATTCAATGCCTTTTTTGTTGCCTTCATCATGGCATTCCATAATTTGGGCAGTATATTCTGTGAATAACCTGGATAAAATCCACCTGAAAATCCTCCAATCCTACTGAAATAACTAAACTTGAGATGTTATATAACAGATAATAAAACCCGACCCACTGAAAGCGCCTGTTATTTCAAGCAGTGGGAGACTCCAGTGCAGTGGAACTCCTTCCCCTCCAGCTTTTATTCATGTTGCTTGTTTTGAGGGCTCCTGGGTGGTGCTCTGATTAGAAGTGAAGAATACAGTTGTTAGAACATTTGCTGCAGCTGTATGCTCCGCTTTCAAAGTTCCTATATTACTGAGATATTGCAATGGCTCTGAAAATACATAAAGCATTATTGTTATGCTTAGCATGAGCCCTGTAATGCTTCCATTTGGGGAATTTATTTTGATGGAAATAGCTCATTAGACCAGAAAATGCCTGTTTTGTTTTCATTTCATTTAAAAAAAAAAAAAATCTGTGCATGTTTGCATAGCAGGTAGAGTTAAAAACCCAGTGTAGCAAGACTTCAGCTATTTTTTTCTTCCCTTTCAAAAACAATAACAGAAAAGGGACTTTATATATAATATGCCCCAATTTACTTGAAAATAATGAATGCATACAATTTTGCATCCTCAAGTATTAATTATAGAGGAATTTATAGTAATTTATAATGCATTAGAAGATTATTTTTTTAAGAGAACTTGGCCAGAGCCAATGGTAACTTTAGCTCTCATTTATAATAATGGAATAACTGCATTGAAACTTGACTTTTTATTCTAATCATATAATTGAAAAATAACATTTAACATACCCCCAAACATGATGAACTCATTAAAAAGCTTTTTATTTGTTATTTTACAATAGTTAAAATAATTAGCTTGTTTTAAACAAAATTTTAGCCGTTATTTTCCTTAGTTCTTTACAGACTAACAAATACTAGTGGAGTTGTTTCTTCAATTATGTCACCGTATATGTCCAAATAAACTGCAAATATATTGAATTATAGTGCCCTGGTGGTTCTGTTTAAGAAACTTTCTATAACTGCCAACTTGCATGGTATTGTGTCTCTAGAATTCATAGGCATTTTTTTTTCTTTTATGTAAAAGAAAATCAAGATTTTCTAAGGTTGGCATAAGGAGGTTGAATCAGTCGTAGAATAAGGGGCAGGTGGATTTTTATGGTCTTCTTTTTGGGGATTTTACTGTGTTTTCCCCTACTGTACTTGTAACTCTAACCCTGATCCCAATTTTATTCTGAGAAGTGGGTTTAGTGCTTTTCTGGTTATTCCATTTTGACCCAGCTATGACTGTGTAGTCTTTACCTTCATAATCTGCAGTGCAGCTTAAGTAAGGCACTAGACAGGATTCTAGCTCTTTCAAATGGAAATAAATGAGGGAAGTAGATAAACTACACTATTTGGCTTATGAGGCAGACCTTAATGTCAGCTAGAATTTTACTATCAGGATAGGCTAGCTCTTTTCTGGGTCCCCAGAGGCCTGTTCTTAACAGAAGCCATATCTGACCACTGCCCCTTGGAAACACCTTCAAAAACATCTAGAAGTCTCAAAGTTAATAGGAAGATGGAGAGGCAGAAATAGAGTTGGCTCTTTTTTTCTTTTCACATTCCTTATCCAAAGACAAGAAATCACTCTTCTGTGAGTGATTGGTCCACAGACCTTAGGAGAGACCTCATCTGCCCACAGAAGCAGGCCCTGGCTTAAAGCCTCCACAGGAGAGTCTGCGGTTTAACAATACAATAACATCACCCCTCCCCTTAGGGGTACCATAAAAGGTCCACTTATGCAGAAAAGGGTGCTTGCTTTGTGTTTTTTAACCCATGAGAGAAAGCCCTTCATTTCTATCCCACAGTGAGGTACCCAAATTCCCTGCAATCCTCTGGCAGAGAAGGGACAGATTTAGCCTTAATGTGGGGGCGGGGGGATCCTTCTTGGGTGGGGGGTGGGGCCTCCACGAAAGGCTGATCAGCAAAAATCTTGACAAAATATTTGTATAGCTAAGCAACATAGTTATCTCTGGTCCATTCCAGATCATGGTGGTTGATACTTCCTACCACCTTTCTCCTCTGAGGCCTTACCATCTGTTGAGTGTGCTTCCTCCAATCTCTGCCCCATGGTAGATAGGGGTTTGATGTAGACCAGGTTTCTACCAGCTCTGTGTGTGTCTTGGGCGGGGCGGGGGGGAGGGTGACTGGTGGGGGGGAAGGTGAATTCTGTGCCCTTAGATAAAGGTAATATGCATGAATCAATTAGGTCTCTTTTTATTGCAATTTACAGACATCTAATTTGACCAGATTAAGAGAGGAAATTCATTGGTTTATGTAGCTGGGAAGACTACTGGGGTAGTTAGCTCTTTCAAAGAATATTCAATAAGGTCTGGAACCAGAGATCTAATGCTATTTGCTCTAACCTTATTTCTGTTAGTCTCTCAATTCTACTGCTCTCTGATTGGTTGCATTCTATATATAGCCTCTTTCAGCTCTGCTGGAGAAAAAGTATTTCCCTCAGCATCCTTTCACATATTCTAAGACAGGACTGTTGGTTTTGCTTCTGTCACGGGCTCCTGTCTTATAGCAATCGCTTTTGGAGTTCAGCCCAAAGACACAGAGTAGGGTCTGGGACCAGAAGCAGAGGGGTGGGTTGAGAAATTTTGCTGGCTAACAAAAAGAAGCAAACAAATAAAAACAGTATCTCCAGCAGTTCTCTCTGCAGAGTGTGCATGCATCCTGTTCCATCTCTCTCCGTCAGTGAGGGCTGAAGCCTGTTTCTTCCTGAGTTTACCCAAGTGCAAACACAATTACCATGAATATATTCTCCCATGAAGAATGTATATTCCTGCTAATCACATGGAGCCATTGCTCTGGCACCATTCCTTTTGAAATGATATCTCTGGGGCACCTGGGTGGCTCAGTTGGTTAAGCGACTGCCTTCGGCTCAGGTCGTGATCCTGGAGTCCCGGGATGGAGTCCCGCGTCGGGCTCCCTGCTCAGCAGGGGGTCTGCTTCTCCCTCTGACCCTCCCCCCTCTCATGTGCTCTCTGTCTCTCTCATTCTCTCTGTCTCAAATAAATAAATAAAATCTTTAAAAAAAAAAAAGATATCTCTGGTATCGTTTACTGAAAGTACATTTGCCTTATTGTTGGACTTAGCCATTTTGAAGGGCCTCCCTTTAGCTAAAGATGCTTCTGTCTGTGCAACAGTGAGTGGATGCGTCTTTTATCAGTATTTTCTTTCAGAACCTCAAGTTTCTCTCCTGATGATGGTGATATATGTATATTTCAGTTTTCCTTATTACAGTTCCAAATGGACAACTGAAAGTGTGCCCTTTTTTGAGGAAATAAAGAGAAAATTTGGTTTCAAGATGTGTCTTTCAGAAAAATTCACAAAGAATGACATGGAGTGTCTTTTCAGAAAGCAAAACAAAAATTCACTAGAATGCCAACTAAATATTTCTTAACCTGAATATTAATTTCCCCCTCAATCCTCCCTTAGTACTTCAACCTCAGAAATTAATTGCTTAAAATAGTTTGGCAACATAACAGAAGCAAAGCACAAGCATGAAAATGGACAATAGACTGGCTATTTAGATTGGGGAGAAATGAAAGGATAGTTTATTTTGACCTCTTAGTAATTGCTAAAAATAGTAATGACTCATTTGATGGTGGACATTAGTATTGAATAAGAAAGTGGCCCAAATGCAGAGAGTAACCATGCTATGATCCAGCTCACCCATGTGGCACAGTTTATGGTACTTTGTCAGTTAATCTGGGGAAAAGGGATCTACAGGTGGGATACTTTCCCAGGAAGGTCAAGTATTCAGGCACAAGGGAGAGAACTTTCTTCCCCAAACTTGTTGCTGATAACCAAAGGAAACAGATATACTTCTTGCTTCTTTTGTGACAGAGAGCTATCACTAGGGGCATGTATTATTTTTATTAAATCTCATTCTTCTTGAGGCCATTGATTATTCCTTTTGTGAGAAGAAACATCCACTAATTTCAAACATTACCTTAGAAAGGAAACAGACAACTTACATAAAATAAATCATAGAAAGCCGATGAACTGAGAACTCCTTTGCTGAAAGCCAATTTGCCAAATGACCAATTTGCCTAAAGCGAATTTGCTAAAAATCAATTTACTGGATGACCTAGTCTCCAAATTATTGAGGATAGAACCAAATTTTGGTTCCACCACTGCTCCTACTTCTGCCACTGCTCTTTGTTGTCATGTTTGCCCCAGTTGGGTCTTTGCCTTTGGTAGCAAAACAGCTACCAAAACTATGCAAATGCCTGTTTCAATGTATTTATCAGACAGTCATTAGAGGCTATGTCATCTGTTTTAGAAAAAAGGAAACTGAGGTTTACAAAAGTTAATTAACTTGCTTATTTCAGTCAGTTAAGTTTCCATACGCATTACGTACACAGATTTCTCTGGGTCCGAGGCATCCACTCGCTCTTAACCATCATTAACCGTTATATTGTTATTCACTCATTTTTAGAGTATTTCATCCTGCGACCATACCTAGGAAGAACCAGGGCAAAACAAGTTCATAATGACCAGGATCTTTTAGGAAAAGAAAGGAAATACCAGCATATTAACCAATGCTCTGTGAGGGAGTGGCATATTTGGATTGATTAAATATTCTGTTTAAAATAATTATCTGTACTCCACCTTGGAGATAAATATTACACAGAAATACACAACCCTACATCTATATGGAAAGAATGGAACTTTATTGTTTATTTTAGGTTGATTTAAAAGATATCGCTGAGCTTGGAGTCACTGTTCTGATCAAGAGGAAGCCAGATTCAGAGTTCATACGTGGAACAAAGATCCAACAAATATTTAAAATCCTGAGAGTACAAGGTTATAAATTCATTTGATAAATGGTATCAGCTGTCAAAAAATGTTACCAGTCAGTAACAACTTACTCGTTCTTACTTATTAGTGTTATCAGGAACTTTTGATATCAGTCCTGGCAACTGGGATGGGGAGGGTAATCTTACTTTGGAATAGTAGCTCATTGATGGAGTCACATCTTCCAACAGGTAAAGGATGCTGTCCCTGCCCACAGAGTAAGAGCCTAAGGTACAATTCAATAACCTGTGGTCAACAGTGAAACTGAAGCTGAGACGTTACAGAGGTGATATACTGAGGCATTCATGAGCCCGGGCAAATTCATGTCATTTTTTCCCGGGAACTATGGTACAGAAGAAACAATCCATTCATATCACCAGATATAATGCCTGCTCTTTTTCAAGGGAGGATATTTTTCTGACTAAGTGGTTATTGGCTCTTTAGAAAAAAGAGGATTTTTAAAACCTCTCCTGGAATTTAGGTGGGAAACAGGATCACTGTGCCAAATACGGCACACTGGGGTACCTATGAATGAATTAGAAAATGGACTCCATCAAGGATAGGGATATATTCAGATTGGCTGGGGGAACCTGGGCTGGATCCAGCTTCCCTGTTGCCTTGGCTGAGAGTCTTTGTGTGGGGCACAACCTGTGTAACCATGTTTTCCTTCCTCATTAAAAACTGTGACCAACAAAAAAACCCATACTATTTACAATCTAGTTTCCAAAAGTCTGTTCCTCGTGTCAAATTCCATATTCTCATCAAATATTTTATAATTAAGTACTAATTACTTTCTAATTGCCTATTTGTTTTGTTTCTTATTGATTTTAAAGTAAGTGTATTTTAAAGTAAGTTTTTTGGTATAAAATGGTCCATGCTCATTATATCTATATATGTATCTCTTTATATAAAGTAACAAAAATGGACAAAGAAAAAATGAAAGTCTTTCCCCACTCCCAGTCTCATCTTCTGGAAATATCCACTCTAGGACTAGGCCTGTGAGGGAGGGTAAATAACTTGCCCAAGCTCTACCTACCAGTAAGCAAGGGTTTGACTCAGGCCCTTTGACTCAGGGTTACTCTCTAAAACTCTACATTCCATTGCCTCTGAACAATTTCAATGTCTTCATTTTTTTTTTCTTTGGATTTTTCTCAGTTATTGCCATAGAAAAACTTCATTTCTCTTACTTTCACCCTCTCTTCCTTTTGCTAGTTGGGAATCCCATATGGTTCCGGTCAAGTCAAGCAAGTACAAGAATAGAGCTAATGAAATATCTTCATTAAATAAAATCAAAGTTTTATCTTTTGTAGTGAGATTGACAGTAACAGGAAGCGACAGCCTCAACCTTAAAATATCTTGAATCCTCTTCAGAATCTATAATGACATCTTCTACTTTCTCTTTCTCTTATAATTAAAATTTTAATTTAATTTACCTTAAGCACTAAAGTTCAAGGGAAATTTCTTATTAAATTTTATTGTACCTCTTATTTTCCAAATTTATAGCAACTTCTACCTCACTTTGTATGAATGAACTTGAATACTGCTTCAGACTTCTTTCTTAAACTCAAGTACCTCTTTGGAACACATAAAGTACATAAAGTATGGAATAGAATCATAAAAGTGGCTCTATTTCTATGTAGTTGATTGATTTATAGAAGGAGCTTCATTGCATTGTAGTCAACATAATATGCACTACTGGATTATATTACACTTATTTAAATGTTTTCTAGTATGTGATCTCTCATCCTTTTAAGTAATTTTTCTTATTGCATTTTGAAATTCTCAAGAGCAGAACCTCTTTCTACTGCATGGCATGTCTGTTTACAATATAGACTTCACACAGGTTTAATAAATTTTATTAAATTTTGTTATATAATTAGCCATCAGATGTGAAAAGCCTTTCTACAGAGCTATTTTTTATAACATGATAAGCTCTTACATTACAGACTTTATTTATGATGGGTATGTAGTAAGTTTTACTAATTTTATCCAAAAGTTTTAGGATGATACATTTTGGAAGGAAGCTGGGGTAAAAGCTTCAGTCCAACTCCAAGCATCTGGTCCCTGATTCAGATCACCTCTGGCCTTGTTTTCTTGCAGCATTGATTGAGAAGGGTGAGACCCCAGGAATCCTGGTCTGCAGAGTTGTGGCTCCTCCTTTGAGAGAGAATGCACTCTATGAACGGAGAGTTTATTTTTTCACATGTAGCTAAAAAGTAGGGAATGTTATTCACTATAATGATTACTATGCTGTTTTAAGATTAAATGTGGACCTAGCTCTAATTATAACTTACAACATTTAAGTTCTGAATTTTTAAAAGCCACGTGTTTGTCCCTACTGATTTTTCTTTTTCTCTTTTATACAGTTTTATGTATTCCTGCATTTTTAACTTGCAAAAGCAGCATGATACTTAAGATTTTGTATTGTTTCTTTTTTCCTTTTCTTAAGACTGTGTTTTTAAGATCTACCCATGTTTGCTATTTGCATTTCCAGATCATTGCTTCTAAGCAAGGCATAACGTTTTATAGTATGCATGCACCATGCTTTACCAATCTATTCTGTTAGTGATCTTATTTGATTCGAACTCTGCCACCACCACTAATGTGACACGTTCTTCTAAATGTCCCCTTAAGCAACTGTGTGAGCGATTCTCCAGGGATATGCCCTGGAGAGGGATTGCCAGATCATCGGTTACACCATTCCAGTTTTCACTAAGTACTGCCAGACAGTGCTTCAGAATGACTACTAGTTTTATTTCCACATTTTTGGCTAACTCCTGGTATTGCTCAATTTCTAGATTTTTACAAATCTACTAAATGTGAAGTAGTACTTTAATTTGCATTTTTTCCTAGTAATTAGTCAGACTCAGCATCTTTACAAATCCTTGTTAGTTATTTATGTTCTCATTGAATTTCTCTTCCTGTATTTTGTTCAATTTTTTTTCCTATCAGGTTTCTTATCTTTTTCTTTTTTTGTGTAAGTTTCTTTTAGAATGTAGATACTAATCCCGCGTTAGTTTTTGTTTTTGAAGGGTCTTCAGCTTTCCTGGTTCTGTCAGTCCTTAGTCTATGGCAACTGATAAACAGAAACCCCAAATTTGGTTTAGTCTTCATCTTGTTGACCTTTTTGAATCTTGATTAAGAAGTGCTTTTTCATTCCAAAGTCACAAAGATTTTCACCTGCAATTTCTTTTACTGGCCTTACATTTTCTCCACTAATTTTCACACAACAACATAATTTTGTTGAACTTCAGTGGATGCTACGGCCTTTCCTCAAGTGAGAGATCTAAACCCCTCCACGATGTAGTAAACCAAATTCAGCATTTGGCCAAAAAGCATACTCTGGAGTAAACCTTTTTTCTTACGTATTTAACTTGAATTTAGATTTAAAAAACTGAAATGTAAGAAAGATTTTTAAAGATGTCTGTGCTTTCTTCAAACAGGAAGGAAGCAAATTTTGAGAAATGTTCACAGTTGTTGGTCTGATTCAGTGACAGTAGGCAGGATGGAGAAGATGCATTCAGACTGACAGCCTCAGAGCAAAGTTGTAAGGTAAGTATATTTGTTTGGATCACAGCAGTCCCATTAAGGTGCAGGAGTTTAAGCACATGCCCTGTTTGTATGAAAAGCATTATTGTTTTCAAACATTTTCCATTCCTCCCTAGCCGCCTTTCATTTTGTGCCTTTCGAATGATGAAACAACTCACATTTCAGAGCTATTGCAGTGTTAAAGTTGTGGCTTCATAGAAACCCCAAGCATTTTCTTTTTTTTTTTTTTTTTTGCTCTACATTTTGATTTTTTTGTGTGTTTGTTGTCTCTTTTGGTTCTTAAGTTAACCTAATTTATAAATTGAGCCCTATCCATTTCCATTTATTTTTTTATTGCCTGAAATTTGTGTCAAAAAACTCAGAGGATACGGCCCCAGAGGAAACAACCTATTTCCCAATTTTAGATGCTAATTCACTACTAAATTTCTTGGGTTCTCATATATTTATTTATTTTCGATCCTACATCTCACCTTGGATGTACAGTCTCGACACGGCATTTATTGGGAGGGTTAGCCTATCCCCAGAAGAGAGGTACACAGGATGCATGGAAAACTTTCACAGCTCCCGTG
The DNA here is from genome assembly GCF_011800145.1 of Mirounga leonina. NCBI lineage: Eukaryota > Metazoa > Chordata > Mammalia > Carnivora > Phocidae > Mirounga > Mirounga leonina. Next base: position 56,613,091 of record NW_023270451.1, read on the forward strand.
ACCTCTGTCTTTTGGGGAGTTTCTTTCATGTCATTGCCATTCCTGGAATAGCCAGAGACCAGGGAGCAGAGCCCGGGGAGAAGAATAGGAGGCTGATACGGTGACCTCCCAAGCCAGCTGTGCAATCTGCCTCCTTATCTTCCAGAGAACGAGGCCCTGCAGCAGCTGTTCAGTGGAGAGTGCTCAGGACCGCGCTGGGGGCCTCTTTACTTGTCTGTTCTTTGATCCCCCCCACTTTTTGTAAGCCCAGATGTGTGCTCAGATGTGAGACAGCTGTTCAAAGGACATCTCAGGATAAAAATCAACTTCTATTCAGTCATTATTATCAATTCTTCAGATATCATTAGTCTAGTAAATATATATGTCATGACTCGAGCAAATCTTCGCTACTAAGTGGGGTATTTTCTCAATGAGGTTACGGTTACCAAAACTTAAAAAAAAATAATATCCTGTAACGATTCTTATGCTTAAATATATATTTTTAATAATCCCCCTCCTGCCAGGGCTGGTCCTATACCTACCTTGTATAATTTAAGGGGTGTAGAAAAGCTACTCTGTTCATAAATGTTTCACCAGCTTGTTATGAAACCTATAGTTTCCCCCGGAAAGGCCTCGTTTAGGTCAGGCATCCCCAACTAAGCTCACATGCAAGGGTTGTCTTACAACATGGTCATCTTATTGCCACCCTGAAATGGGAAAGCATCTTGCTGGGGACGGAAGATGCAAATGGGCATGGGTCAAATAAGGTTCCTGCCCTGGGGGCCCTTACAGTCTGGAGAGGCAGGGTACACATACTGATGACAAAATAACAAGACGAAGGAGCATCTGTGTAGATCCTTACATCCACTTGTGTAAATCATCACTTCTGTAGAAATCATCACATTCTGGGAGTTCAGAAAGATCTCCAAGGCCTGGTCCTCAGAGAAAGGGTTTTCGGATGACTAGGTGCTGAAGGCTGACACAGATGAAAGGTAGGGCTTGGGTAAAAGAGAGAAGATAAGGAATATTCTAGACCAGGAACAAAAGTTAATAACGTGGAAACAGGCCAGGCCAGGGTGACTGGAATGGGTGAGTTCATATAAGAGGTTCCCAACAGCGAGTATGCTGTTGAAGACAAAAGCTTGCATAACAAGGTCAAAAAAGTGGACATTTCTTGTTTTCTATTTTAGATCTAACCTATGAAAAGCCTGATTTTTAAAATGCACATAAAGCAAAGAGAGTCATTGTGTTTATTATTTAAGCCACAGAAAGACTTAACAAAGCTGTGTATAAATGACACCCAGGGCCTCTCCTAAGCAAAACTGTGAACACATCAAATCTGCCCTTGATTCCCTGACATCCTCTTTTCCTAGGAACGTGATTTATTTCTTTGCTTGCTGTCCCTTCTACTGGAGATGATCTGTCTAAATGCCTTTGGGATCAGCCCATTTTCTGCCCGTCCATGGGGTTTTTATCAGAAAAATTGGGAGAGAAAGAAACCCACTATGCTTTGTCTCCTACTGTCCCTAGATTCTCCTAAAATGAAACCCTCTTCTCTGGCTCTGCAATCTTAATCCCAGACCGCTCTGTGCCCCTCCTCGCCTGACTTCTCTTCCACTGCAGCATCCTTCTGAACTTTTCAGGGTGCCGCCCGAATCCTCAGTTACTCCTGGTACCCTCAAACCCTTCCTGTAATGTTTTCTTCCTTCCTGATCTTACTAGAGACCTAGAGGCCTCTTACAGGTACAGTTTCCAAGGCTGCTCATTACACTGAGGTTTCTCATTCCCTCATACACCACATACATACCTTAGGGTGGGGTAACGCCCTCCTCCCTTCCCAGTTCCCCCTTCAGATCTTTTTTTTTAATCCAAATAAAAACACTTAGTCCTTTGAAGCCCTTTATTTCCTTCTACCAACCTAAAATCTACCAGCCAGTCCGGTGTTCCATCCTGATTTACTACTTTCCCTTCTATTCCAGCTCTTTTCGTCATCCTCACTGACTGCTCACATTGATGTTTAACCCAACATTTTAGTTCGTTTTCTTGATGTCTTCCTTCCAGTGGCCTTTATGTCCAGTTTATCTCAGGTACCCAAACCTATGACCACATTCTGGACATTGCAATCATTTGCAACGGTTCCTTCTCTGGAAGAACACATTGAAACACTCTCCCTATGACTGCAACCTAACTGTCCTTCTAACTCTTTATCCAATTACTAATGCTCTTCTCAACCTTTACCTGCTTAGGGATATCCAGTCTTTTCACTGTTCTACTAATTTTCCAGGTATCACCCCACATGTCCCTTTATTCTCTTTTTACTCTCTTCTCTATGCTGACTGGATGCCATAGTCCTTTCTTTTTTTTAACTACACTGTCATCTAAATCTCTAGAATCTTTAACCCATTGTCCTTTTGTCTCATCCACCTGATAAAATTCCAAACCTGGGTCAATGCAGCCATGTGCTTTCTTCATAATGGCACATTAATTGGTGAACTGTTGGAAACACACACACACACACACACACACACACACGCACGCGTAACTTCATGGGCTGTTGCCACCCAAATTCATGGTTTCTACCTTCACTTGGTCATCCATCCTGCCACATCTCTTCTGGTGCCCCGATTAGCTCCCCTCTATTTCCTATGATGCTCCTTCAAATCTTCTCCATTAGCCTCTGACTTCTATCGCCCCCACCCGCACCTCCACGGTCTCATTTTCGGCAAATGAGTTTGCCTCTAGCCTCAAAGGAAAAAAGAAAGAAAAAAATAAAAGGAACCCTCTTTTTCTTTCCCAAACCAACAAACTTAGCTGCCTGAGCAACTATTATTTCCTCTTTATCTCCTGTTGAATCAGAGAAGACACCCCTTCTATTTGAGGATTATCTTACTCATGGTGCTTTGAGTCCCATCCTTTTATATGCTGCTGTTATTCAGATTACTAATCTCTCCTGTATCCCAATCTCCAACCTGCTCACCTAGTTCATCGCTTCTTCTCTATGCCTCCTCAATCCCACATCCTCTCTAACTGTGGCTCTGTCACTCTGCTTTGCCTCACCAGCAGAAATCTCCAGAGAGTTGCCTCACCTTGATCTATGCCATATTCACATCCGCATCCACATCCTTGTATCATCTCCCTTTCGCTCTCCTGCCACCTGGTGAATCTGCTCTTTTACAAATATGCAGTTGTTCATTCCAAAGGACATTTGTAAGCCCTCCCCTTCCTTGTCTTCTCTGCAGCACTGACGATTCTGCCTTCTCCCTCTTTTCTGACAAAGTGCCCTCTTGCACTGCAATTTGCTTCATAACAGATGTGGGAACGCATCTGCTTGCCAACAAAATCCTCACCCTTACATCCACAATCAAGCTTCCTTTCCCCCTCCTGTTGCAAGAGAAGAGGTGACCTCTTCTTCCTGAGGCTAAACCTGTCACCCACTGGTCTGAATCCACTCGGCCAGAAACCCAGACCTCTTGACTCCTCCTCTCTTACCCTTCTTGATATAATCAGGCATCATGTCCTACCAATTCTGCCCCATTTCCTGTCTCTTGACTCTCTCCAGTATCCTCATCCCCACTCTAAGCATTTTGGATCAGTGTACCATTATCAGGTCCATACTGTTATTTCAACAGCCTCCAGAGAGGCCAACTTACTGCTAAGCTAATGCTGCTTCAGTATTAAGGTTCTATACTTCCACAGGCTTTGCAAACACCCTGGTCTTAGAATGTTGCATTCTTTGTCTTAAATAGAACTTCCAAATTGCCTTAGCTTTAACACCTACCATCCTTGGGCCTGCCCCCAGGCCCACATACTGTGTTGTCTCCAGTATTGTGCCCAGCTAACCCATGCTCCATACAGCCGACAGTGTGACTATCTGCAAGTGAAAATGATACTACTGTGCCACTTCCTTGCTTAAAAATCTTCCAATGGTTTCCTATTGCTTTTAGCTTTTAGGGGAAAATTCCCAAATACAGCTTTTGGGTCCACTCTGACCTTACCTCTGCTTTTCTCTCTGGAACCCCCTTTCATTACACATTTTACACGTTTTCAGGACATTCTCTTATCTGCAGGGTGGTAAGCAGGGCAGCTTCTATCTTTCTTTGAAGATGAGAAAAATAAAGCTCAGAGAGGATACATAATCTTCCCAGGTCTATGGAACAAATGACTTATGTGGCCGAGATTTGGGCCGAGTTCTTCAGATTCCATTTGCAACTTATTTTTCCATTATAACATGTGGTTTCTATGTACAAATGTGCTCATTCTGCGACTATGCTGAAAACAGAAAAGTCTTTGTAAATCCTGGGTCACTTATTAGTTGGTAAGGTTTTCACAATTTGATTTGGATGTCAACGAAATCAACTGGGTTTTGTTTTGTTTTTTAATTTTTAAGTAAACTCTACACCCAATGTGGGGCTCGAACTCATGACCCCGAGATCAAGAATCACATGCTATACCAACTGAGCCAGCCAGGTGCCTCTCAACTGTTGTTTTTTGTTTTGTTTTGTTTTAATTAATCTTCTAATTATTATATTTTTGTTCCTACAGTCATCTAAATTTTCCTATTAACTCTTTACAGGCTGACATGTGTTAGGGCGTGTGTTTCCCAAACAGATCCATTTATAAAGGGGATGGTTTAAGCTGGGATGCTCCCAGTTCTGTGTGAGGTCATCCTGATTTCAGAATAGTGTACCGACTGAGATGGTCTGGAACTTGCCTGAACTTTTGCCAGGTTTCTTCCTGACCTCTCTTTTCTTAGAGAATTTCCTTAAAAAAACTTGCAATTGTAAATTCTTTCTCTGCCCTCTGAGATGTAAATCTCCCAGAAATATAATAATGCAATATCTTGAAAAGTCTTCCTTGTCATTTTTATCAAGTGTCCAGTATAATTTCTTTTTTGTAGTGTCCACCATTGAGAACTATTTATAAATATATGGAAAAATATATTTGTAGGCACAACACTGATACTGATCTTGGTCCTTTCATTGCATTTCACATGCCAAAAAGATTTTATCCTATGTATTTGCTACTTGTACACAGAAAAATAATTGATGTATATTTCTCAAAGATCACATCACTGTTTCAGGGGCGCCTGGGTGGCTCAGTCATTAAGCGTCTGCCTTCGGCTCAGGTCGTGATCCCAGGGTCCTGGGATCGAGCCCCACATCAGGCTCCCTGCTCGGCGGGAAGCCTGCTTCTCCCTCTCCCACTCCCCCTGCTTGTGTTCCCTCTCTAGCTGTGTCTCTCTCTGTCAAATAAATAAATAAAATCTTAAAAAAAAAAAAGATCACATCACTATTTCAGAGTGCATTGATTTTTTTTTTTTTTAGATTCCCCCTTTAAATGGATTCTGACAGAGGGTGTCACTTTGGTTACCTTTTTCTTCTTCTAGGTAGTATGTTTTCTTGGCAATGTTTTTCTTAATATAAGAGCAGACAGCATTGTTTTCCTTGCTGATAGTGCCTTGAGTTATTTTATGACATAGTTTCATTTGTCTCCATAAAAGTAGGAGAATATTGAGAAGGCTGGAATATAAGGAGAGGCCGTTCAGCCCACCAGGCTCTTTTCCCTTTAATGCACCCTGGAGAACATTTAATTGCTTCTTGAATGACCCCCAAGGTCTTCCTAGAATGAGCTTGTTGTCTTCTTTGTGGAGGAGACCATCCCCATTTCACTGGAACTCATTGTGACTTAATTATAGGATACATATAATAAATTGGAGGCAATCAGTAATCCTTAATCAAACAGGGTAAATTTGTTTCACATGCAAGACACAATGGGCCCTTGTGAAATAGATGGCACACTTTCATTTACTGAACGATACCCAGATTAATTAACTCACCTGATAGCTGTGGTTCCAATTTCCCAACTGCAACTCAAGTCTATCTTATGCTTGCCCTTCTTTCTTCTCTTTCTTGTTATCATTCCATGAAACTGCTCCTTAACAGACTTGCAGATTCAAAGATGATCATTTTGGTCCACATATGTTATCTTGTCATTATACAAAATAAAGCATATATTTATGAATAGCACATAGTATATATGTATATATAGGACGTATACATACATATATCTACATGCATACATGCATGTGTGTGTGCACAGACACGCATACTCACCCGCACTCGGTGTGGGAAACACTAACATTTCTTTTGATGTGGCATTTCTTTAATTACAACTCCATTACAAATCTTAGTTCAATGGGTCTATATCCAGAATTTTACAGTAATTTCCTCAAGCCTCCAGCAGTGCCTAATCACTTTCTAGAGCAGAGATTTTAGCTGTTTGGTGTCTGCTGGCTGTTTTCCCTGAAAATTACTGTAAGAGATTTAATTGATTTATATTTCATTTATCTTACAAAAAGTTGAGGTTTTTATTAAATTTAAGTGCCTGTTTAGTGCCTCTCATTGTGTATCCTGATTACTTTTGGTGACTCAGTGTAACATTTAATAACTATTAGTTTTCTTTTGGAGAGTTCTTAACCAGGAAACAAGAGTTCTTACAGCTACATAGATAATTAACTTGAAGCTTGTCTGTCTCCTGAGAGACATCAAATATGTAAATGAGGAACTTAAGCCTTAACAAGACATGGTAAGGAAATCACTAAAACTTTTATCACATGAAAGCTAAAATCCGCAGTTAAAAAATATACCAATATGCTTTGAAGAACTAATATATGCTTCTTTGCTTAGGATTTGTGAAATTTATGGGCTTTAAATTCTTTTTCAAAGCTGCAGGAGCTAGTCAGATCTGTTAAGAAAAAAACCAAAGAAGATAATAAGAAAACAAGGACAGGAACCACATTTAAATGTTCCACAATGCTACCATATGATTGGAGCTCAACAAATATTTAATAAACATACACCAAGGTTTTCTCTTTTATTTTACAAAATCCTCATTTGCAGTACCTAACATTGTTCCCATCTTTTAATCATAATGCCTTTCAGAGCCAACCAATACATGATATCTTTGGACTGTTTTTTTTTTTTTTTTAACTAATTAATTAATTTTTTATGTAGTGTTCCATGATTCATTAAAGACTTAAAACAGAAGGAAGAGCCATTCGTGTTTGATTTTTTTAAACTGATTAACCAGTTCTCTTCATTTTTCTGTACATGCCTCTATTGTATAATGTATCTAAAGAAAAATATGGAGGAAAAGACCCTTTAAATTTCTGAGCTTGTTTTAATATGAAAACATTTTATCATTATAAAAACTTCTAGTTACCTGGATAACATGTTTTTTTGTTGTAATTGATGGATTATGTTTTCTTGAGACATGTGGAACTAGCGAATGGAATGGGTGAAACTGAGAAAGCATTTGTAAATTCACCAGAGAATGGTTTTCTTGAAAAGTCGATAGGTTTTTTGATTTTTTTGAAAAGGCAAATCATTTGAAGCTTTTAAAGACCATTTACCTGGCTCTCAGCGGGTTATGTACTTTTAGTGGAGTGTACCTCTAATTCTTTCCTCTAGTCTTCAGCTGGGTGTGCAGATTATATATATGCGAGTCTATCGCTGGAGTTAGGGATAACACGGCGGCCCAGACCTGCCCCGGATTTGGACGTGGTTGAACGCCCCTGTGGCTGGTGCGGCGGCGTGTGTCCCGTGGGGACAGGCATCCACTTGGGGCTCGCAGAGAGCCACGGCCGCAGTGCCTTTTCCCTCTGCAAGTCCGGGCCACAGCGCAGGCCTAACCTGGGCTAGAACCAGGGTTAGGATGGAATGTGCATCATTTCCTCAAGGAAATTGTCTGACTCTTACGTAAACACATTAAATAGCACTTGGTCAGGAATAAAGGGCATTTGTGTGCTTGACCAAGGCTCCTCCGCCGGAACTCAGGGAGTGCCTCCCGTATCAACTCTGGCGAATGTGACTGAAGGCAAAATGACTAAGAAGAGGCAGCATGGAGGAAAGGGCCACAGCCATATTTTCTTCAGGATAATAATGCTGGTTTCACTTCCTTTCTGCCCATCACGCTACTTTGTCATGATGTGAGCACGTGTTTCCCTACGTCCTAATGTTTCTGAGTTTCCCAAGTGATAAGGTATTACTGGGATTCTAGTCATAACATCAATACAAGTTTTAATGACAATTCGTTTTTTCTTTCTTTCTTTCTCTCAGCTTGTTTCAAGGGTCTCCTAAGCCTGATGTCCCGAAGAGCTCCGAGTGGCCCCGGGCCATGGGTTGGTTATCACTGCGGTGCACGCTCGCGCTCAAACCCTGCGGGTGGTGGAAGAGGTTTCTCAGCTCATGAGAAGTTTACAGCCTCACCGGGGAGATAAAGTTCAAATTATGAATATTCACCACCTTGTGTGCCATGGATTTGGTTCCCTCTTGACTTCCAACCTCTCCTCAACATCTTTTAGGTCTCTTAAATTTATAATAAAAATATCTTTCATTGGTATTGTACTTTTCTATTCATAAAGCTCTGTCATGTTCACAATCCCATGATCCTTGCAGCACCACTAGCTCACTGCCTACTTACTCGTTTCTAAACCCATTAAACACACCTAGAATTCAGATGAACCACGTCATCCTAAAAACAACAACACAAACACAATGCATCTGTAGAAAAGAGAGGACTGGCTCTGTTGTAGGACAGCAGTTGTTTGAGAATTGTATTTGGACTACAGAAGCTAATCTAAAAAATCTTTGATCATCCACTCATAAGTTCATTTGTAGATATCTGGGCCAGTTATCCTTTAATTCTTACTTTTTTGGCTTGCCCTCTTCAGAGCCATCCTAGAAAATGCATGATAGGGTGGCTCGCTCCATGGGAGGGGAAAAATCAAATAACGACTTGCCTGGCTTCCTGTTTAATTCACTACCTAAAATGTTCCTTTTAATCGTATTAATGATTTTAAATTTTGTTACAAATAATTCCAATTAAAACTAAACAAGGGATCCTTTTCGGGATAGAAAAAGGGAGTTTATGGTTCAACATACGGCCTTTTAAAAAGGTAATTTAATTTTGTTTCCCTTCAAAGTGAAGGGAAGATTTCAAAGCTTTAAATTATTAGAATACTTGGCTTTTGGGAATATAGTAAGAGGATTATTTTTGGTTAAATTACTGGGACCATCCTTAATAATTCATAAGAGCTACATCATTCATGACTTAAGATTGCCTTAATTAGAGAGGATTTTTATCTCATCTTCCTTTTTACTATTAGCACTTAACTACCGTTTCAGTTTTCTCTTTGACACTCTTGGCATCTAGAGCCATCTTTTCATGGACCAGATACATAATTATTATTTATATTTGGATTTATGATGTTTAGAAAATATATAAAACCTAAAGGAAGAAGGTAACTTTCCTTGAAATTCATAGAAATGCATCAATTCTAATATTTTTGGGGTTTCGGCGATTTTAGTGTTACTTGTCTATCTAAAGAACAATGTGCTTTCTGACTATTTGGTTAAAGAAGCACATTAGAGAGAAACGTGGATTTGGGAAGAAATAAAATTTAGAATATTTCCAGGGATGTTTTAATTTGTTGACTCTCTACTGGATTGTTTATAATTGTCAGACATAAGAATAATTACGGAATAAGTACTGACTCCATCCTTAAGAAAATTTACAGCTGTCATTGGCTATGCTCAGTCTCTTTCCATGTATTTCTTGTTTTCTTTTTTATTTTTTTTAAGATTTTATTTTTAAGTAATCTGTATACCAACGTAGAACTCAAACTCACAACCCTGAGATCAAGAGTCATCTGCTCTACAGGCTGAGCCCTCCAAGTGCCCCATCTTTCCTGGTATTTCTTGCTGAGGGTAATCATTTGCAAAGGTATCTGTATTTTGATAAATGGACAAATGAAATATATTTTCGAATTACTTTCAGTATGATCAAGTCCGATTGCAAAAAAGGTGAATGCAACCATTCATGGGGTTGTAAATTATTTTAAGACTGAGAAAAGCAAAGTGCTACAGATTTCAAATTTGAAATCAATTACAGAACATTTAAAATGCAACCAAACTTATTTTGGCAAATGTTATTCACTGATATAGTAACCAAATTAACACCTTTGTTAGCAGAGAACACCTTTGTTTCAGTATTCTAAAAATGGAATAAGGCAAACTGGAACTTAGTAAGAAAGTAACCCATAGTTTTTATGCTATGAACTCATGGTTTTTATGCTATAAAAGCCAAGATAACACCATGCAATAGATGCAATCCTGTTTCTTCAGGTTGGGTTCTCATGGATGTTTTCTATATACACTCAACATTGTGCATTAGTCCAGTAGTATTTTTTTAATGCACTATGATCGTAACCGGAGGTTTGTTCAATAAGTTTGGGTTTTAGAGCTTGTTTTGTGTGCAAACATACTATCTTTGATTTAATTTTTTCTGACACCATGCCCACTGCACAGTAGAGAAAAAAAGTGTAATTGTAGTTTTGTCCTTTATAGTACAGGACAAATAAATGTCAAAATCAAATGGTGGTATCCCCCAAGGGAAAACACACTTCGGTGATGAAATATTCTTCCTCACTTCCCATTGCTATTCCTCTGAACACCCAGGTGAAGCTGCCTCAGGACCTAATCAAATGCTACTAATTTGCATATAATAAAAACCTTGTCATGAGATTTTAGACTGTTACAAGGGAAAGTGCATCACATCTCTAAAATGGTAAATTATGAAGATATGCATACATCTGTTCTGAACCTACAGTTTATAAACACTCAGAATAGTTTGACCAGACCAAATCAGATAGGAGCCCCTGCTTATGTTGATGTAACTGTCAGTTAAATTCTGTGCCTAATAAAGATCCTTGGAAGTGGCATACTGCTATTTCCTATGTTCCTTGAAAATGCTGAGATATTGATAAAATGTCAGACTCCTTCTTGGGAATGACGATAACAATCAACTTTGCAAAGCAATCATTAAGGTAGCTTTTAAAAGAGTTATACGAACAAACGGTTTTCCTGGGAATTATTTGTATTTAGAATAGTACTTCTGTTTTTCAAAAATAACAGTTCACATAATAAATGTGAGGTTTTCTTGCAAGAATCATCCCCACCCCAAATTATTTGAAAGAATGTATTTTTAAATCATACGAATTATTTTAAATTATTATTATTATTATAAATTCTTTGAACTTTAGGCTTGTGGTTGTTTTGATAATTTCTGCAAATTTACCAGGTGGTTTAAAAAGGAAAACAAACTCATTTTGCAATATTCTTTTTGGATCTATAGGGTGAGCCTGAACCTTTTTTTATTACAGTTAACATCAAATTCACAAATACAAAGTATTAAATTTCTGTTCCCTAATCCTAACATTATACACAGAATTTTGAAAAATGTCTTCTGGAAATTATGGAAGCTACCTGAGCATTTGAAATGCTTGATTCTATTTTTTTTTTTTTCATTATGAAAAGGCTAAATCCCCTCTCTCCGAAAGTGAAATACTTAAGTGGTAAAGGAATACACTTGAATTCTGAGATAATCTCATGTTATTCAGTACTGTAGAGAGATACTAGTTATCATTTCATTGCATTTGGCATGGGGCACAATAAACATTCCATTTTATGGAGCCACAGTAAATATTGTTTTTAAGGACACAATAAATTACAGAGAATGATTTGCTGTTCAAAGGCCATATGGTCAGAAGGAAGAAGGCTTAACTGAAACATGAGGAGATGAGGGTAGCCAGAAATTTCCTGTCTAGGTTAGAACTAGAGATGTTACTCAGGGTCATTTTGGAATTTCTTATATTGAAGTTTTTGAAAGCACAATTGGTTCTCATTTGCCAGTGATACCCTATCTGGAGGGAGAAGAACAGACTAGTATTTAGCAGTGTGTCAGTGGACTTTCATGTAACAAAGTTCATGTGACAAGAACTTAGTGTTCTGCAGTTCAAATCATGTCTTCTGTAAAGCAACAATTATGTAGAATAAGAGGCTGTCTGAATGCAAAAATAGCAAGACAAGAAGAAAGCTTTGTCTCTGCTCCCGGGCAAGCTTCTAAGGACTGTTGGATTCCTTTTATTTATTTTTATTGTATTATTTTATTTTAATTCCACTGTAGTTAACATACAGTGTTATATTAGTCTCAGGTTGGGTTACTTTTATTTAAAGCAATCATTAGGTCACTCTTCTTCAGCCACAAGCAATAGAATTTATGTATATGGGGAATCCCAGTGGACAGGGATTGTGTCCAATTCCTCTTTTTGTTCCCAGAATCTGCACAGGGCCAGTGGTATAATAGGCTTTCTCCATCAATGTGTGTGGATGAATGAATGAAGTAAATAACAATTGATTAGGCTTCCTGATTTTTTGGAGGCTGAGTGCCCTTTTTCAAGGACTGAAGCTGTAGTTTTATTACTTCAGCAACAGAAAGTCCTTGGGGTACACATGGATTTGAGGTTTTCTTATGATGATCCTCCAGCGATCCTGTCTCCTGGATGGAACCTTCTCTCTTGGGTGGTCAGTCGCCAGATGGCTTTTCTGTGGTCACCATCTCCTGTATCCTTTACATGTCAGCAGGCGTCACACTGTGGATGGAGCATTGAAGGGACACTCAATGGACTGATCCCTTTTTCTGCTTTGTCTAAGTGAAAGGAGGGAGTGTAGATGCTGACACACTACTTGCTTCCCATCAGGCTGTGCTCATCTAGAGTCTTCGATGACCACCCCCGCCCCCTGCCCCTGTTAGGCTACAAGTAGGTTGTTTCTTGTTCTGTACTTCTTGAAGTACAGACTTGAAGAAAAAGTGCTATTCCATAGAGACCCCAATTTAGGCAGAGTCATTTATTTTAGGCCCTTTGAAACAAATTTGAATTTGAGTTTATGCTTTTCCTCCTGCATCATTATCACTTTCAATTTCTTCTGTGGTTCTCCTTCTCTCATTCCACATCTACTCCTATCCAAGCTGAAGTAATTTCTTCATATGAATAATCTGCTTTGAAAAAATATTTTGGATTTACCATTGCTGACTAATAGAATTCTGTGGAAAACCTAGTGAGACTGTACTTAACTTATTCTGTCGAAATGTTGCCTTTATATACTATGAACATCTTCAGAGTATCTTCTTTTGAAATTGGGTCTCACTTATTGGAAAAGCCTAAATTTCGAAGCCAGTACATGGCTGTGTTTTTTGTTTTGTTTTCTTTTGTTTTTCACAATGCATGCATAGTTTCCACCACAGTTTGGGCTTTTATTTTTATTCTAGGGGCTTATTAACTGTTTTCATCTAACTTCTTGATGGAATTGTCTCAAAATTCATGAAGGAGATTTTCTTGGATATTATCAAGGGTTGCAGTTTTGTCCTATTCATGAAATGTTCTGCCCTTTTTAGAATAACATAAAATTCTTGGTAACTTTAAAATCCAAGGTTTTACAATCATTCATGAGTACATTTTTCCTTGACACTTTTCTCCTCATGCAGAAAAAGTAGGGCAGTAATAAATGATGAGAAGCTTAATGGCAAACCTGCAAGGTTTTATTTTTGGTGTCCAAGGCTTATAATATTTTCTAAATTAACATTTTTGACCAATACATATTTTGATTATTTCATCAATCGATAAATCATTTATTAGCTCTTTAGAATGCCTAGATCCTTTCCCCTGATCTACTCCTTTAAATGTCATATTCTTTCCCCAGAGAAAAAAATATCTGTATCTCATGATGTTTATGCCAGATTAATGAGAACTCCGTTAGCAATGCTCAGGAGATATTTTTTTTCCAGTGCAAGGTGGCTTTACTACGATGTCATTTATTTATCATTATCTAAAATCTTGAGACAATTTTACATATGATAAAGACTAAACAATGGGCTTTTTAATGTGTCCATGTATGATTATCAACCATTTTCAGGACAAAGACTTCTTTCAAGAGAAAAAAAAAAATCAAGGGTTTACATTATATAGTAGCTGTATCTTCCATTTGCATTGTTTCATAAAAAGTACACGGCGACAAAAAGTGGCTTTAAATTCAATAATCCGGGTGCCTGGGTGGCTCAGTTGGTTAAGCTACTGCCTTCGGCTCAGGTCATGATCCTGGAGTCCTGGGATCGAGTCCCGCATCGGGCTCCCTGCTCGGCGGGGAGCCTGCTTCTCCCTCTGACCCTCCCCGCTCTCATGTGCTCTTCTCATTCTCTCTCTCTCAAATAAATAAATAAAATCTTTAAAAAAAATTCAATAATCCTTCTAACTTTGTTATCACGACAGCATTTACATATACCTGAAAAATACAAGTATATAACAAGACAAGAATACACCCACAATTATTTTATTATGCTATCAATGGGTCATGTTGGGGAGACCTTTGCCCAGTGGATCCCCTACAATCATTTCATAACTTCCCCCACTCCAAGAGGATTGTGACCCACAGGATGGACCCTGCAGGTTCAGGAAAGGCCATACTAGTCAACTCATCTCATCCTCTTATGGTCAAGAAAGTAGGCCACTGGGCATTTGATGGGACAAATCCTATAGCAAAAAGGAGAAAGATTAAAAGCAATGGCCATAGAAAATCTGGCTGTTGGGGAAGATAAGAGCCGGAATTCATCGACATTATGGAAGAGTGTTCAATCTTCAGAAGCTTGCTTTTCTCCACAGGGAGGAATATCATTATGTCCTTTTCCCTAGATGAGCCCAATTCTGGTATCAGAATACCTAAGATTTTACGGCACTTTATATTCTGATTTAATACTTATTCAAGGTTTGACATGAGCTTTCTTTATTGGTGAGTATCATGGTAACAGCCACTTCTGGACTAGACAATCCCTTTCTCCTGGGTTACTACTCAGGGGCTAGGACTGACGCCACTTTGCCACTGTTTGGAGGGAGAAACAGGAGATTGAAAGTGTCAGTAGATTTTTGCCATGTGCACTGACTATACAAGAAGAGATCCTTTTTAATTTTCACTATAAACCTGTTGAGCACCCGCTAGTGCCAAGCATTGCGTTGGCTCATGGAAATTTACAGTTTTGTTAAAGAAAAAAAAAAAAAGCATGGCACCTGCCCTGAGAAACACACGTCTAGTGGAGACAAAGATGTGGTGACAAGCAATTACAATCACATGGAAGCTTTTAATAGAAAGAACCTTGCTAGAATATAATAGAAAGAAATAGAAATTTGGTGGGAAAGTAAAAGGAGTCTTATGACTTATTCCAAGTATGATACTGACCAACTGAACAATTAAAGACGAAGAAATAATTATCTGCCCTTTCAAGTCTCTTTCTAGGATATGTACGTGGCAGAAAGTGCCTGTTGCCTCAGTTACAATGTCCCCTGAGTGGAAAGTTGAGTTTAGTATCCTGCCAAGGACTAAACCCCAAAAACATTTCCAAGTCACATCAATGGTTCTTCTGGACCAAAATTGTCTTCACGACCACAAACCAAGACAAAATATTAACAAGACACACTACTGATAAAAATGCTTGTATCCAAGTTACATAAAGACCCTTCAAACTCAGAATTAAGGAAATAATTCCATTAAAAATGGGCAAAAGATTGGAATAGACATATCATCAAAGAAGATACATGGATACCAAATGAGCAGATAAAAAAGTGTTCAACATAGTCATTGGGGAAATGCACATGAAAACCACACTGGGATATCACTATACATCTATTAGAATACCTAAAAATAAAAAAATGATGACCACACCAAGTATTGGTGAGAAAGTAGAGGAACTAAACCTCACATACTTCATAAAATGTTTTAACAACTTAGGAAAATATCTTGGCAGTTTCTTTTAAAGTTCAACACCCATCTACTATATGTGATTCAGCTACTCCATGTTCAGGCAATTCCACAAGAAAAATGAAAGCATATGTCTATACAAACACTTAGACATGAATGCGCAGAGCAGCTTTGTTGAGCAGCCCCAAACTGGAAACAACCCAAATGTCCAACAACAGGTGAGTAGATAAACTGTGGTTAATCCATAAAATAGAATACTACACAGCAATATAAGGAATAAACTGGTGATATGTGCTATAACATGAATAAATCTCAAAATTATGCAAAGTAAAAGAAGACAGCCAAAAAACAGTATATACCGTATGATTCCATTTATATAAAATTCTAAAAAAAAATGTAGACTAACATAGAGCAAGAGAAAGTGAGTACTTGCACCAAGCATTTCCTTTATGCCATCTAAGGGGCACACTTGGGAAACATTTTGGCACTCAGACAGCTGAGAACACACTGAGGCTGCAGGAAGGGACAGCAGAGAGGAATTCTAAAGGAGCACAAGGAAACTTTTGGGGATGATGAATATTTACCACCCTGATTGTGACAATGATGTCAAAATTTGCCAAATTGTGCCCTTTAAGTATATATGTATACTCCACGTCAATTATAATTCGCTAAATCTATTTTTTTTAAAGCATTTGGAACATTGCTGTTACACTGATTGCTAATGCTGGAAAATCAGAAGTAAGCAAAAAAGTTTCTGGAGGAAAGAAATAGATGCAATTTTCTTTTCTGCCCTCTGTTTTCAGTCTAATTTGTCGAGGGCATCACATCACTGGTGACACTGGTCAGTCACTAATTTATTAAAATTTTGTTGGAACCCACCAGTGTAAACCGTAGATTAATATATTTCTTAAGGGGAACCTCTACAGTCTTCGGCTGCCTGGGAAATCCGTTTTAATGGAAGCTTTCATTGCACTCAATACATCAGAGATTAGAAGCCTTAGCTACCTTTTATTTAAAACATGTTTGCTTAAATTACAACAAGTTATTTTACAGCTAGACATATGAATGCCACGTGCTAAGTAAATTGTACATTATGTAGAAAGTGTTTAAAAATACCCTGAAGTTGTAGAAATATGAGATGCATATAGAGAATGATAATTTAAGCAGATTCAGTCATCTCACTGATGTGAAACCGAGCTTTCTGTAGTTCTTGCAGCAGAGAGACATATGTCTTGAATGTATTTTAAATATATGCCAAAGCTAGCCCTTTTAAGGGCATCATTGAATTGATAATTTCAAACAGTTTGTCAAACTTAGATATGTTCCAGAGAGGGAAGAGGGATCTTGAATGCATCATTTAGTATATTTTATAATGTCATTTTTGAGGATTCATGTTTACTTTGACTGCCTGTCCCACTGTACCCAAAATATGAATAAATAAAGAACACTTGGTTTCCATGTCCTTCCACTACACAGTGTTGAATGAGTGTTAAAGCTAATATAGCTGGATACAAGTCATATCCTCCAGTCATCACTCTGTTAATTTGATAATTGCTAAATACTGATCTTAATGAAGTTAACATGCCTGTTATCTGTAACCATAAAACGTTCCTGATATAAAACAGTTCCACTGTAAATCAAAGAAAAATGATATGGTCACACATGTTAACATGTAAGGTGGTGAACAAATTACATGACATTGTCAGCTCTGTACAGAAAATCCTAATTTTGTATAAAAGGTCTTGATTTCTAAGCTCTTTACTTGAACAAGAAGATTTATTTTATCTGTTATTTTATGAAGCATTTTTATGTGTAGAAAAAGTACTACTTGTTTGCACATGCTGGTTATGTGGCATTCTTACATGATTTCATGCTTTGCTGATGGAAAATTAGACCCTTGTGTATTATAAAAGAATAGAAGATGGCTATAGAATCAGGATGCAATTGCCTCAGGACATTCTGTTGACAGCTAGAAATATATACAGACAAAGCAATGTCATTGGATGCTAATGTGAACTATACCGCTGATGAGTATGTAAATCCCTCTAAAAGGAGAAGCCACAACACTTTTATTGAACTGAGGGTGGGGAGTGGGAGTTACCTTAAATTTTGACTATGGAGGTAATTTCTATACTTTTGCACAATGAAACCATAATGAATATTTTATAATTACATTATGCCCATGAATTCATACCTATGATCCTGGGGGCCAATATATCTGGATAAAGCCACATATGGGTACAAGGTCCTTCATTGCTGTTATTTATGTATTAGACTACTCATATGGTGTCTTTCATGCATACTGAAGATGAATCATTCATTTCTTGGATTAGCTTGTACCATGCGATTTCTTACACAATAATTTCCTTGTCAGAAGTTCTCAATTTTCTCCAGTGTGGAAGTGAATGAGAGGTATACTGTAATTTAACTAACAATATGTACAAGTAATAATATTTCTAATACTACCTTATAGGAAATGTAGTAAGAGATGTCAAAACAGCCCTAGAAGCGACAGTGTCTCTGTTGGTCTTTTTAACCTTCCAAGTCAACTTTAATAAGCATCACAAATACTCAAAAGAGCAAACCTCAGTGCAAAGGTGTGAATCTGAGGCCAGTGAGCCAAATTCAGAAAGGATCGCCCTGCTTCATCCTCATGTGAAATTATTTACCTTACATTTCAGAAAGCATCTTGTTGCCTATCAACACAGAGTGGGGATGAATTGATCTTGACTGCTTCAGCTCTATTTCCAGAGGCCTGCTACACTTTATGAGTTGTGGCTGAAATATTGGAAGTAAGTAAAAATGTGCAGTAGTCAAGTGCAGAGGTCTTCTTTGGTGATGTTAACACTCTTGGTGGGTTTGGCACCCGGAGCAATTTTCCATTACGATGCAACCATAATAGGAGTGGAAACATTTTCTTTAACCAAACAACCCTGTAGGCAGGCTGTGTGTAGTGTTCCTTGAAATGAGTTTGGAAAAACAAAACAAAGCCCTTCCTTGTTTCTTCTAATTGTCACACTCTGAAATGAACTGTAAGTGAAACCTGGTAAGTAGAGATGTCAGCACTATTTGGTTTTCCTACAGCAACTGCTTCTTGGTAGTCAGTATCAAAGAGCAGCGTGCCGCCAGGTTCAAGAATCGACTGAAAAGAATACAGGACAGTCCTTGAAAATCATGGCAATTATTCACAGCAAAAAGACTCTGGCCTAGAAATCCTAATGCCAGTAGATGGTTTTGGAATTTTTGTTTGGGGTGTGCGTAAAACAGAAGAGCTATCGGAGCAGCTCTTTATAAGAAAAGTCTTTTGTTGCTATCCTTAGTCTGACCCTACTTTTAAGAGTGCCATAGACAACTGCGGGGGCATAAATTGAGCAAAAGGAACAATGAGCCTCAAAACCTCCTGGGACAGAAGATCAGGGACCCCAGTGAGCATTATTTCCCACTTTAAGTCAAATGATGTACTAAAATAGAATAGGGACTAACTGTACAAAACATTCTCAATATGACACAGTGGAGTGCTTAGAAGCAATTAAAGTTCACATGATTTGTTTCTATTTCAAATACATTGCCTTTTCTAGATCAATTTGACAAACACTCTCTCCAATTCTAAAATGGAAAAATAATTTTACCAACATGAAAACGACTTTGTATGCAATGAAACCAGAAGGAAGCAGATTTATTAACAGTCAGATAGAACAATTTTACCTGTAAAAATATCTCAAGAGAAAAGGAATATCTTTGCAAACACAAATGAAAGAAAGATGACATGAAGAGCTGGCAAATTATCTCTCAAATTCATCAGTACTATTGTCTTAACTGATGAGACTGTTAAGCAGGCCCAGCTGAAGAAGACTAAACTGTTCAAGTTTTCTCTAAGGTGAGCCTTCTTTCTATGATGACTGACACCACCATCTTCGGGGTCTTCTTACCTCATAGCAGTTTTATCACAATTATTATTGCCAACCGGGACTGTGCTTCTACTTGAGCTCCCAAACTTTAGCCCAATTTGTTGTATTGTTCCCTCTTAATTTTTTAAGAATAGTATATTATTATTTCAACCTTGCTCAAAGCATTCCCATTACCCTCAGGAGAAAGTAAAATTGCCTGGTCTGGAGCTTGATCAAAGCCCTCCAACATCGAGAATAAAGTTCCCATTACCAAATACCTTTTCCTCCTTATCCTGCTTGCTCACAGGAGTTCAAAACATCATTTTCACTTTCCAACTTTTGATTTAGCCATACTCTCTGTGAATTGCATTCTGTCTTTTCTGCCTAGACAAACAGTACTCATTTATTTCATTCAACAAAGAACGACACACCCACTGTGTGTCAGGTCCAGTGCTAGGCAGATAGTGAATAAGACCAACATGGTCCCTTGCTCTCAAAGAATCATGTTCTAGTGAGCAATTCTGGGGACAGCAGACATACTGCTACTCTTTTTAAAAAAGATTTATTTATTTATTTTAGACAGAGAGAATGAATGGGGGGAGGGGCAGAGGCAGAGAGAGAATCCACAAGCAGACTTCTCACTGAGCACAGAACCTGATGTGGGGCTCGATCCCAGGACCCTGAGATCATGA
Source organism: Mirounga leonina (assembly GCF_011800145.1). NCBI lineage: Eukaryota > Metazoa > Chordata > Mammalia > Carnivora > Phocidae > Mirounga > Mirounga leonina. The sequence goes on from NW_023270451.1 coordinate 56,633,293, forward strand.
CCCAAGCTGAAACCAAGAGGCATCCACTCAACTGACTGAGCCCCCAGGTGCCCCATGTTGCTACTATTAAAAAGAGATAGTAAAAGTGCTGTAAAAGAAATAAAATAGGTTCATGTATGGTGACTGGAAGGGTCACTTAGATTTTGTCATCAGGGAGAACGTCACTGAAGAAGTGGCATTTGAATTAACTAAATGCAAGAAAAGCAGTCACGCAGAGACTGGGAGCAGAGTTTTTCAGGGAATGACAAATGCAAATGCCCTAAGTAGAGAAAAATATGGTATATTCATGGAAAGAAGAGAAGGCAGTGAAACCAAAGAGGAAGGGGCTGAATGAACTTCAGAGAAGTCTTAATTTTCTATGTCAGGTACCTGAAACTTACCCTGCCCTCTTGAAATATTCTGGCATGTTACTAATTAACTCCTATTTTGTTTTCTATCTTTTTATTTGGGTGTGTCATTGCCCTGATCAGACTCTGAGTTCACCTTATGCTGAAAATAAAGTCACATTAGAAATGATTATGCAGGCTTACAAGTTCTTCCAGAGTGTTTTTCACAGAGTTTTTAAACATAGTAAAGATGTCAAATCTCCCCCAAATCATATATAGGTTTAACATTATTCCTATAAAAATCCAAGCAAGACTTATTGTAGATATAGAAAAGATCCTTCTAATATTTGTATGGAAAAAACAAAGGAACTAGACTAACTAAAACAAGAAGAAAAGATTGAAAGGAATCAATCTACTCAATTTTAAGACTATCTATCTACAGTAATCAATACTATGTGGTACCGGTGGAGGGACAGACACAGAGCAATGGGACAGAAAAAAATCCCCCAAATAGACCCACACAAGTTCAGCCAACTGATTTTTGACAAAAGTGCAAGAGCAATTCGATGCAGGAAGTACAGTACTTTCAACAAATGGTGCTGGAGCAATTGGACATCCAAAGGGGAAAAAAAAGAACCTTAACCTAGACCTCATACCTTTTACACAAATTAATTCAAAATATTTCATGGGCTTAAATGTAAAATGTAAAATTACAAAACTTTAAGAGAAAAAACAGAAAATCTTTAATATCTAGGGCTGGACAAAGAGATCTCAGACTTGACACCAAAAGCACAACCTATGAAAAGGAAAATTGATAGCTTAGCCATCATTAACATTTCAAGCCTTTCCTCTGTGAAAGACCCTTTAAAGGGAATTCAAAAAAAAAAAAAAAAAAAAGCAACAAGCTACAGACTGAGAGAAAAATATTTGTGAACCACTTATCTAATTAAGGACTAATATCTAGAATATATAAAGAACACTCTAAACTCAACAGTAAAAAACAACCACACAATTAGAATGGGCAAAGGCATTAACAGACATTTCACTGAAGCAGGTATACAGATAGCAAATAAGCACATGAAAAGATATTCAACATCATTAGCCATTAAGGAAATTCAAGTTAAAATCACAGTGAGATACCATTAAATACCCATCAGAATGACTAAAATACAAAATAGTAATAACACAAATTACTGACAAGGATGTAAAGAAGCTTAAATACTCATACATTCTTGGTTGGAATGTAAAATGGTACAGACATTTTGAAACAGTTTGGCAGCATCTTAAGATACTAAGACTCCTGCTACCATATAACACAGAACCATAAAATATGATCTTAGGCATTAATTCCAGAAAAATGAAAGTTTATGTTCACATAAAAACCTGTGTTTATAGAAGCCTTATTTCTATTTATTTATTTATTTATTTATTTCATTATTCTTTTTTTTATTATGTTATGTTAATCACCATACATTACATCATTAGTTTTTGATGTAGTGTTCCATGATTCATTGTTTGTGTATGACACCCAGTGCTCCATTCAGTACGTGCCCTCTTTAATACCCATCACCAGGCTAACCCATCCCCCCATCCCCCTCCCCTCTAAACTCTCAGTTTGTTCCTCAGAGTTCACAGAAGCCTTATTTCTGATAGCCCAAAACTGGAATCAGCCCAGATATCCTTCAAAGGTGAATTGTTAAAGCAACAACAACAACATTCATACCATGGAATATTATCAAACAATAAAAAGGAACAAACTATTTATACATATAACAACTTGGATAAAACTTGAGAGAATTATCTGAGTGACAAAATTTAATCCTGAAAGGTATATATTTATAATAAAGGTTGTATGTGCTATATTATTCCATTATATAACCTTCTTAAAATTACAAATTTCTGAAGATAGAGAATAAGTGGTTACCATTAACTAAGGAGGGGTGGGGGTGGAAAAGAAGTGTTTGCATTGACAATAGGAGATATCTTTGTGATGAAATTATTCTTTATTTGACTGTATCAATGTCAATATCTTGGTCATGAAATTGTTATATTTTGGTCTATCTCCATTTTTCTTTCTAGCCATCTGACTTTTTCCCATCCAGGTGTGAATGTGTCTTCTTACTGCTCCCTGGATTTTTTCTCAGCTTATTTCTCATTTTATGGTACATTTTATATCTGAACAAGTACATTCATGACCTCCAGTATTACTTGTGATGCCTGAGTGAGAAGCAATAAGCATACTCAAAAGGCTTTAACCAGACAGAGTGAAATGAAGGAACTAGTTAAAAAGCTTTATGAGGGTTAAAGGACCAAGAAAGGATGGTGAAACACCAAAGAAGAGGTAGCAATCAGAAGCCATTACCATCCCTGGGCCTGAAGGTACAAAGAGAGGGAGTAATGACACTAGGTCTAGAGAGAGCTAAAGTCATGGACTGTGTTGGTAGATGCACTGCAATCAAGGAGTGTGTATCTTTATGTAAAACACTTCAGACAAATTGTCACCCTCTATCTGAAAGAAGTCCCATTCAACCTGCCAGTGGGGGGTGGGGTAACCGGCCCTGTCCTCCTGCCCCCCAACTATGCTGTCAGTCTGTTCTATCAGGAACTCAACTGGCATTGGTCTTCATTGCTGGAGGATTCCAGGAATGCCAGATTAGCCATTGTGAGAAGTTCATTTTGTTGGTACCATACCTAGCTTTCATCCCTGCTGCAATGGACAGCATAAACTTCAGAGTAGATGGGGAAAGAGTGACTTTCATGCAAAGGATGGGTCATGTTTTACACCTGGTTAAGAGCCTCCTCCACTGTGGATATACTCTGCTGAATATTTATGTCAGACCAAATTCTTCACTCTGCTCTTTGTGCATGGTTTATTCACATGAATCTCCCCCAGATAAATGTTGCCAATCTTCCAATCTTGTCAGGTCATGGTAGACATTTATTTCTAAGTTTAAACTTCAGGTAACATTTTTCTGGGCTCACTTAACCTTAATCTTTTAGTTTTCAGCTTATCATTTTCCTTCTTTTTAAAGTACTATGTTTTTATGGGTATTCTTTATGACCACTGAAATATTAAAGGGAGAAAACTGCTTTAGTGAAAGGAAGTGAGTTTGAGCACTTACCAAAAAAGATTTGGTTTGACTAATATTATGTATAACTCCTTTTGATGTGGCCTTTCTATGCTTTATATATTTCATTCAATATAGAGAATGATCAAGGACATTTCAGGAATCCCAGAATAATGACTGGTTTGTATTTTTCATAAAAATATATGAATGATATAAAATACCAAATACATAAATGACATACTTTTTCAGGAGTAAGGTACAAGATGAAGACAGAAAATATGTCAAATTTTGTATTAATTGGTATATTCATAATGTTTGTTTTAATCAATTTATACTGATGAATTCATGCCAGGCTTGCAGTTTGATGTCAACATTATGTTCATTAACATCTGTCTTTGACTTAGAAGGCTTGGAGTGATGACCTCTATGATTTTATACTGCATGTACTAAAGAGATATTGTGGACTCTTGCTATTCTCTTCTCTTCCAGGATTATCTTTCACAGTACTCAGAAACCAAATTTTGGATGGCAAACTGTTTAGTGAGAAGCCCAATTTTTATCCATAAGCATGGAGATAAATTGTTGATCAACTAGACTGTCCAGATATTGTTGAATTATGTATTGGACCTAAAAACCTTTTCATATTACATCATTAATCTTCCAGGTAGTACTCATAGCATCTTAATAATGGTGATTATTTCATAATCCTCTACTACTGGCTTATTATTCCATCGCCAATCCTTTTCTTTTAAACTTATACTAAGTCTTACATGATTAGAAATTAAACATTTTTGAGCTAGAAAACTCACAATCTATCATATCCAATGATTTTTTTGGAGATATATATATATATATTAGGAATAGATACATTTATAAGAGTATCAAAATTCATACAGTAAAATACAGGCATTTCCCTTATATTAAATTTATCAGATAGCAAAATGGGTAACACTGACAAACAAAAAATGATGGGGATATTGTCACCAGTAAACCTACAGTAAATGAAATGCTAGGGAGTATACTTTAGGTAGAAGAGGCTCAGAGGGAAGCTGAGAGGAACAGGAAAGAATGGCAAAAAATAATGTAACTATCTAGATAAATATAAATGAATTTTAATGATATTAAATAATAATAAAAATGTCTTTCAGGATTTTAAACACATGAAGAATTAAAACTCATGGCAAAAAATATATACATCTGGAGTAGGTAGAGCAGTATTCTAAGGCCCTTATTTCATGTGTGAAGAGATAAAAAAATTTACTTACTTTAGTCTTTGAATAGTAAAGAATGTGCATTACAAGCTCCAGGGTATATTAAACAGTAAAAATACTATATCAAATTATCAATTCAAAAGAAGAAAAGGGGGGGCCAAGTGGAAGGAATAAAAAGAAAATAGTATGAGTATAGATTTATCCCAAATGTGATAATAATTACACTAAATATAGTATAGCTAAATGATCCAATAAAATATTTATAAATTAGATTAAAATTCAAAACAAAAGAAACACAATTATAGACTGCAGAAGGCACATCTAAAGTATAACACAAACATGTTGGAATTTAAATTATGGAGAAAATATACCATGCAAACACCAAATAAGAGAAAGTTGGTGAAACTATACAATTATTAGATAAATAGACTCATAAGAATCACATAAGATTAATAGAGCTACTTCATAAGAAAAGTTTAATATACCAAGAAGATTAATGATTCTAAATTTATATGTATCAACAGCTTAGCCTAACTTTTTTAAATAAAAGGTCAGAGAAGTAAAAGAAATACTGACAAATCCACAATCATGTAAGATTTTGGCAAACCTCTGCTAATAACAGAATATGTTGACCAAAACATTATGCTAAAGAAGATTTAACAATATAATTTTGAAAAATATAATCTGACACACAGAGTATTGTACCCAACAACTGCAGAATACACATTACTTTCAAATACACATGGGATATTTATCAAAATTGATTATATGCTATGCCATAAAGCCAGTTTCAATAAATTTCAAAGGGTTAATATTTTTGGAACTACAAAGGAATTAAGTTAGTAATCAATAAAAAAAGATAACTAGAAAATCCACATATAAATACAAATCACAAAATGTACTTCTAAGCAACTGAAGTTTCAAGGAAAAATCAAATAGAAATTAGACAAATTTTAATTGAAGGAAAATGGAAGTACTACTTATAAAAATTTGTGAGGTGGCATTAGCAAGATGGTGATATAGCAAGCTCCGGCTCCTCCTTTACCCCCAAAACAAATTAATTCAATAATTTGGGGACAAACTTCCTTTGTAAGAAACCCAGGGAGAGGTTCCTACACCCTGAGTGCAAATCTGTTCATATCAGAGCTGGTAGAGAAATTCAAGACACCCTCTTGCTATCATCTCTATCCCAAGCACAGCACCATATGATCAGAAGGAAACCCTTTAGCTTCCAGCTTCATGCTGGGGAGAAGAAAAGGGAGACTGCATGTCTACTGCTCCAATTTTCTGAGAGATACTCAGAGGACTGGTTTCTGTCTAACCAATCCTGGAGTGTTAATGAGATCTGGCATAATCTAGCTACCTTGGGCTAGGGAGAAAAAAGATGCAGTTGGGCTGGGGCTGGAATACTTCTCCTTGGCTCAGTGGACAGTGAGCAAACAAAAAACCCCAGCCTCCAGATGTTCCTTTGGGAGGGAAAGGGTTGGACCATGTGTCTAATGACCCAACTTTTCCAGGGGATACCCAGAGTACTGCCTTTTTTTCTAGCTGGTCTTGGAGAGCTGACAGAACCCAGCATAATCTATAGCCTCCGGGCAGCCACTATCTGCTCTATCATGAAATTATTTACCACAGCTCCTCCCTCCAGGTTACTGAGAACAAACAGGTAAAAAACAAACAAAACAAAACAAAACAAAAAACACATCCCAGTTTCTCCCTGGGATAAGGGAGAGTCAGATCAAGCATTTAATGATCCAGTTTTTCTGGGTATTACTTGAAGAATTAGCTTCAATCTCAGTCATCTTGAAGAGCTAATGGGACCTCGCATACTTTAGACAATTGGGGCATCTAAAAACAAAGAAAACAAGTTGGATAAGCATGATGATTGAAGAGATAGCCAGAATCTCTGGCCAGGCTGATAGTTGAAGGTTTTCTCCTGTAGGAGGCCAGTCTGTGAAGACTGGGAAAGTGACTGCTATGTCTATTGCACAGATACCAACACAGAGTCAAAGAAAATGAAGACACAGGGAAACATCTTCCAAACAAAGGAATAAGATATATCTCCAGAAACTGATCCTAATGAAAGACAATTACATGATTGACCTGAAAGAGAATTCAAAATAGCCATAATAAAGGGGCTCACCAAGATCAAGAGAATAGTGCATGAACAAAGTAAAAGTTTTGATAAAGAGATAGAAATAGTTTTAAAAAGTTCTAAAAGGAAATCATGAAGCTGAAGAACATAACTGTATTGAAAAATCCACTAAAGGGGTTCAAAACAGACTGCATCAAGCAGAAGAAAAGATCAGTGAACTTGAACACAGATCATTAGAAAACAGTCAGAGGAGAAAAAAGAAAAAAGAATGAAAAAGAGTGAAGAAAGCTAAAGGGACCTATGACACCATCAATCTAACCAATATAAAACACTGTGGCAGTTCCAAAAACAAAACAAACAAACAAACAAAAAACAAAGAAGGGACCAGAAAGTATATTCAAAGAAATAAGGGCTGAAAAAATTTCAGATCTGGGGAAGGAAAAGGACATTCATTCAGATCCAGGAAGCCCAATGGATATCAGGCATCCAAAGAAATTCACATGGAAATGCATTATAATCAAAACTTTGGAAATCAAAAACAAAAACCAAATTTTGAAAGCAGCATGAGAAAAGCAACTTATCACATACAAGCAAACCCCATAACACAATAGTGGAATTTTCAGCAGAAGCTTTATAGGCCAGAAGGAAGTGTAAGGATATATTCAAACTGTTGAAACAAAAAAACCTGCCAGCCAATAGTATTATATCTGGCAAAACTGACCTTTAAAAATGAAGGAAAGGTAAAGACTTTCCCAGACAAAAACTGATGCTATTCATTATCACTAGAACTGCTTTATGAGAAATGTTAGAGTTTTTCAAGTTGAAATCAAAGGATGCTAAACAGCATAAGCTAAATAGCATAAGAAAGTATAAAACTCATTGGTAAAAGTAAATATATAGACAAAAGCAGAATAGTGTATTATTGTAATGGTTGTGGGTAAATCACTTTCAATTCTAGTATGAAAGTCAAAAGACAAAAGTATTAAAATAAATATAGCTAAAAAATATTAGTGGATGCACAATGTAATGGATGTAAATTGTGATATCAATAACATAAAGTGTGTGTGCAGGAGGGAGTAGTAAAAATGTAGACTATATGCAACTGAAGTTAAGAAGTTAGCTTAAAATTGATTGTTCAAACTATAAGATATTTTATGTAATCCCTATTGTAACCACAAAGAAAATACTTATGGAGGTTACACACACAAAAAAGAGAAAGTAATTAAAGCTTATCAGTACCAATAATTTAAAAAAAATCAATGAAACACAAGAAAGACAGCAAGAGAAAAAGAGGAACAAAATAATTACAAGGCAGACAGTACGCAATTAACAAAATGGCAATAGTAAATCCTTCCCTATCCATAATTACTTTAAGTGTAAATGGATTAAACTCCCCAAAGACAGAGTGACTAAATGGATGTAACAAAACTATTACTGTCTAAAAGAAACTCACTTTTTTTATTTTTTTTAAGATTCTATTTATTTATTTGACAGAGAGAGAGAGTTAGCGAGCGCAGGAACACAAGCAGGGGTGTGGGAGAGGAAGAAGCAGGTTTCCCACCGAGTGGGGAGCCCCATGCAGGGCTTGATCCCAGGACCCTGGGATCACAACCAGAGCTGAAGGCAGACGCTTAACAACTGAGTCACCCAGGCGCCCCAGAAACTCACTTTAGATTTAAGGACACATGTAGACTGAGTGAAGGGATAGAAAAAGATATTCTATGCAAATGGCAACCAAAAGAGAACAGAAGTAACTACAAGAGACAAACAAGAATATTTTATAATGATAAGAGGGTCAATTCAACAAGAAGAGGGGCGCCTGGGTGGCTCAGTTGGTTAAGCGACTGCCTTCGGCTCAGGTCATGATCCTGGAGTCCCTGAATCGAGTCCCGCATCAGGCTCCCTGCTCGACAGGGAGTCTGCTTCTCCCTCTGACCCTCCTCCCTCTCATGCTCTCTGTCTCAAATAAATAAAAATTAAAAAAAAAAATCTTAAAAAAAAAAAAATTCAACAAGAAGATATAACAATTATAAATCTACATGCATCTGACATCAGAACATCTAAATATATAAAGCAAACATTGACAGACCTGAACGGGGGAAACAGACCACAATCCAGTAATAGTAGGACTCTTCAACACCTCATTTTCAATAATGGATAGAACAACCATACAGAAAACCAACAAAGAAGCAGTGGACTTGAGCAACATGATTTAAAAAAAAAAAAAAAAAAAAAAAAAAGGACCTATCATATGTAAAACATTCCACTCAATAGCACTGGAGTGCACACATTCTTCTCAAGTGCACATGGAACATTCCTCAAGAGAGATCACATATTAAGTTATAAAACAAGTCTTATAAATTTAAGAAAATTGAAATCATAGCAACTATCTTTTTGAACCACAATGAAATTAAATTAGAGACTGAAAGCAGGAAGAAATTTGGAAAATTCAGAAATATGTAGAAATTAAGCAACACATTTTTTAACAACCAGTAAGTCAAAGAACAAGTCAAACACAAAATTAAAAAATGTCTTGAGACAAATGAAAATGAAAATATAACAGAACTTATGGCATTAGGCAAATGCAGTACTAGAAGGGAAGTTTGTAGCAAGAAAGCCAATGTTAAAAAAGATAAAAAGGGGGCGCCTGGGTGGCTCAGTTGGTTAAGTGACTGCCTTCGGCTCAGGTCATGATCCTGGAGTCCCTGGATGAGTCCTGCATTGGGCTCCCTGCTCGGCAGGGAGTCTGCTTCTCCCTCTGACCCTCCTCCTTCTCATGCTCTCTGTCTCTCATTCTCTCTGTCTCAAATAAATAAATAAAATCTTCAAAAAAAAAAAAAAAGATAAAAAGCCTTCTCATGTAAATAACCTAACTTTACACCAAAAAGAACAAGAAAAAGAACAAACTAAGCCCAGATTTAGCAGAAGGAAGGAAATAAGAAAATAATAAATACTAGAACAGAAATAAAATAGAGAATAACAGAAGAAAAATCAAAGCTACTAAGAGTTTGTTTTTTGAAAAGATAAACAAAATTGACCAACATTTAGTGAGATTAAGAAAAAAAAGAGAGAAAACGTAAATAAATAAATCAGAAACAAAAGAAGAGACATGACAACTGATGCCACAATGATAGAAAGGATTACAAATGACTACTATGAACAAGGATACACCAACAAACTGGATAACCTGGAAAACATTTCATAAATTTCTAGAAACATACAGCCTACCAAGATTGAATCCCAAAGAAACAAAAAGTCTGACTAGACCTACAAATAATAAAGACATTTACCAGTAATTAAAGCCTCCCCAAAAGAAAAGCCCAGGACCGATCCAATAGATTCACTTGTGAATTCTACCAAACATTTAAGGAACGAATTAATGCCAATCCTTTTCAAATTTTTCTAAAAAATAAAAGAGGAGGAATACGTCTTAACTCATTTTATGAGCCCAGCATAAACCGATGGCAAAACCAAACAAAGATACCCAGCATAAACCGATAGCAAAGCCAGACAAAGCCAGACAAGAAAACTACAGATCAATATCCTTGATGAATACAGATGTCCAAATCCTAAAAAAACAACCAAATGAACAAACAAAAACACACAAAAAAGTTAGCAAACCAAATTCAACAAACATTAGAAGGATTATACACCAAGACCAAGTGGGTTTATCTGGGAGGTATATATGGTTCGATATATGAAAATCAATTAATATATCATATTAACAGAATGGAAGATAAAAATCATGATCATCTCAATAGATGCTGCTGAAAAGCAGTTGACAAAATTCAACATCCTTTCATGTTAAAACTAGAAATAGAAGGAGATTTCATCTTCATATAGAATGCCAATGTGTAAAAGCCCACATCTAATATCATACTCAAAGGCAAAGATCAGGAAAAATGAAAGGATGCCCACTCTTATTACTTTTATTTAACATAATACTGGAAGTTCTAGCCTGAACAATTGGGCAAGATAAAGAAGTAACACTCATCCAAATTGGAAAGGAAGAAATAAAATTATTCCTTCTTTCAGATCACATGAATAGAAAACTCTAAAGAGTTTACAAAAACTGTTAGAAGTAATAAATGAATTCTGTAAGGTTGCAGGATAAAAATCAATATATAAAAATCAGTTGTGTTTCTTTCTATACACTAATAATGAACTATTTGGAAAAGAAATTAGGAAAACAACCAAATTTACAACAGCACCAAAAGTAATAAAACATAAATAAAATTAAATAAGGAAGTAAACGACTTATACAGTGAAAACTACAAAACATTGATAAACAAATTAAAGAAGATACAAACAAATGGAAAGATATCCTGTGTTCATGAATTGGAAGACTTGTTAAAATGTCCACCCAAAGTGATCTATAGATTCAGTGCAATTATTATCAAAATCACATTGGCATTTTCTACAGAAATAGAACAAATAAAACTAATATTTATATGGAACCAGAAAAGACTCCAAGTAGCCAAAATGATTTTGAAAAAGAACAAAGCTGGGAGGTGTTGTACTTCCTGATTTCAAAATATATTACAAAGATACATTAATTATGACAGTATGGTAATGGCATAAAGGCATACATATAGACCAACGGAAGAGAATAGAGAGCATAGAAATCAATTCATGCACATATGGTCAACTGATCTACCACAAGGATGCTAAGAATACACAAAAGGGAAAAGAAAGTTTCTTCAACAAATGGTGCTGGGAAAATTGTATATCCACATACAAAAGAATGAAATTGAACTCTTATTTCATTCCATACACAAATGTCAACTCAAAATGGATTAAAGACTTAACATAAGACTTGAAACTGTAAAATTTCTAGAAGAAAAAATAGGAAAAATCTTCATAACGTTGGTCTTGGCATTGATCTCTTGGACATGAAACGAAAAGCACAGGTAAGAAAACAAAATAGACAAGTGGGACTATATCAAACTAAAAAGCTGCACAGCAAAGGGAACAAGCAACAGAGTGAAGAAAGCATCTTATATGATTGGAGGAAATACTTACAAACCATATATTAGATAAGGCATTAATATAGAAAATATATAAAGAATTCTACAGTTCCCTGACATACGTAGTAATGTGGATGAACCTTGAGGGATTATGCTAAACTAAATAAGCCAGTCACAGAAGGACAAATACTGCACGATTTCACTTATATTAGGTATGTAAATGAGTCAAACTCATAGAATCAGAGAGTAGCAGGGACTGTGGGGAGAGGGAAATAGGGAGTTGCTAATCAACAGGCATAAAGTCTCAATTATGTAGTTACTATAAATTTTAGAGATCTGCTATACAATGTTGCCCCTTTTATACATATTTACATTCTTACTATGTCTTCATTCTTTTGTGTAAATTTTCATCTGGTTTCATTTTCTTTCTGCTTGAAGAAATTTCTCTAATATTTTTTGTAGTATAGAAATGATGGTGATGAAATCTCTTGCCTTTATTTTCCTGAAAAAATATTCATTTCAGCTTTACTTTTATTTTTTTCACCCTTACTTTTAAAGCATATTTTGATGGGATTAGAATTCTAGGGTGACAGCTTATTATCTTTGTCATTTTAAGGATGTTATTCAGCCAAATTACATGCTGTAGAGTTTCTGCCAAGAAGTCTGCTATTATTCTTATATGTGCTCCATTGAATGTAATGTGTCTTTCTCCTGGCTAATTTAAATACTTTAAAAAATATTTTTTTTAAATATGTTTTAAAAGTACTTTGATTATGATAGTCCTTATAATTGTCTTTGCTTTTATTCTGCTTGGGGCTCATTGAGCTTCTTGAATCTGTATAATCTATATGTTTATTATTTTAATCAAATTTGGAAAATTTTCAACCATTAATCCTTCAAATATCCTGCATCCCCTTCCCTTCCTCTATTCCCAAGACACAGAAATTAAATTATTTGGTGTTATTCTCAGGGATCACTAAATTTTTATGCACTTTTTCAGTCTATTCCCTCTTCATGGTTTCTAAATTTCACCCAATTTGAGTACAGATAGGTTTTCGGAAAAAGACTCAAGGGGACCTACTTTCATATTCTTTTTTTTTTTTTTTTTTTTAAGATTTTATTTGAGAGAGAGAAAGAGTACATGTGAGCAGGGGGAAGGGCAGAGGGAGAGAGAGAAGCAGACTCCCCACTGAGCAGGGAGCCAGATGTGGGGCTCAATCCCAGGATCACGACCATGGCCTAAGGCAGACGCTTAACCGACTGAGCCACCCAGGTGCCCCCACTTTCATATTCTTAAAACTCTTTTTCTCCATCTTTCTATGACACTCTGTTCACTATTTCCTGCTGCCTTAGTTTCCTAAATTCCAGTCTTAGCCTATTCAGTTCAGAGGGATTACTAGACTTTGATTGCTTTTCCCTCCTCTGCAATGGAATTTGAAAATTTCCTCTACACAGAAATCTAGGATGATCATAGAGCTCATTTTATTTATATGACTTTCCAGAAATCTTAGTTCTGCACTGCCTGCTTATTGTCCCAAAGAGTTGTTTCACGTATTTTCCCAGTGTTTCAGTATTTTTATGATGAGAAGATAAGTCAGAATTCTGTTACTTTCTCAGGACTGGAAACAAAAGTCCAGAAGTACATTTTTGTTGTTCTTGAGATATATAATCAAATTGCTATCCAAAAGAATCAAACCAATTTATATTACCATTCCAATGACTACTTCCTTTAGAACAGCTTCACTGAATTTTCAATGGACTTTTATTTTAATAGCATACTTTGACATAAAATATATATGTGTATGTGCGTGTGTGTGTGTGTGTGTGTTTTCCTTATTACTCATTCCTCATGAGTAAGTGCAGAGTATATGCTACCTGGAACTGCCATCAAAGCTCACATAGTTCTTTTTTTGTAAGATTATTTATTTATTTATTTATTTATTTATTTATTTATTTATTTATTTGAGAGAGAGAGAGAAGGTATACGCAGGAGGAGGGGCAGTGGGAGAGGGAGAAGCAGACTCCCACTGAGCAGAGAGCATGACCCTGAGATCATGACCTGAGCCAAAGGCAGAGGCTTAACCAACTGAGCCACCCAGGTACCCCTCACACAGCTCTGTCTATAAATATTTTAGGTATCATTTTCATCTCTGGGATAAATTGTAGAATCATACATTCAGCTTTGGAATCTTGAAGCACTTTATTAATGTGAATCAGCACATTATCATAGATTTGCAGAATATGATAATATATTTGTTTACGTAATAAAAATATATGCCTTATTTTATATTCTATATTTTTATATTAGTAAAATACATTAAAACCACCTCTATATCTTGCTATGATTCTTTACTCATTAAAAATAAATTTTAATTTAAAGTCTTAAAAATAAATCAGAAATTGTAGAAAGTAGAAAAAGGAAAAGATGAAAACAAGGAAAGGTTATCACCTTTAACATCCATGATTTTATTAATAGTTGCACTTAAAAGATAACTACTGTCAAAATTTGGAACATCGCTTTTTATATGGTTGCCGTCTAATTTCATAAATAATTTTATATTCTGCTTTCCCATTTAATAATATACTTTAAAATATTTTCTATTTATCTTTTAGAATCACAGTATATTTTATATGTATATATATACACTATTGTTGGGCCATTAACCATTTATGCTATTTCCAAATGATTTTCAATATAAATACTTAATACATTTGTTAATCAAAACTCTATTATTGTTTATGATTTTAAATCACTACTACAGGAGGTATATTTAAATGCTCAGAAGGTATAAACTCTTTAACGGGCACTTAATAAACACTGTCAAATTTTTTTATGAAACTGAGAAAACAATACATAGTTTCACAAATAGTACATGAGACTAGTTGGTTCCCTGCATTCGAATTAGCTTCCACTGTTATCATTTTTTAAAAAATCCAGGTTGAAATTGTATTTCACATCTGACTCTGGTAAATTTCCATTCTAAACAAGGCTGTGTTTTGGGATTCTGGATCCCTAGGAATTAGGGATTGTTCAGATGCAGGCCAACAATCCTGAAAGGCCTGGATGTTTTCCTTTCTCCAGCATAATTAATACAGGTCCAGTTAAGCCTACTTTGCTCAAGGAGCTCTTAGTGTGTAAACTGAGTTAAGCCTGTAATATGGGTGAGGAGCTATGACACTTTCTTATCCCTCCTCAGGTTTCTACGTTTCCAGATCTAGAGTTATTTTGATGATGTACTCACGTAGCCTCTTTGTGGGCTGCTTATTCATATCAGTCTTAGGGGCCCAACGATCAATTAGCCAGCACCAAAAATTCCTGCAGTTCATACAAGGCTGATTACTATGCAGACCATATTTCCTATTAGGGTGATACACGGAGCATGAAACCTGTGAAGAACTTTTCTCTTACCCAAAAGTTACCTACTGCCTCAAAAGATTAGTGGAGGGTAAGTGGAAATAGTTTCCATCTGAGAATAAAAGCCTCAACTTGCTTCAATTTTTAATTTTAGAGAAATATTCACTACAGTGCAAAGTATCGAACAAAGAACTTGTAGAGTAAGTGTTCCTATAGGACAGGTATAGTGATTCCTTCCTAATTCCACTATGAAACAGACTTGAGAGGCAGAAAGGGTTGTGTCTTCAGGGAATGAAAAGAGTTTGTGGCAGATTTCAGGTCGCCTCCTCCTTTCTCTCCTTCCTCATGATGGAATGGAGGATGCCCAACTCAGAGGTGCTCATAAAATTGACAGGTGTTTCTGGAAATGGGGGCAAAGGCAGCTATTGACTTTGTGTGAGAAGCTATGAATACACAGAAGTGGTCTGTGGCAAGCTATGATTAAAACGAAATGAAACTCTGATACGGAAAACCTGGTGTTGGTGAGGGTAGGTGGAAGAGTCCAGATCCAGTACCACTTAGCTATAGGCACAGATGGCATTCTAGGTATTTGGTATTCTCTATAAAAATATTAATGGAGGGGGGCGCCTGAGTGGCTCAGTCAGTTGAGCGTCTGCCTTCGGCTCAGGTCATGATCCCGGGGTCCTGGGATCAAGTCCCGCATCGGGCTCCCTGCTCCGCGGGAAGCCTGCTTCTCCCTCTCCCACTCCCCCTGCTTGTGTTCCCTCTCTGACTGTGTCTCTCTCTGTCAAAAAAATAAAATCTTAAAAAAAAAATATTAATGGAGGGATATTTTATGATCCAAGAAAGGGGAGAGGATCCAAAAGAGAATACATGTGCAGTGGTGGCTTAGGGGTGAAGCAACTACCCCTTGAGAAGTATTACCAAGGCTTTGAAGTCAGGTAAAAAGGAGCAATGCCCACAAATGCACAGGGTTTTCGCCAAAAGACCCACAGGGGACAGAACACTTGCATAGTACAAAGATCACAATGATGATTAATTGACCCATTATCTTCATCATTTCAAGCAAAAGCAAAAAGGACTAATGATAGAGGTAACTCCCTATCTCCCTCCTCCAAAATGGACAGAAAATAATATTTTCCCTCCTCAGGAATAGTGAAGAGTGATCCCGGCATAGAGGGCATCCTTCCTTTCAAAGCCAACAAAAAACACGTCTCAGTTTTCTTTGTGGAAATAGAGCTGACCAAGTGACGTTGAATATGTTGTTTTGGCATGAGTCTTTTTCAAAATCAATATGGAGTTATTATAATTTGATATCTAACAGTAGAGTGCCCCTTCCATGTTATTCTAACCTTAGAGTTGCGTTTGTGCTCTCCTACAAATCATCCTGGAATTCATCTGATGTTCCACTATGGGACTTCAGTTACTCCAGACCTCTATCCCAAACCAGATCATTTTTTCAAATAGATCATCTTTTCTAATCATGGAATGGTAAAAATGAAACCAGTTACCACTTCATCTATCAAATCAAATAAATCAACAATAATGAATAGAGTGGTGACAGATGTCAGAGTCAGATTGCTCTCATTTTTCAGGGATTTATGCTCTCACCTACTTCCTTTTCTCATTAGCAACATGCCTGTTGTTTTTCAAACTACTTAGTATCTGAAGATGCAGTCTCTGAAGATGGAGCCAACTGCCTGAACTTAACTGTCCCATGGCAATTAATACTATTATACAAGGAAAGTGACCTTGTATGGCAGGTTTGAGATGCACTCTGTAGACCATCTACTTTAACACTCTTATTTCAGAGGAGGGAAATGAAACTAAAGAAGTTTAAGAGATTTCCCATTGCAATTTTCTGTAAATGCTTTTTTTTTTTCTTACATGAGTTTATCCTTGGAATTAAGATACCAGCATTGGGATTAACTGAATTAGCCACAGAATTGAGCTTTTCTGTAACTTATCTTACCCTTTTATAAAATGGGAACAATAATACCTACATATTATCTTTCACACAGGAATTTTATGAAAATAAGTGTTCCAAATGTATGCAAACAATATAGTGATGTAAGACAATTACTGTTTGGGTTATAAGTGAGTTTTATTAGTTGAGGTTATATCTGTCTTTACATAGCAGGATATCATATAAAGCAAAAATTTCTAATCTTAAGTAATGGAAGACATATAATGCAAGAATTGTGCATTTGTGAGATCACAATAGGGCCCTTAGGCTATAATTTGAATGACAGCAATGGGATTTGGTATCTAATCTAGCACCCTAAATTGAGTTGTAACCTGCATTTGGGTGGAAAACTAAATGAAGAAAATTAAAATTATGAATACCTTACTGCCTGTCAACTACTTTATTGCATTTTGGTTAATCATGTTTGTAAACTTCTGAGTCTACCATCTTGGAAAAAAATAACTTTTGAAATAAATTGTTTCTTTCAATTGTTGTTCCTAGATATTAGACTTTTTGTGAAAATGGCACACTTTTTCTCAAAGTTGACTCACTGGAACACACAACCATCAAACAGGTTTTGTCTTAAAGTACTGAATTTTGATTGGCCTTTGCAGTGTTACATTTTAAAGGGACAGATTAACACATATAACCTGTCTGGCTTAGCTGAAACTACTGTTAACATTGTAAACTGACAATTTTGTCTTCTTGAAGCAAAAAAACAAACCACCCCACCCCCCAAAAAAACCCACCAAAACACAGTTTTTCTTCCCAACAAAGGCTTTTTATAAAAGCAATAAGGTAATGGCATGAAGTGTGCTTAGCATGCTGTAATCACACCCCAGGGGGAATGGGAGGTACACCACTGCACCTCTTGCTTTGTAATGACCCAGGGGTGTGATTATCTTATGGTAACCACACTCCCTGTCATGCCTTATTGCTTATATATTCCACATGTCATAATGAATCCTGAAGCACTTTCTAGGTCTCATAGCAAAGACAATGACTTTGAAGTACAAGAAGTAGCCAGCTTTTCTAGATACACACAGATTAATATTGTATACATTAGGGGGAATTATGAATGACTACTTTTAAGTGCCAACCAAGCCACAAATATTGGGGAACTTTGGGCCTTATGCCTTAAAAAAAATCTTACTTTAGCTACCTTTTAAAAAAGTTTTATCCCCCTGTTCTAATTTTGATGACTACTAAATTATTCTGTTTATAGAAGGAACATTATCCTTTTCCAAAACCACCAGGGAAATAACATCTATGACATAATTATCTTGTAGTTACTTGGTATGATGTTTTACTATGAAAACTGGAGAATGATGAGCTTTCCGACACAAAAATTAGTTTCATTTGATTTTAAGTGTCCATTATTCAAGAATCACAACCATTCTAACTACAGATTTCTAAATCTTCGGGTGTAATATTTGAGGGAGGGACAGTGAGGGAGCATTTTAATTTATTCCACATGATTAAGGGCCTTTATTTATTTTTTCCAAATGTTAGCGTTGCTATATTAGCTCTAGCTATAGTGTCAATTTTATCTTATTGGGAGATAACAGGTAAGTTTTGAGATTCTTCATTGCAACTGTTAATATATTCAAATTAAAATGGGTAGGGTTAATAGTAGACTTATAGGGAAGAAGAGAGATCAAGAGTAAGAGCTTTCTGAATTTAGCATGAGGCTTTAATATAATAAGACAACAAGGTAATAAACTAAGCAATTATTTTTGATGCAACTTGCATGATTACCATACCACAGACTGAATCTGCACCTCAGGGAAAGGTTTCCAAGTAATTTTGTAACCTTCGAATGTACAGAGCAGTCAACATCTAAGTCCTACTGTCTCTGGCAGAGAAAAATCTGCAACAGTCTTTTTATCCTGTCATTGGAACCTAGGTGATGAAGATGGTGGCCTTTCACTGTGACCGCTGATGAGTTGATTCAATGTCTATGTCAGCTCAGGATCAACCATGTTAACCTTAGGTCACTTCAAGGAAAACTGTGTGTCGAAAGTGACGATTATTTAACTGCCTACCGCATAAGCAGAGATTCTTCTGATTACCATAAAGGTCAAATATGCACATTTTGACTGGTGGTAATGAGTAGTTTTAAAGATGTTTTAGCCTTTTCTTAATCTTGCAGTGTAACTAGGCTTCTATTGTTATGCACCAATGAATGTGCCTCTAATTGTACCATTTGCCCTATTATAGCTTGTACACAGAGCCAGTACGGTGATGTTACTTGTGATAACTGCCTACCACGTGTCCTAATAATTATTAGCCTTCAATAAATTGTATAATAAGCTAACTCAAGTCTGGAGAAATCAAAGGTTCTTTAAAAAGTTGAAAGCAATATTTAAGAGGCTCATGTATCATATTCTAATAATAGTGGAGAACAAAATAGGATATAAAAATACTTTTCAAGGTGTGAAAACCTTCTAAGAACTAGGAAGTATCCTAAAGGATTTCAAATACTAGAATTGTGTGCATGTGCGCATGTGCATCTGTGTGTGTGCACGTACATATATATATATATATATATATATACACACACTCACACATGTACAATATGCATGTGTTTATGTATAGGCTTATGCATATTTATTTTTAAATTATTTAGAAGTTCACTTTTAAAAAAGAGGCTTTTTGTCACTTTGTCCCAATGTTAATATTTGTCACAAATTATCTTACAAACAAATTACATCAATTGAAGCTGCATGTAAAAATTAGGTTTTTAGAGGAGAAATGATAGTGTCACTTAGAATTTATAAGAAATGTGAAGTATGTTTCTACATTGAACGGATCCATGCAATTAAATCTTCAGGTATTTTCAAAGAAACTAGCTTTAAAATCGACAAGTTCAAGTAGTTTAAAATACCATTGTACATACACAAAATGGAATAGATATGTCAAATACTACTTAGAATATCAATCTCAACCAAAATCTGATTCTGCTCAATAAACTGAGCAGGAATAAAACAATTTCATTTTTTTCTTTGTATTTCAATGACTTCTTGGATTTAATAAGGGCACTAACTAACCTTTTTCATATTCTCTATTTCAAACTTTTCAAAATCCAGTATAGGTGAGTAAATATAATAGAAAAACTAAAAGTAGCTGGGGAAAACACAAATTGGAGGGTATGGCAAATCAGATTGAAAACATTAAAATATAGATTAATGATTCAAGTTTCCATTTTTTGTAGATACGTTTAAGTTTCTAAAGATGATGAAAATGTGTGAATATAAGTAGATTCCATGTAAGTATGAGGTTAAAAAGTGGATTTACTTTTGGCTGCCTTTGGACTTTCAGTCTTATTTCCCTAAAATATGATAAGATGCCATGCTGAAGCTAGTGGGAGAGCGACTCCAAAGCAAAAGAGTAAAATTTGAATTTTCGTAACATGTGAAAAAGAATTTAGCATTTTCATGTTATAAGGTCTTATCGATCGAGCTCTTTAAAAAATAAACAGAAACTTTTATCATGAAATTAAGTAAACACATTCAATAAATTTATGATCATAAAGACAACTTATTAAATGCAGAATATAATAGGCATTGTTAATTCTCACGTAATTCCAGTGTCTATTGTATGAATTTATATGAATTGGTCTGAATTTATATCTGTTTGTCAGACTGTACATTCTACCAAAAACCTAGCTGAAAGGTAAACATTTGTTCTGCATATCACTGAAACACCCATAACCAAGTTAATATTTACATATATGATAGGTTTATAAATCACATTTGGATCTGTAGGAATTCTAGTCACATTGGAAATCTGTTTTCCCTAGTTATAAGAAATAGAAAATGAGAAAAGGTAGGAACTTAATTTCAAAAAATATTGTTAAGTCATTTTTAAAATATTTTAACAATTTGGAGTCAAGAAAATACCCAAATTTGAAAATATCATGGATTTCTAGTTATTAATTGGGTAGGTTTTTTTCCTCTCATAGTATTTTGTTTGGAAATGATGAAACAATATAAGTAGGCTTCCTAGACTAAGCAATGTGACTTTTCTTAAATTTCCTATTGTACATTTCAAATTAGTAGTTGAGATAGTCTAGTACTTAGTATTGGTACTCTATTTAGGGTATTGGGAAATGTTGCTTCTTTGTTTTTTCTTTTACAGTGTTTTAAATCTACAAGTATGTACTCAGAAACCTTTACCTAAACCTTACACCTATAATTCTTTTATGTCATTATATATGTTTATGTGATTTGAAAAAAATATATAAATTAATAAGGTAGCAGACATATTCACTAATAGTGATTTTCAAATATAAAGTGGAATAAGTTTTAACTAGTTTTCATGCACTCAGAATAGGTAGGTTGCTTCTCTTGAACTTTCTTTTTTTTTTTTTTTAAGATTATTTATTTATTTGACAGAGAGAGAGAGAAAGCACAAGTAGGCAGAGCGGCAGGCGAAGTGAGAGGGAGAAGCAGGCTCCCCGCTGAGCAGAGAGCCCCACGTGGGGCTCGATCCCAGGACCCTGGGATCATGACCTGAACTGAAGGCAGATGCTTAACCAACTGAGCCACCTAAGTGTCCCTCTTGAATTTTCTTTGCACTCTGTTTTCCATTGAAGGCTGTGTTTTGGTCTGTACATGATTAATTTTTTTCAAAGATTCATTTATTTTAGAGAGAGTATGCATAAGCAGGGGGAGAGGGAGAGGGAGAGAGAATCTCACACAGACTCTATGATGAGCACAGAGCCTGAGAAGGGGCTTGATCTCATGACCCTGAGACCATGACCTGAGCAGAAAACCAAGAGTCTGAGGCTCAGCTGACTGAACACCCAGGCTCCCCACATGACGAAATTTTTATGTACAGAGAGTGGAGTCTACTTGTTCTGGCCCATAAGAGCTGATAGTTAAATTATCAGGAATTTTGCAAGGCAGTTGTTAAATATACCCATTATTACAAATTTAAACTATATAAATGCACAACTAAATAAATATAAAACAAAAGTAGAAAACACTCCGAAGTCATCATTTCTTCATTATTTTACTACCTTTTACTATTATATCTGCTGCTAAGGTTATTTATATCTCTTTAATCTATATGGTGAATATCCTTGATAGTGATGTGCTACAGCACTTCTCTTTCTGGACTGTGTTCAATGACTTTACGTTGTCGCTTGAAATTGGCCATGGCGGGAATATTTAGATCTTGGAAACTGGTAAATGCTACAGATCACTGCGTGGTTTATTGTTTTGTGCATTTTCTGCATTTAAGAAGTACTGGGGAAAATGTTAATAATGCAGATTAAATTTAAGAGGTATTATATCTGTAGCTGTTATGCTGTGAATAGCACAAAAAGCTGGGGAAATTGTATTCTAGTGTTCAAAAACTACCATCCCATTCAGCAAAGTATTCATTTACATCATTGATGAATGAGTGAAGTTCTGAATTAGTAAGTATATCTCCATGAATACCTGTTTATTGTTCCACGTTTTCTTATTTATTAGTGTAGGTGAAATTATCAACCAACATTTAGGTTGGAACTAGATCCATTCAACAACTGCCACCATGGGTTGCCGATGGATATGACCATTTGGCAAAAATTTTAAAAAGAGTTGTGTGAAAACCGACCCTGTTTCCATTGGAAATGGAAAACAACTGATGGATGGGATCTGTACATAGTAATGCTGCCTCGCAGTTGGATTTGTTTTAATAAAAGGGGGAGATTTGAACATTGGGTCTTTCATGTCCTCTCCATTCATGTCCTCTCCACAAATAAGACTGAAACAAAGGCTAAAAAAAAAAAAAAAAAAAAAAAAAAGAGTTGTGTGAAAATAGTTGGCTATATAGAATTTACCAAACAATATGATCTATTTTGCTATTTGTAAATTATGTTCTATATATCTTTTTTTGATAAAATGTATAATGAACTTATGTAGTATATACACGTACACACATACACACACACACACACAGACATTTTTATTTCCCTGAGAGTCATTGTGTAAGAGAGATACAGAGGAATTATAACTTAGCAATAGCTCATTCTAATTTTTAGGATGTCCAGTTATTAGGAAGTTTCTTATGTTTAGAAAATTCTGCTTGATTCAGCCACTACCAGGTAATCTTTGGGAGTTAACATTAAATAAATAATTTTTAAATGGTGGCCCTTTAAATCTTGCCCTGATGTTACCACATCTCTTTTTTCTCTCTGGGAGAAATAGCCTTAATTCCTCCACCATATAACTCCAGAATTGATTTCTAAGCTGTGACAATCTAAGTAAGTCCTTCTTTGCATATTTCCATTAATCAACAATATGCTTAAAATTTAAGGTAAAAAATAAATTTTTGAAGGTAACAGTGGAGAACTTTGCCTCTCCTAGAGCACTATATTTCTGTTCATCTGATATTATACTGATTAAATTGGCAAGCATTTGACTCTGTTATATTTGGAATCAACTCAAACCTCCAAGCTTTTTTTAAGATTTTATTTATTTATTTTAGAGCGAGAGAGAGAGAGTGCAAGTGGGGTGCGGGGGGAAGAGCAGAGGGAGAGGGACAAGCAGAGGGAGAGAGCACAGAGCCTGACGCAGGGCTTGAACCCAGGACTCTGAGATCAGGACTTGAGCCGAAACCAAGAGTCAGAAGATTAACTACCTGAGCCACCCACGCGCCCCTCTCCAAGCTTTCTTTTTTTTTTTTTTTAAAGATTTTATTTATTTATTTGAGACAGAGAGAATGAGAGACAGAGAGCATGAGAGGGAGGAGGGTCAGAGGGAGAAGCAGACGCCCCGCCGAGCAGCGAGCCCGATGCAGGACTCGATCCAGCAACTCCAGGATCATGAACTGAGCAGAAGGCAGTCGCTTAACCAACTGAGCCACCCAGGCGCCCCTCCAAGCTTTCTAATAAGCAAACTGTTGTGACATTAGGTAGCATCTATACTGATTTTAGTATTTTTTTATCTTGATAATTTGAAGTTGGCTCTTTAAACCTGGTGAAAGAATTGACATTTATCCTCTCTTTTCCAGTAGTTCTTCTGTGCTATCAGAATTTAGGTGTAACATTTCAAAAGTATTTTGATAATATTACTCCTTGGGAACGAAGAATAGTCAAATTTTGCCCTTCCAAACATTTATACGTCTGCCCAGAGCCCCTGCGGAAAGGACACACAGAGAGAAATGCAAACCAATGTTATACTTTGTTACGAGTTGCGGTCACGTGGTCATATGCCGCGGAGGCTGTAGACCACAGCCAGGCCATCTGTCCTCCTCATTTCTGCAAATTAAATGGGATCTGTGTTTTCAGGTTTGCCATCTAGATTGAGAAAGGAGAGTGATGATTGTGTCTGACTGCGGTCTGACTTCCTAGCCAGTTGAGCGCTTGGAGGAGGTAAGAAAGGAGCTACCTGGTGAGCACCCCTCCCACGGGGCTGCCCTGCCATCCGGGGTCAACTCAGCAGGCACAGGAGGAAAAAGTATTGGCCTCTGGAACACAGCAGCCCTCGTAAACTCACACTTGATAAACATGCTGGACTCTCTTTGATCAGACTGGCAAATTTCTGTCCCTAAAGTGGAGACAGGCGTCCGGTAATAGGAAAGAAGTTTGTAGAAAGTTAACCTAAGAGTCCTTTTCCCCTGCTTTCTCCCTTTCTTTAACCCACTAGACTTAAGAGCCAAACTATGATCAAGGAGAAATGTGTTGTGCCCCTTAGGACAGGATTCCAAAAGCTTACCCAGGGTGTCCTGCTACTTTGCTCTGGCCTTTATGAGCCTTCCCAACCTCCCCCCACCCACGCCCACCACTGGCATTGTGACATGGAGCCTCTTGTCAACAGAATTAGCATTTCTACCATTGCTCCAATATATTTGAAATGGGTCTGCACAGAACGTGAAGTTTTAACTCCAAGTTACAATGTATAACATGCACAGCATTCACCCTATTTCCACTTTTCTATCTATCTCTAAATATGTATAACCGCTTTTCTAACCTAGCTTAACCGAAGTGGTTATTCGATGAGTCCAAATGATACAGTTAAGAATGAATCATGTTTGAACAATATAATCCCTAAATTCACACTAAACTATTTGTATATGATAAAATTTTTTTAAATGTTAAGTGTCGACCCACCACAACTCTTTCCTCCTGGAGCAAACCTGCCCACGGAGAGTATTCGTTCTTCAGCTCTGCTCCTGTGGGCCCTACATCTCACCAGGCAGGCCTTCGCCTCGCTGCCAGACACACGAGCTGAGGAACGTGCCCATATATAAGAAACACTTTCTGACTCTGCTTAGAATATGTGTATTATTTATAAAATGAAACAATAATCAGAAGTATTTGAAAGATAGCAAAGATCACTTGAAATCCTACCACAAGCAGATGCCAACCATCAGTGTTGTGCTGATGATACTTTTCAAGCATCTTTTTCATAAATGCACAGTCGTTAACATTTCATAAAAACAGAAACGTCATGCATTTGCTTTATTCTTGAATCTTGTAAAACAAGGTATAGCAACTTCTCTTCTTAGCTTCTCCTCTCAGTTTCTTCACACTCCTGTCTCCCTCTACCACTGCTACAGCATGTATTCACGACTGGGTGTGCATTCTGGATCCCCTTAACTGTGGCCCTGTAATCATATTTAAGTATTTGTATTCAGTCTTGCTTTTTGATGGGAGTTGAAGAGTAACACCTCTTTTCACTACCTATGTTCTGAACAAATAGAAAAAAATACAACAACAGATGTAGCAAATGGAGGATAATAATGCCATTATTGTCATTATAATATAGGCTACATTGGAGTTTGTGAAAGCCAAATGAATCTGTTGAGTTTCAGGTTCTGGTGGACTTAACCACCCAGTAGGAGGCGCTGCTCAGCTGGGGCAGGTTCCTCACCTTCTGTGTCTGTGGGGGGCAGGCCTCCACCTGTAAGATTCAGAGTGCAGAGGAGCAGAGTTGGGGAACCGGCACTCCCTGTGGGCAGGCTTGCTCTACAAGAAGAGTGGTGTGGGGGGGCTAGCAATGACCTTGCGCAGGACCAACAGCTGCCCGTGGAGTTACAGAGCAGAACAACTTTTCCCTGAGACTCTCAAACGCCCAATAAACACAGTGTGGGTAGGATCAAACATGTCCTGCTTATTTTTCCCAGGGTTACCTACTGATGTCACCTCACCTGCCCAGGAATTACAGCTTGAGATTCTTATTAACATGAGAGGAACGTCTTCTAACACATCAGTTGTGGATTTCTTCTTCGTATCATTTAAATGGAATCATATTTGTACATACCTCTCTGATTCTTAACTTTTGCACTCACCGATACATCAAAGAAATCTCTCAATATTTACAGGTATGGACCTAAGTCTCTGAAATTAAGTACAGGCGAATAGCAAAGGTGTACCACAATTTATTCAACTAATGACTCTTACTATTTTTTATAATTGCTTTGCCTTATACAATTTTGATTTTTATGCAGTTAGTATGTTGATCTTTTATATATTCTGAGTATCCCATTTTAATCAAAAAAAGGCCCATCTAAATATATATGTATGTTCTTCCATAATTTTTGAGACTTTATGTTTAAGGCTTTACTTTATCGAAAATGGGGTGACCTATAAACAATAAACTACATTATTACTATAAAAATATTTATCAAACACCTTTGGACATAAGCCTTTAATGTGCTGGTCTTGTTATATCTGTGAGACAGATTTCCTGGAGTGAGACGATTGAGTTGAAGGACATATGCAATTTTAATAGATGTTACTAGGCTTTCACATGGATTGAAATGGTTCGCATTTCCACCAGCAATGTATAACAGGATGTATTTGCTTGAATACCCACTAGCACTAAATATTCCCACGTACTTTTCATATTTGCCAATCTAACAAATATAATGTGATAGCTTCCATTTATGTGCTGGCTTGTGCACTGAGGTCTCTGATAAAAATTCACTTCATTGGAGAGGACTTTCCAGTCTAATATATCTGTAATAGCCAACCTCCCCAATCATCAGACTCTACACTTTTATCCTGATTTTTAACTTTTGTACTACAGGTTACATGTTTTTATTTGTATATCATTTCCTTCACATTCACCTCATATATAAGCTTCATGAGAGTCACTTTGTACTTTTTTTGTTTGATGTTGAATTACTAGCACTTAAATTCAATAAGCAATCAATTTGCATTTACCTGCATATAAATCAGGCATTTTTTCATTGTCTACTGGTCACTTGAATTCGCTTTTTTGAGTTGCTTATTCATATTATTAACCATATTTGCAATCATTTTCTCAATTTCCAAGTGTCTGGGTATATTATAGATACTATCATCTTACATATACATTGCAAATGTTTCCCTCATTTTTAAATTTATGACCAACTCTCTTTTATAGTTTTAATTTTTATATAGCAAATATGTCTTTCTTTTCTGTTACATATTCTGGGTAGCCTATCTTAATTAAGATTCATCATTTATATACAGAGTGTAAGAGAGAGGGACGGAGAGAGAAATAGGTTTTATTTATTTTTACATTTCAGGCTTTATTTTATCTAGAATGGAGATGAGCCCAGCTTTATTTTCTTCCAAGTTGATATCTACTTATACAAGCAATGTTCTCAAGTTAGTCATTATTCTCCACTCAATGGAATTACCATCTTTGTCATGTATTAAATGTCTTACCCATTTGAATCTCTCTATTGGCTTTCTATACACTTCAGTTAATCTATTTGTCTATTTCTACTTTGATTATAATACCGTCATAGGTTATATTAATAGCTAAGAAAGCATGTCTACTTTTATTTTTTAAGTATCTTTTGGTTATTCTCATGAACTTGATGTTTAATAGAAATTTTTATCTCATTAAAAAAAGAAAACACAGCACTGTTGGGTGTTTATCTGAATTGCATTTAGGTCATCAATTTAAGCGGTAATGTATATTTTGTATGAGAGTAAATCTTTCAATCCAAGAACACATGTATTAGTTACCTATTGCTGCCTAGCAAATCATCCTAAAAAGTGGCTTAAAATAACAATTATTAGTTATTATCTCTCAAATTTCTGTGGCTCAGGAATTTGGGAGTGACTTGACTAGAAGGTACCGGCTTGGGTTTTCTCATGAAGCTGCAGTCAGATGATGGCTGGAGCCAGAGTTACTCCAAAGCTTCTTCATTCACATGTCCGATGCCTGGGCTGGGAAGCGCCGATACCACACAGTAAAATGGTCTGTATGTTGTTGCCGCCATCACTGGAAATTTCCACCTCCCCCAACATGGTGTATCTTTACATTCACTCTGTCCTTTTTATAGGATTTTTGGTTTTATGGGTTGTTCACATTTCATGTTAAATTTATTCTCAACTATTTTATAATCATTTCTATTGCAAATGAAGTATTTTCCTGTTTTATTTCTATTTTCTTCTTCTTCTTTTTTTTTTTCTAGTATAGAGAAATCTACTGGGGTATTTAAATACTTATTTTAATCCAGTTACCACATTTCCTCATAAGTTCAAGTAGGTTTTTAATAGAATCTTTTGAGTTCTCTTATTCAGTAATATTTATTAGCAGAATGAGATGATTTTCCAAAATGATAACTGATCAATTTTTCTTCTATATTCTAGACATGAGCATCTCTGAAGAAATGTTGGATAATAGCAGATGGCCAGCATTCTGTTCTTGGTCCTTATTTTAAAATAAATGGCTCTGTTTTATCAGGTAGATTGATGCTTGTTATTTCTTTTGGTAAATAACTTTTATCATATTTAAATAATGCCTAATTCTATTGTACTTGAATTACCTCAAAACATTGGCATTATCTATATTTTACAGGTTAGATGGGGAACTATGAAGCACCCAGTATTGGTGTCTTTTTAAATCATCAATGTTTTTATCCCTATTTTGATCTCTTCTATGGCACTTTTTATTTTATACTTCTAATTGTACTCACTTTTTTATTTATATTTTGTTATGAAATCATTGATTTCTTCCAAATTTTCTACTTTATTTCTAGATTTACATTTCTCACTTATTTATCCACCCAATTATATATTCTTCTAGATCTAAGGTTGAGAGGGTTAGGTTAATCATACATTTTTTGTTTCTTGAGCTCTATAGCTCATGGCTTTCTACATTCTTTCTACAATTAGCAATGGCTTAATTCATAGTGGTTTTGTTATGCAGATGACCTCAGTGTCCTATCTTCCTGTCTCTTCTTATAAGGGTACTAATCTCATTCATAAAGGCTCCACCCTCATGATCTGTAAGGCCCCACATCTAAATGCTAGCACATAGGAAATTACATTTTCAAAATATATATTTGGGGGGTACATAAACATTCACCGAATAGCACTTAGAGAAAATGAGAGTGAAACTAAGTATAAGCTAAGAAGAGAGAGTTCTCATGGGTCAGGCAGAGAGCCTAGCTCACCAAGGCATCCCTAACAGCATGCTCAGACAATTGGATTATCAGGTCCCTCTTCTCCCTCAGTAGAACCAGTAAGAGAATAGGCAGACAGAAAATACATGGGGAGGGGGGTCAGAAGAGACCACTCTTTTTAAAGCATTATTACTTTCTATAATTCATTGCAATTATTTATATAAATTTTAGTTTTCCTATCAAATTGTAAATATTTTTAGGATAAATGCTTCATTCTTTTTGGAAATTATATTATTCTTCTTTAGTGTATCAGTGTGTATCTTAGTAATTGACTGAATTCATCACTGGTTAATGTATCTCCTTAATTTCTGCCTGTTTTTTCTTTCTTTAAATTTTTTTAAAGATTTTTATTTATTAATTTGAGAGAGAGAGACACAGCGAGGGAGGGAACACAAGCGGGGGAGTGGGAGAGGGAGAAGCAGGCTTCCCGCAGAGCAGGGAGCCTGATGCGGGGCTTGATCCCAGGACCCTGGGACCATGACCTGAGCCGAAGGCAGAAGCTTAATGCCTGAGCCACCCAGGCACCCCTCTGCCTGTTTTTTCAGTCTTTCAAATTAGTTTTTAATTTTTCTTGTGTTATCCAGGAGCTAGCTATTCGATGAGATAAAGTTTGAAGTGTCTCACATGGTGTCTGGTCCTTAGGAAGGGCTAAATAAATGGTAGCTATTATTAGTAGTAATAGTTTTTGTGTTATACACTGATCTGATGAATGTATAAGAAAAGGGATTTATGTAAGAACTAGTAAGTTCTCTCCAAATTTACAACATAATTACTCCTTTTTGGATATGATAATTTTAAAAACTGAGTTTAACTGAATGTTCAAACACCCCGCCCACATGCTCTGCCTTTTTAAAAGTGGAAATATTTTAGGAGACATGATGATATATTACAGAAATCAAAATACATTATGCTTATTTCATTTCCTTATTTTGAAGCATATATAAAACATGTATTTTATAACATATAGTAAACCTTTATGGAGAATTGAAGTCATGGTTTCTAGTTTGTGTAATGTATGTTATATTTTCAAAATAACTCTATGCTTACTTATTAGCAAGCTAGTTTTCCTTCTCTACCCTATGCACTAAGCCATGATACTACAGTCAAGAAGAAAGAGTAAATCACTGAAGTAAAGCCCTTGCTAGAAAGAAGGGGAAAGAAAATCCTTTCTCTTATAGTACAGGTGAGGGGCAGCTATACTTTAAATATTGAAGGAAAGATAAAAGAGAAGCAAGTGTTAAGATACTTGTTTCTGGGGGCGCCTGGGTGGCTCGGTCATTAAACGCCTGCCTTCGGCTCAGGTCATGATCCCAGGGTCCTGGGATGAATCCCCGCATCGGGCTCCCCGCTCGGCGGGAAGCCTGCCTCTCCCCCCTCCACTCCTCCTGCCTGTGCTCCTCTTTCGCTGTGTCTCTCTCTGTCAAATAAATAAATAAAATCTTTAAAAAAAAAAAAAGATACTTGTTTCTGACCTCCTTTTTCCAGCATGAAATCTTAGAGAGGTAGAGAAGGCTGCATAGGTGAAGAGGAGAGCAAAGGGTCTTCTACTTTAATTCCTGTTGGTAGTTGGTGAGGGTCTACCTTGCAGGTGGATGGGCCAGATGGGTAGGGGCATCAGATGGGAAGAGGTGGCACAGCATCGCTGAACAGTGAAAGAGAACTTGAGCAAATACTCGCCAGCTGCTCTTGGCTTCCTGTGGTGTAGAAAGGATCGAGAAGCTCCTGTGTACTCTAAGAGAAAGCCGAATCTAGCTGGCTGAGGAGAGTGCCAGGAGAGGTGGCAGCAAATAGGTGTAAAAGTGACCCTTTAGCCAAGCACAATGGGACAGTCTTCCCAGGCAAAGGGTCAGCCCCATTTTGAGGATTTATAGTCAGGGGATAGCTGAGGTAGGTTGAGTCAGCAGTGAGAACCACCATTTCTGATGATGCAAAGAGAAGACAGACAACCCGATCATGACCCCTCCAGTCTCTTGGTGCCTGAAGGGCTGAGTTTTCCCTTAAACCTCTATATCACATCTCCCTTATAACACAGAACAGCAAGCTCCAGAGCCAGATGTTATGGTCCAGAGGGGTATGTTTTCTATATTATGAGGGAACCATATATGGTAACAGCTAGTCTGAGCCCTTACCATTATAAATGGTAGCTGATGGAATTTAGTAAATCTTCTCTTGAAATAATATCATGGCTTGCTGATATGGGTGCCTTGCTGAAAAATCTCATTTTGAATGTCAAAAGTGAAATACTATTTTCATACAAATCCTAATATCCCACTAAGGAAATGGATGCCTTAGACCAAAAAGGGCAAGCATCTACTTGGAAAGGGCAAAGAGACTCATTAACAAGCTTCAAAATATCATCTCTGTTATATTTATTTTTGAAACTAGTTAGAATATCATAAAATACTATAGCTGTGCATAAAATTTATCATACATAAAGCAAAGATGGTTAGACTCGAAAGAGATATTATAAATCATCTTGTCCAAGCTCACACAAAGAACCCAAAGAGGTTTAGGTAACATGCCTTGGGCCAAACATCAAGTCTAGAACAAAGCCAGCGAAGAACCCGTTCTTGATTCTCATTCTAGGGTCTCCTCTCCTGCCCCTCATCTCTACAAAGTTGATGACTCCATATCCTTGAATATTTAGCCATCCATCTGTAAGTGTTTCAAGACACAATGCTTCATTGATTCTTTCTTTTGCAGATTCAATTTTCTGCTTAAATTCTGGCTCTAAAAGGGGCTTGCTCAAGGAACAACTGCTGGGCAAATTATATGATGAACTTAGTAATTTAGAAACATCATGCCAATATTAGACTTCTTAATTCTATTTTTTTTAATTGCAGTTCTCTAGAGAGTTCTCCATTCTGGTCAAGAAATTTTCATGGTAATGGTTTTGATTTTTAAAGACACTTAAATGTTTCTTTTAAAAGAAAGACCTAGAAAATTCTTC
Organism: Mirounga leonina; assembly: GCF_011800145.1. Lineage (NCBI taxonomy): Eukaryota > Metazoa > Chordata > Mammalia > Carnivora > Phocidae > Mirounga > Mirounga leonina. Next base: position 56,665,630 of record NW_023270451.1, read on the forward strand.
CACTATTATTAATTCTCAGAAAATAATTTAATTGAGCCTTACTGAAACTAATTAAAAGGATAATTTCTCATTTTGCTTTGTGGTCCCATGGACTTAATTCAACCAAAGAAGTATTTTATTTTTTTTATTTTTTCGGAGGTAACCGTGTGCTCAGAGCTGCATCAGGGGAACAAGATGAGAAATGCCCTCATATTTCTATTCTTCTTATCTCGTGACAAAAACATCTTATACTAGTTGACTTTTTCTGAATAATTTCACTCTTGCTCACGCATGCTTTAATTATTTCATTTTATTTATTTTATTTTATTTTTTATTTTTTTAAAGATTTTATTTATTCATTTGAGACACAGAGATAGAGAGAGAGAGAGAGAGAGAGCATGAGCAGGGAGAGAGGCAGAGGGAGAGGGAGAAGCAGGCTTCCCGCTGAGCAGGGAGCCCGATGCGGGGCTCGATCCCAGGACTCTGGGATCATGACCTGAGCCGAAGGCAGACACTTAACCATCTGAGCCACCCAGGCGCCCCTATTTCATTTTAGATGCTATTGAATATCTTTACTCTTAATGTTAAGAAATATTGCTTTGTTTATTAATAATAACCCAATATAATTCAGCAAACATTTATTTACTTTTATTTAACATGGTGCAGCCTTTACTATGCGGCAGGCACTACTGTAAATGCCTCATTAAGATTAACTCAGGTATGTACTATTATATTACACAACTTCCTGTTTTATAAATGAAGAAACTGAGGCACAGAGAGTATAAGGTAACAGTAAACAGGTACTCGCTATATAGGTTTAACTCTTAAACGCTGATTTTAGGAGCCAAGCCTTAGGTTGGTATGAAGGATATTAAGATGAATGAAGTATTATCTGTGCCCTCCAGAAGCTTGGCTTACAAAGTACTCTTGGTAGAGAGAGATGTATAAAAACAGTACTGTTTACTAGTATGGAGACATGTAAAAAGTGGTATGGGAAAATAGAAAGAGAATTTCAGAGGAAGTAACACTGAAGTTGTGCCATGAGAATGAGGAGAAATAGAATGTTATTTAAGCAAAGGTTAAAAAAAAGGGGGGGGGGTGGAGAGCAAATCCCAGCCAGTGGAAAAGTGCAAGACATATTCCTAGAAACATACTCATCTAGTATGGCTGGGAGTTGAAAAGAAGTGACAAAAAAACAGTGTGAAGTGTTAGAGTAGGGCCAGGTTAAAAACGACATTCAAAGTGAGAGTCAAGATTCCAAATTTATCCTGGGGGTGGGAGTGGTTATCTAAGTTTTTTTCACATATGAGAATGATGTGATTACTTTTGAGTTTTAGAACTTGAATCTAGCAGTAATGTGGAGAAGGGATCTGGGTGAAGAAAGACTGATAGGCTACCAATTAAGGGGATACTGCACTAGTCCAGGCACAAGACAATTAGGGCCTAAACATGGATAGTGGTGATGAGAATAAAGTAGAGGAAAATGGTAAAAAGTATGGGTAGACAGGTTTGCAGGACAAGAGAATCAGGTCACTTCTGGAAATAGCGAGTTTAAGGAAAATATGCCTCAAATGTAGTTGAAAATACTGATGAAAAAGAGATCAGGGTATGTGATGTGGATTTGGGAATCATCAGGAATCCTACCAATGGGAGCTGTGAGACTGGAGAAATGGGTATGATATGCTCGTAGAGTTAAAAATGATAATAGAATCTAGCAGAAGAAAAGATAGTAAAGGAGGGTAATCATGGGAAAAGAGCATCTGACAAAAGTCAGAGAAAATTTCTCAAGCAGCAGAAATGGTTATCCACCTTAAATGCAAGAGAATGTTAGGAGGAGGAGGACCACGAAACCTGGTAGTTAGGAGGTCAATTAATATAAAATCCGCCTTGGGCTTCAATTCTTTATTCTTCATGTGGCTTGCTGAATCATGGCCCCCAGAGATGTCCATGTCCTAATCTCTGTCACCTGTGAATGTTACCTTATATGGCAAAAAGGATTTTGCTGGTGTGACCAACTTAATGGCCTTGAGATGAGGTTGATTATTCTGCATTATCCCGGTGGTCCCAATAATGTAATCACAAGTGTCCTTCTAAGAAAAGACAGAGGGACATACACTACAGATGTAGGAGGCAATGTGAGGACCAAAGCAAGGTGCTATGCTGCTGATCTTGAGCCAAAGAAAGCAAAGCATGCATCCTTAGAAGCTGGGCAAGGCAAGGATAGGATTCTCCCTCAGAGACTCCAGAGGGAGCATTGACTCTGCCCCTCTTTCCCCCTCTGCCTCGCCCTCCCTCCATCTCTCTTTCTCTCTCCCTCTCTACACACACACACACACACACACACACATCACTTCACCACTGCAGCCTAAATCAGAGCAAAGTTGAGGGGCAGGGGAACAGCTTAATATTAACCTGGACTGGACTTTTTAGTATCTGGGATATGAAATTATTTGTTAATACCCAAGAATATCCAATATGCCTGAGATTTCATGAAGAAGGAATAGCAGATGAGATGGCTGGCAGTGAGAAAGAACAATATTGTTCTCATCTTAAAACTCTTAAGACTCCAGTTCATCCAACACCGCCTATACTGGAAAGGATGTAACTGAAGCCCACCAAGAGTGGTCAACCTGCAGGTTGAAAGTTTAAAGGAAAGACAAATATAGATGGATGGTGGTGGGAGATGACTAAGGAAATGGGAGTGAAATATTTCAAGATCAGTAGTTCCGTAGAATGTCTTAAAAACAATAGCAGATAAGTAGATACCATTCTTCTTCTTCTTTTTTTTTTTTAAGATTTTATTTTTAAGTAATCTCTACATCCAAGATGGGACTCAAATTTATAATCCCAAGATCAAGAGTCTCATGCTCTATCTACTGAGCCAGCCAGGTGCCCCAATAAGTAGCTATCATTCTTAAAAATCAAAGAAATATGAAATGAACATTAAGTAAAGTACAAAATATAAGACCCTATCTAGCAGAGGTCACAAATTCAAATGTCTACTAGAAGCCAAGTTTTAGAGAAAGAAAATAGTGCCTCATCAAGCCCAACAGATAGCATGTGACTTCTAAAAGGAACAGCTGCAACCTGTCATTACTACAAGAAGTTAGTAGATCCAGATTTTCTAATTTTTAGGGAAAACAATAAATAAAAACATAAATAAACTTCAGTTTTTATACCAAGTCTTCTAATTATTAGCTGTAGGCACTGTATTAGCTTCTCACTGCTGCTACAACAAGATGCCACAAGTTTAGTGACTTAAAACAACACAAATTTGTTCTCTTGCTATTCTGGAGGTCGGAAGTCTAAAATGAGTCAGCAGTCTAAGTGATGTGAGCCTCCAGGAAAGAACCAGTTTCCTTGCCCTTTTCAGATTCCACAGGAGACCTACATCCTGTGAATTATGGCCCCTTCTTGCATCGTTGGAACCAGCAGCATAGCATCTTCAAATTTCTGTCCCTCTGCAAAGGATTCTGACTCCTCCAGTGTCCCTCTTAGAAGGAAGTACTGATAACATCAGGTCCACTTGGACAATTCAGGATAATCTCAAAACCACCTCTCTCAAGCCATATAAAGCAACATTCACAGGTGCCAGAGATTAGGACATGGACACTGGGGCCATGATTCAGTCTATCACGGCAACCAATAGCAAAATTATAGTATGTTAGCCAACATAAAAAGGGCTAATTAAACACACTGATGAGACAGTCATCTTGCAAGCTGTGGGTTTGTATTTTTGGAACTTTTCCTTGGGTTCTTGACTTATTTTATTCCTCTGGCTTTATGTGGCATGTCTTACCCAACAGAGGGTTGCAAATGGAAAGAGGACGTGGAATAAAATGATAAATGTAGGGGCGCCTGGGTGGCTCAGTTGGTTAAGCCACTGCCTTCGGCTCAGGTCATGATCCTGGAGTCCCGGGATCGAGTCCCGCATCGGGCTCCCTGCTCAGCAGGGAGTCTGCTTCTCCCTCTGACCCTCCTCCCTCTCATGCTCTCTGTCTCTCATTCTCTCTCTCAAATAAATCAATAAAATCTTAAAAAAAAAATAGATGGAATGTTTTAAAAAAAATGATAAATGTAGATAGTGAAGTTTGTTCCCATATCATTCTGTGAGTCAAAGACTTTATGGGCAATACTCTTGAAAATTTTGTGGGGTTTTTTTGGGAGGGAGGAGAGGTAAGGACTTGCCAGATGCATTTCAATTAAGTAAATACAGAACTATTTTAATCTGATTTTCTAATGTATATGACTATAATATGATTTGTGGTTCTCACCTCACACAGCTGTTGGTCAAAGTAAACATTAGTGATTTTCACTTGGAGAAATATTGTGATTTATCAAGGTTTATTACACTGGCAAATTTCCTAAAATATTTATAAGAGCAACATAATAACACATGGCACATTTTACCTCAATTGTCCTTTTAATGTTTTTTTTTTTCTGGTCTTTTTGGCATTATACAAAACATTATAAGATTTCTAACAACAAAAATGGTGGTGGAAGTCAAGCCAAGGTCAAGGTCAAAAAAATAATGCATGTGTTGCTTATGTCTCAGAAGCAAGTTCTGTGTGAAACAGAAGAAAAACCTTTTGTTCTCTAGTTAATTACCTCATTATGGTGTACGTACATAATTCTTTCTGAAGAAACCAACCCATTTGAAGAGAAATCACAAAATATTATGGATTATATATCCATGCAGAAATATTAAAGATGTTGCCTTCACATAATAAAGGATTTGTGTTCATGTGAAAAAATTTAAGCTTAGGCAACCAGGGTTTCAGTAATGTTTTAATTCCTGTCCACATAAAAATCCTCTTTTGTTTGTAAATAAAAAGGGGAAATATTTCATTGTGGCCTGTCCATCTGTTACCTGAACAGTCAGTGAGGTGATGCAGTTAATCACCACATTTTATAATGGGATTTGAAGTTAAAGCTATACTCAGCTTTCTTGTATGCAGGCATACAACATTTGCTCACCAAAACTAACTCATTCTCTCAGCTTTGTGTTTGGCTTCCAGTATGGAGACAGTTCAACACTCAAAGATACAGATTTCCTATGAAGTTGTATTTCCATAAAGACCAGTCTTCCAAATGGGTGTACAACTTCTAATGGTAAAACCAGGGATGGAAGAAAGGATTCAAAAGCAAAATCTGTTGGGTTGCAAAATATTCAGAGAAACGAGAATCTCCCATTTATTTAACCTGACTGCACTATCATATATGAAATAGTGGGAGGGACAAACCCTTGCAACTAGCTTGCCCGCTGAGACTACCCCAGCTTTCTCCTCTGCAGCACCGTTAGTCGTCGTTTCTGAGAAGTGTGATTCAAAGCCATCCTGTGAGCCTCACATTCCTTAGCAGAACCTCCATTGCAAGGCCCACTATTTCAGAGCTAGGTGACTCACTGAAAGAGGATTAAAAAAAATACTAGGATCCTCCTGAGGTGACTGTTTCAGAAGCTGCTCCTAGGTAGCAAGGAAATAAAGGGTCACGCATTTAGGTCATGCATTATTTTTGGAAACTGGGCACTTTGCTCTTTTGAAGAGGTTACATTTCCATCTACTCTTAGGATGGCCAGTGGTGTAGGGAATGCTATTAAAACCATGCCTTTATTATGGAATTCTTAAAAGAGCCAAGTTTTTTTTTTTTTTTTTTACAAAAAAAAAACCAAACACAAAAAAATAAATTTTCCTGGGTATCAGGAGCACTTATATTTCTTAGAGTGGAAAACAAAGTGTTAAAGAAAAACTTCCCTAATTTAAATATACCTGGAACTTTTAACTAGGATCATAACTTCCAGTAAGAAGGAAAACAAGAAAGCATGTCAAACATCACATACAGATACAGGTGTGTGTCATTATCTTTTTGTTGGTTAAAACATGTGGTACTTAATAGATGATGATAAATTATCTTTGGGACACATCTGAAAATGCACACAACTGCAAGGACGTGGGACTTAATTGATCACTAGATACAAAATATGAAAGATTTTAACTTTTTGCTGATGGTATTCATTTCTAATCCAACCCTAAAAAGGAAGCACCCTCTGCTGGATTATGTAAGATATAACTGTGACCCAAAAAGTGAAAGTGAGTTAGAGTCTAGCTAGAATCAGAGAGAGAAATTATTACTGTGTATCCACATCCATCATGATATTTACCACCTGACCTGGATCTGAGACAGTTTTGAAGACTGAAAATACAGCATTTATTTTCTGCATTTTAGTATGACGATTTAATATTAGTGAATAGGATGTGTATGAAGGCATAAAAGGTCTAGGGAAGCTAATCTTTGCAGGTTAAGGCAACAAATGAAATACATAGTCTGATATATGTTTCAGTGGTTACAATATTTCAAACGCAAATTATATACAATGGTTAAAGATGTAAAAACTTTCAAATTACTCTTGCAAATTCTTCTGTATGTGGTGGTAAACGCTAAGTGTTTCCCTGATGATAAAACCATAAAAATATTAAGTGAATACCAAATTATATTAGAAAATAATATTCATTCAGTAAACAATTCTTAAGAAATTATTTCTACAAAAGTGTTTCTATATTATAACTAAGATTTTTCATCTGATCTTTTTCCTGTTTACTTATTTGTGAATTAGCATTTAATGCTGGTAGATAGTATCTGGAAGTGTAAGGCACCTTGTTTCTTTATTGAATAAATAACTCAAAGACACATAAAGACAAGCACATATGTCTAAAGCATATATTCATGTTAAAGTCTAGAAAAATGCAGATCATTCTATGTCTTTGCAGCTTCAAATTTAGGCAGAATCTCGTGTTATCTGGTCCAGCCAGATTACTATCTATATATATCCACAGAGAATCTACTCTCTACTGATTAGTATACCAATACACTAGACTATTCAAAATTTTACTGTAGTTATAAGGATTTTTGAGAGAAAATTTCTAGCTTGATGTCTCATACAGTATTTTTGAAGAATATTAGTGTTTTTGTAATATTGCTTTTAAGTCTGTATAAAGATAAAATAATCATGCATCTTCATAATACAGGTTTTAATTCTTAATGTATTTATGAAAAAAGAGACCCAATAATGTTTACCTAAGTCATTTCTAGACTGCTACTGTGTGGATAGCAGAATAAAATTATAACTAGGATTTTTCATCTGATCTTTCTTCTGTTTACTTCTTTGTAAATTAGCATTTAATGCTGGTAGATAGTATCAGGGAGTGTAAGGCACTTACACTTATTTCTCTGGGATTCTATTGTAGAGAACTGAAAGTTATTTGAAAACAGTGACCATGTCTTAATTTTTGAACCTCTAGCTCCTAGTAAAGTAGCTGGAGCATCATAAGTAATAAACATTTATTTCTCGAAACTTAAATTTAGAATCGAAATTTAATTTCCCTATTTGAAGAATAATAACTGTTATTAGCATGTTGAGATTCTTCGGGAAACTTGTTCCCTTGATTATTCTCTGTTTCTTTTATTTCTCATACTTCTCCACCTCCTTCTTCTTTGGTTCTCCTGTCAGTGTCTGGCTATACAAAAATCCCTGTCATGAAGCACCAGCACCTGGCACAGTGCCAACCACCAAAGACATACTCAATAAAAAACTGTTAATGAAATAATGAGGTTCAGGCTTCCCAATTAGGAGCCATTAAGTTTATGTAATTAGGGAAGAATGAAGTTCAGCTTTTAAATAACAGTATAACCCATCAGAAAGGTAAAATTGACAAGTACACAGATAATCCATACACAGTAATCTAGTTATATCACTCCTGAAGTTAAAATTTCTCAATAGTTCTCCATTGCCACAAGGTTAATTCCACACACTGGCACGCCTTACGAGACCCCCAGGCCAAGCGGTGGACTGGATAACAGAATTCGTGCAGATATGGAAATGCATGCACTAGAAGTGCAGTTCTACCTCTGCTTCTTGTCAGCCCTATTACTCCACTGAGCTTCCATTTCTTCATCTGTAAAACTGGATTAATATTATACACTTTTTAGGGCCATTGTGAGGATTCGAAATAATGCACACAGAGTGCTTAGAAATTAGGAAACAGGGGCGCCTGGGTGGCTCAGATGGTTAAGCATCTGCCTTCGGCTCAGGTCGTGATCCCAGGGTCCTGGGATCGAGTCCCGCATCGGGCTCCCTGCTCCTTGGGAGCCTGCTTCTCTCTCTCTCTCTCTGTCTCTCATGAATAAATAAACTCTTCAAAAAAAAAAGAAAAAAAGAAATTAGGAAACAGGAAACTCCAAACGAATATTCCTTATTTGCCATCATTTCTTCTATTGCCTGGCAGTTACTGTAAGCTCTGACCATCCCATTTCCCTGGTATTCGCCACAAAACATATTTTTCTTTGCATATCCTACTACTCTTGATGAATCTGGAGAACTCCTCGTGATCCTTCAACACGCCTATTGAAGAATATACTTTATAATGCCTTTTTTTTTTCCAGCTCTCCCAAGCAGTGTTATTGCAACTTTATGCCAATACTACTCCTCATGCATAATTTCATTATAAATTTGCTATGCTGAATTGCAATTATTTTACCTGATGCCTATCACGCAATAAGTAATAACAACATTGCATTGACTAAGTAAATAAAAGAGATAGAGCTTTGGTTACTCAATATTGATTATCCTTTATTACAGATCATGTATTATTAAGTGCTGTAAACAATGCAAAGAAAAGAAAATATCTCAAAGGGAAACAAAAAAATGGGGAAAAAAGAAATGAGCTATTCAAAGGAGTATAATGTATAATAAACTTCACGAGGGTGTAAAGACAGTAAGAACTACATAAGACAGCTAGAGTACAAAGACAGTGTTTCATTAACAAGATATTGTTGAGATGGAACTGTGAAGACATGTTACGTTTTAGATGTGAGAGGGTTTCAGAATGTCAGCATGATTTCTAAGCTTGGTAACTGGAATGATAGAAAAATACTCAATGCAGAAAACATTAATAAGAAAAGCTAATGAATCCTGTTCTAAACAGCTTACAAAATGAAATCTTTTGATCTCTACAATAACCCTATGGGGTGGACTCTAACATCACAGTTTTACATATGCAGAAGTGAATGTCCCAAAAGATTACAGGAGTTGCTAGGAAAGCAGATCTTAAATGTTCTAACCACAAAAAAGAAATGGTAATTATGTGATGTGATGGAAGTGTTAGCTAATATTATGGTGGTAATCATGTTACAATATATAAGTGTATCAAATCAACAGGTTGTGCACCTTGAAGTTATACAATGTTATATATCAACTGCATCTCAGTGAAGTTGAGGAAACTAGAACGATTACAGGAATTGCTTCCAAAGACACTCAACCAGTAAGTGACAGATTCAGGATTTAAGTCGAGGCAGTTCACCTCTAGAGGCCAAACCCTTCTGTGCTATATTGCCTCATGTGTAAGTCTATCCTGAGTCTGAGGGGTATGTGCAGGGGATGGGATGGTGGAGGAATCATCCCTCAAGGGCAATGAATTTGGCTGACTCTGTTTGCCTGTTCAGCTGATCCTTTGCTGTTGACAAGAAAGTGCCTCATTTAGGCAACTTATGGTAGAGAAGGAGTTAACCCTAGGCCTGGTAGGCTGGTGCTGATGAGCCTTTCTGCACACTCAGAAAGACGGGGACCCACCAGTCCCCACAAGGCAAGTTGGAAGGCATATGGCTCAGGCTGCCATGAAGACAGTGTCTCCTTTCCAGGTTGCTTCTCATGTTCATCGGTAAGCTGTCACCTTTATAGAAATACGTGTAGGGGTTTGATGGTTGATTTGCAGAGCATCACCTGAATCTGTGCCCTCAATCACCCCGAGACAGCTATGAGCCTCACCCTACAAGGTTTGTATTCAAAGGGCTGAGATATTTAAGTGATATCCGAATGATATGTCATTTGTTCAAAGGAAAGAAAATGTGGATTGCACGTAGATTAACCTGGTATTGGTTGAAGTATTGAATTTTTAGGTAAAATATGTACTATTTTGCTACTTAATTAATAGAGTTCATATGTAACCATCCAAGCTCTGTTGCAGAGCTAGAAGTGACCTTTTATAGACATAGGGAAACATTTTCAGGATTTAAAAATTACTCTTTTTTCAATTTAGGAACTTAACGTGTTATAGTGCAAAGGACACGAGGGGGATAACCAGGAAAATCTAGCTTCTGGAGTGTAGTCTTGGTTGTGCCACTAATTAGCTAGGTAACTTTTGACAAGTTACCAGCTCCGAACTATGAAATATTGCAGCTAGGAGGTACAGAGACTTCAGCCTGTGCACCCTTCTTACTCAACCAAGAAACTGGGGGCCAGAAAGTTTAAATAACTTGACAAAGAGGTTGTTTTTGGCCTGTGAAGTTCTCAACAGACAATTTTTTGAGTAGCTGAGTGATAAATAATCTGTAAGACTCATTGTTTCAGAATTCTATGACCCTATGAGGTTTTACGTTTAAAAAATAATTTTCCCATCTATATTAGAAATATAAAAATGTGGATTTTTATGAAAACCTACATTTTCCTATGACTGTGTAGATGTACTTAATAATTTCTAAAAATTGACAGTCTGCCTTAAGTGATTAGGCAGATAGTCTCTAATTCATCTTGCCTGGGGTAATTCCCACTGACTTCAAGCCTTAAATGAGGTATGGAGGAAAATGAGAAATGAGCCCATAGAGTTATAGTATTAAAGAATCACAGAGATTGTAACCATAGAGGATTTTGACTAACTCACATTAATTATCCAATTTGTGAAAGAAATAAAAGAATTAGGGAGAGCTAAATTTCTGAAAAATGAGTATTTCTAGTACTCTTCAAGGAAGTCATATACTTCTATTTACAACTTTTCCTCATAATTTGTACCATTTCTGAGGTGTTTTTTGTTTTTGCAATTGTTGATCTGTGTTCCACATTATCAGCCCTCTCATAAAGTCTGCTTATTCCTTGGAGGAGAGTCTTATCACCAGAGGAAACTGTCCAGTATTAATATGAAAGTTGGATTTTTAGGGTAAAACAAAACAAACAAAATCAAGAAATGAAAGAAAGGTTCTCCACATACTGGAGCACTGAGGAATGCCTGCTCCCAACACACATACAACCCCCGCCCCCCCGCCACAGCAGGAACTATAAAGAATAAAGGAGGGATGGGGACAAGATTTACTATTTGTCTAATATGTTCCAGGCACTGTGAAAAACACTTTATAAACCTCCTTGAGATCTCACAAGTTTTGACAAGTTTGGATTGTTATCAAATCCATCTGATCCAAGGGATGCTGTCAAGGACTCTTCTCTTTTGGATACCTATTTACTATTTGTGTTGGCTCTTTCAGAAATTTAGTTAGAAATCCAGGCTGTTGTCACTGTTTCAAAGACTTCAAATATTTTAATTTCATTTTAGCCAAATGATGTTGGAAACTCCCTCCCTTCCTAATTTAAAAACATTATTAATCAAGGCGTTCATTTGGATCATTGCTTTCCTGGTATTCTATATGTTTTGCTTTTCTAAGCCAACCTTTATAATTCCTGCAGTGCTAGAGGACTATTCACCTTTCTTATCATTGTAATCTAAGACTAACATGTTATTGTAAAACTTATGACATTATTTACTTAGCCAAGGCAAAAAAAAAAAAAAAGTGGAGGAGTTTGGGCAGTTTAAAATACTGATCCCAATTCACCTGTTTTCAAATTCTTGTCCAGTCGATAATGGGTCATTTCAGAAACTGTAGTATTTGAGTTCTTAAAAAAAATTTGTGCAAGTTCATAAAGCCAAAAAATAAAATACTATGATAGCAATTAAAAATAATTAAAATATATGAAAATAATTGGCCTAACACACAAACACACACACACACACACACACATTACCAAGATGAATTATGCTCTGGTGTATAAGGGCTAAAAAGAGAGGAAGCCAGGAAACTTGCTGCAGGTAGAAAATTTGCTGCAGGTAGAAGACTTGCAGGTGGTAGAAAACCAGTACTATAAGACTTGGGTAGGTGAGACCAATTTCTGCCCTTCTTATGTTACGAGTCCACTTGGTAGATGGCAAATTTGTATGTAGCATGGGCTGATTTCAATATTTATGCTGGCTGATGTGTGGTAGGTTATTTACCTACAAAAATCAATTCTGAAGGTTGTCAATTTTTAATTTTCAGATGAGAATGTGGATTGTGAATCAGAGCATTGTAGGTGATCACAGGAGGTCTCAGAAAGGAGACACAGGCTGCAGGAATATGATGCCAAGAACCACAGGAATGGCCCAGCACAAAGGAAGAAGTCACAAGGACCTGGAGACCCAGGAAGAAGAGACTGTTAGAGAAACAAGTCATACCTGTTGGTGATACATTAGACAAACTGCAGTCTAATCATTTTACAGACCTTCGGAGGAGTGTTGGGAACTGGGTGAAGAGGCAGCAACATTATTTCCAGACCCTTCCGTGGGTAGGACTCCTAAAGTTGATCAAACTTGGTTTTTAATAGTTCAAGGGCTATCCGAGAAAAGAGAAAGAGGCCAAATTCATTACTATTTCTAATGTCAATTAGAGGTAGGATAGGCACAGGCAGGGCTAACGATGGTATTAACATTTCCATTTCTCCACAGAGAAATAATAGGACATAAGGTAAATAACCTGGCCACTGTTTCCTGAATCTCATAGGCTGGACAGGGACTGTGTCCATCCTAGCCAATACTGGTATCTTAGATTGAAAGTCTAAGAAATACATGGTAGAAGAACAAAGCAGTTGTCCTACCTTTGACAATTCTTGGTGCGTTATTTTTTCAAAACCTTTAAAACTTAAAAAAAACTTAAAAAAAATCTCTAGTTTTGAACTATAAGAATTAAAAGGCTTTAAGTGGCAGTGGCATCTTCAAATCTTAGTTTTAAAATAATTCTTTAGTACTTTGATGTATTTTAATTATGACAGAGAGAGAGCGAGCAAAATATTATCAAAAAAGCACAAGCTCTGTGGTCAGAGGGATCTGAGTTCAATTTCATCTTCTACCAATTTTTTGCTCGGTGAGCCTCAGTTACTTCATCAATAAAATGGGAGATAATTATACTTACATTACAGGGCTGTTGCGAAAATAAACATAAAAGTAGATAAAGTATCTGGCTTATTGTAGGTACTCAACAAAAAGAAGCCATCATTAACTAAATCCTGTGTCTACAGGAGTGGTATTATTTAGTTTAATGTTCAATTTTTACTTGGGCAAGAATTATAATTACCAGCTACCAAGATTGTCTATCAGTTATATTTACATATTTCCCAAAGAGGAGAGAAATCTGTGGCTCTTAGAATGTATCGTGTATGAGGCAAGTTTCCTGCAGGAACATCAGAAGAGCCTTGAGAACCACGTTGGATCACAGCATTCCATGACTGTTCGGCCCATTCCTTCAGTGGGTTATGGTGCCTTCTCTGTGTGATCCAGCTAGGTTGGAATAAGCCAACCAAAACTTCCTTGAAGTCTGCTTATCTTTGCAGGGAGAATTTTCTATGGTAATCCTTTGCAAGTTTCCTTCTCTGACACACATTTCCATGTGAAAACAGAGGGCAGACCTTCCCAAGAGTTATATCTGCTTACAGCTAATTGGGTAAAGCATTTACACTGGGATTTTGCAATAACATTGGCTTGTTTTAATTGGGTTTTGAAGACTAATCCAAGGACAGCTGGACCTTTTCCTGTTACTACGAGAGACTGCAGAGTGCTCTTCCCACCTCTCAGGGATTCAAAACATGAAATAAAATACTTATTTGCTATTGTCCACAGAATATAAGAAGTAAAAAATACCAGATACTGCACTGATACATAATTACCATGCCCCCAACCATGAAGACCTACTCTGTGAAAGATAATTTAGGGGGATAAAATGAAAGATAGGATGTAATTTTTGCCATGAAGGAATTTTCCATTTAGTGAAAGAGAAAGCGATGCAGACAATAAGTTATAATGCTAAGCAGAATTTAGTGCATGTTCTAAAGGATAGAAACAATGGTGTGTTGAGTAGAGACTAATCATAATCCAAGAAATGGGGGAACTTGTCATAGATGAGGCCACATTTAATTTGAACCAGGAATAAAAGGAAGAATTTGAACACGGAGCCGTACAGGCTCAACATAGAAGCAATGTCTGAGGTGTGAAGGGCGAGGATGTGGAGCACCACTGGGCAGGGTGGGAGCACTCCCACTGGGGCAAAAGCTCAAGGACAGGTGAAGCTCCATCAGTGAAACTTGAATAAAATGTTAGGTTGAGACTGGGGCAGAAGGTGAGACGCAGGTGTGCAGGGCTGAGGATGATGGAATTGTGTTTTGAACATGTTCAGTTTGAGATCTTAGCCTAACCTTAGGTTCTCTGTGTCTAAGAGACAGAATTTTGACCTGGAGCTTAGTGTCTCCAGTCCTGAGCACTAAGGTGGGAGCTGAAACCGTGCAAGTGACCAAATAGGAAGTTATGGATGAAGACCAGGGGAAAGTGGAGGGGAGATCCTTTGTGTATTGCTCCCTTCAGGGCATTGACAGAAGACGTTGGGCCCATGAAAGATACGGAAAAGGAAAATTTTGAGAAATAAGAGAACCAGAAAAATGCATTGTCCTAGAGTCCAAGGGGAGAGAAAGCTTTGAAGCGGAGCCGGCTGTTAAACAGGTGGTGGATTCTGTAAAAGGCTGAGAGTGACAAGGACAGCAACACCAGAGCGTCTGCAGTGACGGAGCTGCTGAAGGTCAGGGGCGCTCTCTCACAAAGGCGCCAGCAGAACCGACTACTGGGAAGAAGACAGCACGCTTGAGTGGTACACTGAAAAAAGAAGGTGGAGGCAGCAGATATGGGGGTGGTGGAGGGGAAGGCTGCTGATGGGTTTTCAGGGATGTTAGTTCTAAGTGTCTCTTAATGAGAGACTCATAGTGCTAAGGGTGCTGACTTTCAAACAGTGTTTGGTCCAAGCCCTGGGAATTCTGTTTCTAGTTCCTGGGAAACGATACAAGCCAAAAGAGCATATGGTCTTTGGAGAATAATTAAGAAGGCTATCATGGTCATTCCCACCTCCCTGGCACAGGGGAGACTAGTACTATCAAGGATGAGATTGCCAGGACAGGAGCAGAAATTGGCATTTAAAGCCAACAAGTGGTAAAGCAGAAACAAGTAAAGACCAAGGGATTCACTGTGTTTCCTCAAACCCTTGTAAGTCTAAGCCTGCTAGGGAAAATATGGATTTGGGGAATCCAGGAACTCAAACACATGAAAAGTTGGAGATTTTAAGATGAAGAAAAAAGATTTTGAGATTGGTCCCCAGACCCTTGATTTTCTTCCCTCAAGATCTATATGGCTTTTGGCCAAGACGGCCTTCATGTTCTCCTCACGTTAACTAAACTTTAAGTATGATTCTTTGTGACTATAAGCCCCTGACCTCCCTTTTCTGAGTATTTGCTTTAGAGAACTTGGCAACTGCAAATACTTTCTCTGTCCCTGAGATGTAAATCTTCCCCCAGGCCCTAGTTAGTTTTAAAACCCAGGGATGCCTTTCTCAAGGACCTAGGAGCCATCCCTTTGAAATGCAATTATCAAGAAAGATAGGGCCCTTAATCTCTCTGTATCTGTGGGAGGGACCTAACGTCCTAAGTGCCAATTAGCAAACGAGGATGTCTTAATCATGTTGACCAACCTCCCCACAGTGTCCTCCAGTCCTTTTCCACCAAGTCACCTCAGTGCTTAAAAATCTTCCTGCCTTTTGTTCCAATAAAGTTGAGTTCAACCTCTCTCTCCGGCTGCCATCGTCTTGATTCCTATTGCAATAACCGTGAATAAAGTCTTCCCTTGCTTGTTTAATTCTGTTTGCTGCCTTTTTAATACTTCCGAGAGGAGTATTTGGTTATCATTGGAGCTATGATTCTTATTCTTTTCTTCTTCTGTGCATGCTCACTGTCCTCCTAGGTTGGCTAAATCTGGAGAGGCAAGGATAATGTACTTTTCTCCTTGGTGGATGAACTAGTTCAATAACTCAGAAGCATGGTTTAATAGAATGGAAACTGAGAGATATACCCCAGCCAGGAGAACAGAAATACTTTGGCCCTTGCCCTGGAATGTAGTATACACAATACACAGTAACTTAAAATGTGTTTTTCTTAAAATACAGAAATGACTAGTAATAATTCCTGATATTAAGGGGCTTGTCATGCATATTTCTGCATTCGAGAAACTTCAGAGAAGTGGAATCTGGTCCTGAATAATGGAATCTGAGCTCCAGGATATCCACTTGGTTTGGATTCAGCTGCCTCCCATATGCATTAAAGGATAAGACCATGCTTTAAAAAGATTTATGAAATATTTATTGAAAAAAATACAGGACATGTGAAGAAGCTGCTTTTCCAAACAAAATAACTTGATCATTTTATTTTTATCCCTGAAATGCCTACAGGCACCAGTCAACATCATGGGCTAATGGTTGAAAATGAAGCTGTACTTGAGTCATATGAGGCCAGAAATAAAAATAAAATAAAATAAATAAGCAAAAATGTACTTTCTTGTGTGGGTGAAATGCTATCACTTAAAAACAGCCAAGAGGAGTTTCCTGCAAAACTTACTTTCAACAAATGTAGTTCCTGGGCTGAGTGCTAACTTTTAGATAATTTCAATTTTGACCAGATATTAAAACATCCTAGGAGGGGAAAAAGACGTACAATGGAAGTGCGGACACTGTCAAGGTATTGTTTTCTTTATATGTCATATGATTCTGACCTGGCATCTAATATCTTGGAAATAAGTAAGCACACATGCCCAGCAAAATGCTCATTCCAAATCTAAATAGGTTTGGATGTTGACTTGAAAAAACACCATCCCTATTTGCCATTTGAACTTCACCATGTAGGAGTACCATTTTATAAGACCCCTGATGATCTAGTGACAAATTTCTGTGGGCAACACTCTTCCTGGGCGTTACAGTACTATAATAAAACTAACCCCCTGCTTTTATTTTTATTTTTATTGAAGAGTACGGTGTCACCATAACACAGACTCAGATAATACAGAGGAGAGAACTGAGCAAGAAATAAGAATGAAACCCATACAGCATTTTCCTCCTGCCTTCTATCATTAAGGCATCAAGAGAATCTGTTGAATGTGTTCCCTATATATACTCCTGAAGTATTATAGGAGAACGACAGAACTTTCACAAAAATTTATAAAGCAAATTTCACACTGAATTCTTTTATCATCTGAAGGGGAAGGTGTAACTTCAACATTCAAAAGAAGTCTACAGAGGCTGTGTTTGGGCTAAGAAAATAAAAAGATAGGTATCCTTGACAATCTGCTCACACAACGTAACTGAGCCCACATTTCTTCCTATTAAATGTGCCCATGTGGCTTTGTGACCAGTCACCCAAAAAGCTACTCCGCGTTTCAGCCCCTGCAGTGGGGACACATGAGGTGAGTACCAGTGACCAGAGAAGTCAAAGAAATGAACTTGGAAGTCAGTGCTTATATAACTTTAAAAACTCAAACCCTGGGGCACCTGGGTGGCTCAGTTGGTTAAGCGACTGCCTTCGGCTCAGGTCATGATCCTGGAGTCCCGGGATCGAGTCCCGCATCCGGCTCCCTGCTCAGCGGGGAGCCTGCTTCTCCCTCTGACCCTCACCCCTCTCATGTGCTCTCTCTCTCTCATTCTCTCTGTCTCAAATAAATAAATAAAATCTTAAAAAAAAAAAATAAAATAAAAACTAAAAACTCAAACCCTACCGCTTACTGGGACATAAAATTCAGAAAACCATCTGTGGAGGTATCAGTGAGGGCCTGGGTCTAAAAGGGGAATGGTGGGTGCTCTGCAAAATCCCCGAAGACTTCCTGAGCTTTTTCATGGTAATGAGGAAGTGTCAGTGGAAGTTGATGGGGTGTGGCGTACGGATGTGGGGTGGGGGCGGGGGAGGGCGATGCCAGCACACGGAATTTTTACATCTGAAATGTCCTTCGGAAATCACTTGTGTACTCCCAGCTCAAGTCTCAAACTCTTCCTCTGCTATTAAAAACGGTCTGCAAACAGGTCAGTCTGCTGTAAAAAATTGATTTGACAACAGCAGTTTTAAGTTGTTGATGGCTTGAAGTTTGCAGCAGTTCCCTGTGCTGTGATGTGGTGTGAACAGGAGGATGTTTATCTGTTACTTATGTAACAGCCCGATGAAAAAAAAAAATGGAGCATGTGCTTCCCTCCTATTTGTCTTCTGCATTAACCTCATCTTGGGGTCAGGCTGGAAATGCTATAGGTACTGATCGCTGAACGTTCTCACCATTATTGCTTAATGTGCCATCAACCACAAGTGTAAGTGGGCTCATAATCACTGCCACGATCCTCCCAGGAATCATTTATCTGGGACTAACTCAGAAAAAATCATTTAAAATTGTGACATTTAAAAAATAAAGATTCAAAGTTCTGAAAGGAACAGAAGTCACCCACACCGGTCCCCGTTGGCACATAAATCAGAGTTTGTTAGAGCTGCAGATCGGGGTAGCATAACACAGCCATCCCACGTTTTACCGTGGCTACTCGGCTCCCGTGCGCCACCCTACCTCCCCCACGTACAGAACCACGTTTATTTTTGAACTCTGTTGTCAGAATCTTGAGCATAGTCTTGGCCAACACATAAAAAGCAGGGTTAAAAGGAGAAAATCTGTGCAGCACAAAGCATCTTTTCAGCGGGAACACCAAGCTCAGTCCAAATTTGAAATCAACATTTGTTACTGGCTCTGGGAGGACCCCCATGTTTCCTCTGGTCCCCAAGGCCCGAAGGCTATCTGTGTCACCTCACGTTGCTTCTGGAAGAGAGGTCCACACTGTCTGTGCCCTTGCTGGCTGCAGATGGTCCCCTCTGGAGGGCATTTGGAAAGTGCCCTGGGGAACTGGCTGCTTTCTGGGCACCCCCCCTTCACCCAAGTCTAGTCAGAGCTCTTTATTCTAAGGGAATATAGAGTTTAGAAACACAGGCTATCTGCACTGAGTTTTGGAATTTTTGAAAATGACAGAATTGCTAGGAAGACGGATGTTTAGGCATGATTTGTACACATGCTCTGACAGATATTCCTTTTTCCAAAAAAAGTGGATTGAGCGCCAAAAATTAGTTACCGTATCAGTATTAGGAGCTTTGTTATGAATTCCAAATAACCCACAATGCAGATTATACACAAGATATTTGCAAGCCCCACCTCGTGTGTCATCGAGCTGTAAGAGGTTTCGTGAATTCAAGAATTAATGACTTAAGAGGCTTGATAAACTACTATTCTTTTCTCAGAGAAATAGTGGAGAAAGAATAATAGTGGCTGTTTATATTTCTATCTTACTCGAAAAGAGAATAAAATTATTTCTCAAACATTTGTAAAGGAATTTAGCTTTCTAAATGCATTTTAATGGTTGTAGATAAATACTTCTGCTATAAGGAGGCTTCAGCATTGCGAGAGAAAGTGAAATAAAGGGCTCATGTGAAAAGAACTTTGCAGCATGCTGCAACTTGATTGTTCACACTTCAAAGCAATCCTAAGAAAAACTGTAAATAAGGACGAGGCATAAAACTCTGGCGGCACCTGGGAATACTCAGCCCACTGCCCAACAGAACAGAGTCTGAATTCTGGCACACAGCCAACCTCTGAGGCTAAATCTGGAAAGGCTTAATGTACACTGAAGAACCAATACACTCAGAAACTATGTGAGTGCACTTAGCTTCGTGCCACTTAGAGAACTCATTTGACTTCCCTGAATATAAAATAGATCTGGTCATCATGTGTTACACCAGACTCTCGTACCACTGACACGCCCATAATAAAATCCAGAGTTTATAGGAAGGGCGCACCTTTCTCGAGAGACACTTCTCCCTCTCTCTCTCTCTCCTTGTAAAGGCACATTTGGACTTACTAGAATCTCCGCGGCAGTTCTCAAACATTTTAACAAAATGAAGATACACTCAGGAAGGTAATTGGGGGAGGATTACCAAGTCTGAGTCATGTAATAACAAAGGCTTCCAGTGAGTCATGCAACCAAGTTCCCACAGCTATCCACAACACATCACTTCCTTTCCCTTTGCAAGTGGACAAACTGCCATAACGCCTAATGGCAAGCAGCTCAAGTGTTTCTGCATTGCTCATCTTAAAATATTTCCAGTTGTTTAAGTTTCTGTCATCTACTCTCCAGATTAAGACTCTTTGGAACAGAAACCATTGCAATAAAGACAGGCAACAGATCACTTGTATATTTTCAAACAGGAAATGCACAGACCTTTTTTTTTTTCCCCATGATAGCCTGGTAATAAAAAATTTTAATATAAAAACCTTTCATCTTCAAAGGGATCTGAAAAAAAAAAGGAATTATTGAATGCAACAGCAAATGTTAGATTTCTATTAAGTTAGCTCAATTTTCCAGTTTCTCTTTTCCTTTCTTCAGCATACATTTCCCTATTGTTGGCTTCACCAGAAAAATAACAGCTTCAAATTTATCCTTAAGCTAAAACCCATCGAATAATTGACAAAATCTTAGCTAACTTGAAAAGTGACTTACATAAAACCCCGTTTGCTATTTGGGGGCATATTCTGCTCTCGGTAAATGAATGTACCCTTTTCCCCCCATTTATCAGCAGCAGAAAGAGAATATTCTTCAAACGTGAAACTTTCTTATAAAGCTAAATATCTTTTGTGCTACAATGAGTCATACCTGAGCGAGTCTTTTATTCCTTTGTGATTTTATCAAAGTTCAGATATTTTGAGAAGATTGTGGAATTTTCCAAATAGGGTTCATGTACTACATTCTTCAGCTATGCATTTTTTTTTTTTTTCAAAAAGCTATTAGGACTAATCCAGAGCCTGACATACTCTCTTCTTGTGCTTCATATCCAATCAGTCAGCTTCTTAGGATGGCAATGACTTCAACATTGCAAATGAACACGCTCGAATGTGCTTAAGGCCAAAAAGATACAGGCAGTGAGACAAAAAGGAACTGTCTGAATATGGCTTCTATGGGAATTTGTTGCTAGATTCTTATTAGAATCTCTGCTAAGTTAATTTGGGGTGCACAGATTACAGGGCTGAAGTTCATTTTGTGTCATCACTATGGTTCTGTCTATTGTTAATATACTGAAAAATTACTACAGAGATTGCTGGGTAGCTGCTGCCACAGGCTCTTTAAAGGGTCTCTCTGGTCTCTCCCCCTGCTCGGGTCCCATCCCGGGGCCTCCAGGCCCTCCTTCCCCCCCAGACACTGTGAATGCCTGTGTACTGTGGGCCTCTGGGGCTCTGTGCCTGAGCTAAGCTTAACCTGTATTTCTGGTCGATTGTTGCTCATCCCACAAATACATTTTAAAACTCACCCAAGCTTAGGGGCGCCTGGGTGGCTCAGTCGGTTAAGTGTCTGCCTTTGGCTCAGGTCATGATCCCGGGGTCCTGGGATCGAGCCCCATGTCAGGTTCTCCTGCTCAGCAGGGAGCCTGCTTCTCCCTCTGCCACTCCCCCTGCTTGTACTCTCTCTCTGTCAAATAAATAATAAAATCTTTAAAAAAATTCACCCCAGTTATGTGGTTGGGAAACAATGGGGTCAGACTGTCGAGGTTGAATCTGTGTCCCTAACACCTTCTTCATAAAATGGAGATAACAATAAAACTTACCTCACAGGGGTTTTGTGCACATTAAACAAAATAATATACGTGAAGTGCTTATAATAGTGCCTTTCAGTACATGTTCAGTATTGTCTTCTTTGCCACCTGAAGAAGGAATGGAACCCAAATTTCTTGATTATGAGCTCAGAATTTTTCCACTAGATAATACCTCTCCAGCTCAAATATTGCTAGTAATATAATAAGGTGCTACTCAAGAGCAACCATTTGAGTGAGAAATGAAACCCATTTCCAATTTTCATTGATTTCAAAAGATGATTCACTTTGGAGTATTGCATGCTGATTTCCATTATTTACAACAATACAATGTAAATAGACTAGAGTTACAACTCGCAGCCTCTGGAGCCAGGTAGAATTTGACTTTGACTGAAGGGGAAAGTCATGGAATACCGCACTGCCATCTAGCACTGACCTTCCAGAAGGATGATTTGAACACTTATACTTTGGAAAAGTGCTGCATTAGCTGACCCTACAGCAGCCCCACCGTCTAGGTGGAAGCAGGGGGTAGCAATTGGTGACGGGACCACACTCGGTGGAGGTGGTCAAGGGAACTGCACGGTCTTTGCTTTAGCCTCTCATCGCTTCATCACTGATGACTGCAGGACTGCAGCAGCGTGGATCCTGGACCTCTTAAGTCAATCCAATTGGTTCATTTAAAAATTAGCTCCTGTTTTCAGCATAATTGCCAAACTCTGTCACTTTTGATGTGTGTGTGGTGGGAGGAGAGGGGACTGTTAAGAAGTGGGGATAAGAGGAGAAGGATAAAAGTGAGATGCCAGCTAATCCAATTAAATGGCCTGTCTTCTTGCTGTGAATTAAGTATCACCTTCCTTTTGCCCCCACTTTCTGTGAGAGGGCATGACAAGCATTAGCCGCAGGAGTAATTGATTATTCTATTGACACCTTCTACGTTGCCAGATGTCCCGGGCTGCGATGCACTCCTTCATTACTGGACTCCGCATCATAAAAATAATTTAAATTGGATGGCAAAAAAATAAACTGGATGTGCAAGCCTGGCTCAATATCAGTCACGGAAGCAGCCACACATGTGCGTTTTAGAAAAGAAGAAAGGACAGCATGGGCAAATTGGTGTTGGTCATATTTTGGAACACGGTTGGAACAGAAAGTTACTTTTTATTTTCCCCTTAGGGATAGCCAAATACAAACTCTATTTCTAGGTTATCTGGCTACATTGTTTATTTATGTATATCTATGAATAGGTTCTCCTCTCAAAAATGACTCCTTGATGAAAGTGTAATTGTTTTGACAGAGAAAATGGGATTCAATGGTGACATGACCCCAATTGCCTATATAGTAAAAGTGAATTTTTAATTAAAGAGAGAGAAAAGTGAACAATGTGTGTGGACAATCAATGATTAGATTTCTCAGCTAAGCGTTTTCTTTTCTATGATTCATGAAGACACATGCACGGCCATGGGTGTGATGAGTCGGAAATGAGCAAATGTGTAGTGGAATCTATTTCTGCTCCTTAGGGGCCAGATAACATCTTCAGAGCCAGAGTTGGGTCTGGATTAAGACCTTTAGTAGCCAAAGCAGTGAAAGCCATTATGAAAACTTCTGTTCCCACCTTCCCACGTCTAATTAAAAAAAAAAAAAAAATTTCAACTCTTAAAAACGCATGTAAGGAAATTGGACAAAGTTCTGATTTCTCCCACATTGACTTGTACCGCTTTTTCTTGAAATATCAAAAATAAAGCATTCCTGTTTGTCTAAATTGTTGTGCCCCAGCTTTTCTGTATCCCTAAAAATATGCTTTGTCTGTCTATTGGGTGGTTAAGGGGTTTCATCTGAGAAAATAGAAAATTATTTTGTATTTTTTTTTTTTTTACTGCCCCTCTAACACGCAACTTCTGATTCACAACAGTCGCCTGAAGCAGGTTCATTTAGAAGTGGTCACTCTAACTTGTTTCTGCACTTTATGTCTCGCCCCCTTTCCGAACCATCCACTACCCAGTAGCCAGTGACTGTCTGTTCAAACGCTCTCCTTAAAATCCCTAAATGGATTCCCATTGTATGATAATGAATGAAAGGACAGCAAATACTGAAAGAGCATTTTGCTATTTGTCAGGTTCTATTATTAGTGTTTTTCATATATTAAGTGATTTGATCCAGAGAACAATTCTACACTGTAGGTACTGTTATTATACCCCATTCACAGATGTGAAAATTGAGCATAGAGGAATTCCATATCAACAGATGCCAAAGTGGCAGAGCCAGGATTTAAACACGGGTTGTAATTTCAAATCATAGGTATCATAAAAACTCAATTTCTTGTTTTTAAATAGAAGAGGATAAGAATAATGACTTCTCAACAGCAGTTTTAGAAGCTAGAAAGGTATGGAACAACACCTTCAAATTTTCATATGAAAATTATTCTCAATTGATACTTCTATACCTGGAAAAACTATCAACTAAATGTGATAGGTGGGGAAAAAAGACACTTCAGACATGCAAATCTCAAAACAAAATGCACTACTCATCGTCCTTTCCTCAGGAACCTACTAGAGGATGTGTTGCACAAAAGGAATAAGGAATCCAAATTAAAGATACGTACAGGACAAACAACGTAGGAGAGAAGTGAAGGGAGTTCCCAAGATGACAGTAAAAGTAGTCTCAGGGTGACAGATGACTATTGGTTCTAGAGAGCAGTCTATATATGACTAGAAGGTTGGAGCCTCAGAAAAAAATTGGAACTGATAAATTACATGAAAAATTTGACCACTAGAACATTATATTGAGAAATATTTTATAGAGCTGTTTGAATTCTGAAAGACATTCGAGAATTACCAAATTTTTAAAATCTCTAAAAAAACACTTAACTCCAGGAAAACAACAACAAAAAAAAGTAGCACAGAAATGGAAATGTAATCAAAATACTCGATTCATTAGTGAAGAATTTGTTCATGCTTATAAAAATGAAATCACTGAATATAGATTTAACAAATAATCATGATTTAACAAAACTTGGAAAGTGAAAATCTTCATTGATTATAATAGAAAGTCAAATGGACAGTGTCTAATTGATTAATCAGAAGGTAGTATTATAATACATGCACACACACACAGACACACACACACTTTAGAAATAGGTAAGCACTAGAAGAAACGACAGTATTGAAAATGACTGATTCTGGCATAATAGGCAGGAGAGAGACTGCTGTTTTTAGGTTGAGTGTCACAGGCCCAGTGGACTTTTCAAACAATGTGCATGCATTACTCTGACGAAAATCATAAATGTACTTTTTAAACTTCCAAAATTAATGTTAGATATTAAACCTTTTTTTGATAAAAACCCAGTATTATGTTCAAAACTGACAAAATAATAGCTACCTGAATGGGTGCTTACTCTGTGCCAAGCACTATGACAAAGGCTTTTACACATTATCTCATTTAAAAGTGTGGCCCAATCCTGTGGAAGGTGACATTTTTGTTCCCATTTTATGAACAAGAAAACTAAGAACCAGAGAGGTGGAGGGACTTGCCCAGGGTAACTACCTAGGAGTATGACTCTTGGATCCTGTAGTAAGAGTATATTTAACTTTGCAGGAAACTTCCAATCTCCTAAAGTGTCTGTCCCATTTTGTATTTCTACTAACAATAAATGAGAGTTCTTATTACCCTAAATCCTCATCAGCAACTGGTTGTGTCCATTTTTTAATTTTAGCCATTCTAATAGGTGTGTAATGGAATCTCATTAATTTGGAATTCAATAATGACAAATAATGTTGAGAATTTTTCATAGGATTATATACATATATAAATTATTTTTAACACAGAGATAGATGCAATTTAAGATATTTAATATTCAGGAGTTGAAAAATATTCAAATTCACAATCACTGATTTACTTTTGGTATTGGTATAAAATAACATTCATTGTCTGAGTTCTTATGTAATTTGGTTTTAAAGAAGTTTCTTATACCCATATTTCATTGTTAATGTGTACAATTAAAGCATTTAGATTGAAATGTAGGAAAAATGGGATTTTAAGGATTGCCAGAAGACATCCAAATTTTAGTTAATTTAGTATACTATAAGAAATACATTTGTAGGTTTGTGAAAGTAGAATGTTTTGAAATATTTTCCTTCCATTTTCTAAACTCACAGATTTTGTACATACATGGTTCCCTGACAGTTTTCTGCCTTTATGTGACCCAATAGTAGGGCCGAAGCATTCTAAGAAGTTTCTCTGAATTGGTGAGGCTGCAAATTACTAGAAATGAATGGACAAATATGCCATTTTTTAACATTGTCCATAAATAAAAGTCCATGAAATTAAAATATCTCTTAAAATAAGGAGCTCTAGAAGATTTGTGATTTACAAATATTGTCCTTATTAACACAGGTCAGAAATATTCCAAATGATACAATATTATGCTTAAAATAAAGACAGAAATGTGTTGTTCTACCTTTCAGTTCCAAATTTGGTTTCTTCATAGCACAGAAGAAATTAAATTTTTCTTATTTCTAGTTCAGTGTCCCAAAGAGCCATCTGAAATACACTTGTAAGACTAAGCTAATGTATAATGGCTCATTCACAACACAATTTTGTTCAGAAAGAGTGAATAAAAACAGGCCGTTCAATTCAGTATCCTTATTGATCCCGTCTTTGTGGTTTATCTTGGATTTTTAAATTAAAATGCGATTTCTTAAAATATTGCATTAAAACATTTACCTTGATTATGATAAATAATCACTTTCTGTATTTTTGCACCCAAGGCAAGTGCCTCACTTGCCTCACCCTGGCCCTGGTCCAAGCGCTTCTTGAACATTGAGTCTATCTACCAGGTAGCACATCAGGCTCCTTACAGATTAAAAGTGCCTCTGACTACAAAGCAGTAAATAAGGAAGGTAAAAGCATTTTTAAAACTTTATTTGGGGGGCTCCTGGGTAGCTCAGTTGTTAAGTGTCTGCCTTCGGCTCAGGTCATGATCTCCAGGTCCTGGGATCGAGCCCCGCATCGGGCTCCCTGCTCAGCTTCTCCCTCTCCCTCTGCCTCTCCCCACTGCTCCTACTCTCTCTCTCTTTCTCTCTGTATCTCTTTGTCTCAAATAAATAAATTAAAAGAAATTCTATAAAACTTTATTTGGTATTTAGGTGCAACTTAAGTATATTTTGAAGAATTGGAAGGATTTTAATTCCTTAAAGCACATATTAGAGCCATATAAATGATTAAACCAGCAAGGGAGAGTGCAACAGTATAGTCTTCAGATTTTAGTGATATTTATGTATACAATAAAAAATAGAAAATATAGAAAAGGCAATTAGGGCACCTGGGTGGCTCAGTCAGTTAAGCGACTGCCTTTGGCTCAGGTCATGATCCTGGAGTCACTGGATCGAGTCCCGCATTGGGCTCCCTGCTCCGCGGGGGGTCTGCTTCTCCCTCTGACCCTCCCCCCTCTCATGTGCTCTCTCTCTCATTCCCTCTCTCTCTCTCTCTCAAATAAATAAATAAAATCTTTAAAAAAAAAGGCAATTAATATCTAGTTTAAAAACTCTCAACAAAGTGGTTATAAAGGGAAAGTACCTCAACATAATAAAGGCCATATTTGATAAACCCACAGCTAACATGATACATAACAGTTAAAAACTGAAAGCTTTTCTGCTAAGATCAGGAACAAAACAAGGATATCCATTCTCATCACTCTTATTCAACATAGTATTGGAAGACCTAGCCAGAGCAATTAGGCAAGAAAAAGAAATAAAAGGTATCCAAATTGGAAAGAAAGAAGTAAAATTATCACTATTTGCAGACAACATGATATTATATATAGGAAAACCAAGGGGCACCTGGGTGGCTCAGTCGTTAAGTGTCTGCCTTTGGCTCAGGTCATGTCCCAGGGTCCTGGGATTGAGCCCCACATCGGACTCCCTGTTCCATGGGAAGCCTGCTTCTCCCTCTCCCACTCCCCCTGCTTGTGTTCCCTCTCTCGCTGTGCTTCTCTCTGTCAAATAAATAAATAAAATCTTTTAAAAAATTAAAAGAAAAACCTGAAGACTCCATCAAAAAACTGTTTGAACTAATAAGTAAATGCAATAGATTTTTGCATAAAATATTCCCAAATATTTTATTCTCTTCAATGCAATTGTAAGTGGGATTGTTTACTTAATCTCTCTTTCTGATAGTTCATTGTTAGTGTATAGAAATGCAACAGATTTTTGCATATTGATTTTTGTATCCTGCAACTTTTCTGAAATAAAATGTTTGGGAATATGTTTAACCAAGAAGGTGAAAGAAAGACTTATACACTGAAAGCAAGACATTGAAGAAAAAATTAGAGAAGACACAAATCAATGGAAAGATATTCCATGCTCATGGATTAGAAGAATGAATATTATTAAAATGCCCTATTACCCAGAGCAATCTACAGATTCAGTGCAATCCCTATCAAAATTCCAGTAGCATTTTTCACAGAAATAGAACAAACAATCCTAAAATTTGTATGGGACCACAAAAAACCCCAGTCAAAGCAATCTTGAGAAAGAACAAAAAAGCTGGAGGTATTAAACTTCTTGATTTCAGAGTATATTACAAAGCTACAGTAATCAAAACAGGATGGTACTGGCATAAAAACAGATACATCAATCAATGGAACTGAATAGAGAGCCTAATATTAAACCCTCACATATATGGTCAACTAATTTCCAAAAAAAGAAAAAAAAAGAGCCAAGAAGGACAGTCTCCTCAAAAATTGTGCTGGGAAACCTCAACAGCCACGTGCAAAATAATAAAATTGGCCTGACATCTTATAGTATCCACAAAAATTAACTCAAAATGGAGGAAGAATTTGAATGTAAGACCTGGAACCATAAAACTACTAGAAGAAAACATAGGTGGTATCCTGGACATCAGTCTTGGTGATGATTTTTTGGATGTGACACCAAAATCAAAAACATCAAAAGCAATAATAAACAAGTGGGACTAAATCAAACTAAAAAGCTTCTGTACAGCAAAGGAGACCAACAAACTAAAAAGGCAACCTACCAAGTGGGAGAGAATATTTGCAAATCATGTATCTGAGAAGAGATTAGTATCTAAAATATATGAATAAAATATATGAAGAACTCATACAACCTAATAGCAAAATAAATAAATAAATAATCTGAGTAAAAAATGGTCAGAGGAACTGAATAGCTATTTTTCCAAAGAAGACATACAGATGGCCAATAGGTCAATGACAAGATGCTCAACATCACTAATCATCAGGGAAATGCAAATCAAAACCACAATAGGATATCACCTTACATCTGGTAAGATGGCTACTATCAAAAGGCAAGAAATAAATGCTGGCTAGGATGTGGAGTAAGGGGAACCTTTGTGCACTGCAGGTGGGAATGTACATTGAAACAAGCCACTATGGAAAACAGCATGGAGGTGGCTCAAGAAATTAAAAATAGATACGGCCCAGAAATTCCATTTTTGGGTATTTATCCAAAGAAAATAAAAACACTAACTTGAAAAGATATCCATGCCCCATGTTCACTACAGTATTATTTACAGTAGTCAAGATATGGAAACAACCTAAGGGTCTATCAATGGATGAATGGGTAAAAAAAAAATATCACACACACACACACACACACACACACACACTTCAGCCATAAACAAGAAAGAAATTTTGCTATTTGCAACATGGATGGAACTTGAGGGCATTATGCTTAGTGAAATAAGACAGAGAAACACAAATACCTATTGTCAAAAGATGGGCAAAATGGGTGAAGGTGATTAAAAGTTACAAACTTCCAATTATAAAATAAGTAAATCCAGAGATATAATGTACATCACAGTGACTGTAGTTAATAATACAGTATTGTATATTTGAGAGCTGCTAAGACAGTAGATCTTAAAAGTTCTTAGCGCAAGAAAAAACGTTTATAATTATGTATGGTGACAGATGTTAACTAGATTTATTTTGGAGATCATCTTGCAATATATACAAATATCAAATCATTATGTTGTACATCTGAAACTAATATAGTGATATGTCAGTTATATCTCAGTAAACAAAGAGTAATTTTATTGGGACTGCTGGAAAGTCAGGGGTGAATTGCATTTGTGATCATATAAATAGATCACATTTCAATGCAATATCCAAGTCAGGGAATCTTTTCTGCTTTTCAATACTTTTCTGCATTCTTAGAAGAATTGGATATTTAATAATCACCTTTTTATCTAGTAATAGTATTGGTGACTAAAAATCAGAAAAAGTAAACTTTTTACCTGACTCTGAGATCCCTTCTGAACAATCCCAAAGAAAGAGTATAGTATTTATTTCTCTTGTTTAAGCCACTAGAATCCTATGTCATATCTAGATCAACCTCTGTCCTTGTAGGTAATATTATTCAGTGTTGGAAAAATATTTCAACATTAAATTATCAGTCATATAAATATATAATTATTATCTTTTATTAAGCCAAGTGTAAAATGGACTAAGGAAAACATTTTAATGACCCTATTATGGCTTCAATTATATATTTCTTCACTCCAGATTTTCAGAGTTTGGTGGACCTTTAGGATTGTCTAGTCCAGTTCTCTCGTTTACCAAGGAAGAAGCTAAGAGAAGCAAGTGACTTAGCTCAGATCACAGAGCTAATTAACTGTGGAACCTAAATTAAAACCCAGGTCCTCTGGGCACAGGTCAGTAAAATCTAGGGCTGAGGTGAATGGGAGGCAGTCAGTATTAAGAATACCTCCAACCTGAAATCAGTGTTTTTTCTTTTTACTTTTTCAATTAAAAATTTCAGGTATAATTTACTTACAATAAGTTGGACAATCTAATTCAGTGAGTTTAGACAAATGTATATCCTTGGATTCAGAACTGTTCCTTCACTAAAACAAAACAAAACAAAACAGAACAGAAAAACATCTTGTGCCCCTCTGAAGTCAATTCTGGTCTACTACTCCTAAGTTCAGGCAATTAGTGATCAATTTTTTTTTTTTGTCATTATAGATTAAATCAGTTCAGTATAGAATTTCCCATAAATAGGTTTATCCAGTATAGATCTTTTGTGTCTGGATTCATTAATTCAGCATATTTTTGGTCGGGGAGAATTCCATTGAAAGAATATCCCATCATGCTTATCCATTTATTTCAGAACTTGAAATGTTCCTACTTTTGGACTATAAGTAAAGCTTCTATGAATGTAGGCATACAAGTTTTGGGGTGGAAATAGGTTTTCATTCCTCTGGTGTAAATAAATGGAGTGGAACTGCTGAGTCATATGAACTTCTGTTTGACTTTATTAAGAAACTACCAACCAGTTCCCTAAGGTACCATTTTACATTCTTGCCAGTGATGCAGGAGAGTTCCCATTGCTCCATATCCTCCAGCTCCTGGCTTTGGCCAGATATTTTAATTTTAGTCTTTCCAATGGGTGTGGATTTTTGCTTTTCTTTTTAAACTTTAAAATTGGATTGTCAATATGCACAAATCATCTCCTGGTATTTTTATTGAGATCACATGGAATCTGTAGACGATTCGGGGGATAATTGCACATATTTTAAAAAATTTATTCTTAGGGACAAATCTTGGTTTTCATGCTCTTATTTTCATTTTTCTTTCTAATGATTCATGCTGCATTTGTAGAAATAGAATTGATTTACATATATGTTCTTGTATTATATCCTTACTAAACTCCTTTACTATTTCCAGTAGCTTCTATGTACTTTTTTTACATACATGATCATATCTTCTGGGAATAAAAATTGTTTAGTTCTTTCTTTACAACTTATTTTTCTTTCATATTCCTTTTTTTTTTCCCAAAGATTTTTTTTTAAAGATTTTATTTATTTATTTGAGACAGAGAGAATGAGAGACAGAGAGCGTGAGAGGGAGGAGGGTCAGAGGGAGAAGCAGACTCCCTGCTGAGGAGGGAGCCTGATGCGGGACTCGATCCCGGGACTCCAGGATCATGACCTGAGCCGAAGGCAGTCGCTTAACCAACTGAGCCACCCAGGCGCCCCTCCCAAAGATTTTTTTAAAAGATCTTATTTATTTGTCAGAGAGAGAGAGAGCACACAAACAGGGCGAGTGGCAGGCAGAGGGAGAAGCAGGCCTCCCAAGGAGCCCCGTGCGGGACTTGATCCCAGAACCCCAGGACCATGACCTGAGCTGAAGGCAGACACTTAACTGACTGAGCCACCCAGGCATCCCTCAGTTTCCTTTCTTATTTCACTAAGACCTGCAGTACATTACTGAATGGAAGCACTGGATGGAAGTAATCATCCTTCCCTTGTTCAAATACTTAAGAGAAAAGGTATTTAGTTCACCACTATTAATTCTAATGTTAGCTATAGTTTTTTTTAAAGCTCTTCTTCAAAATTTGACAATGTTTCTTTTTATTCCTGGTTTGTTGAGAATTTTGTAATAAATGGGTGTTGTATTTTATTATTTTTTTCCTGAATCTCATGAGATGATTATATGGATTCCTTTTTTTTTAGTATATGCATTTTTATTTATATGGATTGCAGAGATGATTTGCTTGAAACTTTTGCTGAGTATTTGAGAAGGTATGTACCTATGTTGATTATTACTCTGTGATTGTCTTTTCCTATAAGTTCTTTGTATCATTTTGGTATCAGAATAATAGTGGCCTCAGAAAAATAATTAGGACACATTTCCTCTATTTCTATATCCTGAAACAGTTATGGAAGATTTATATTAGTTATTCCTACATTTTTTTTTTTATAAAATTCACCCATGAACCTACGTGGGTCTAGAACTTACATTTTGGAAGGTTTTAATTACAACTTTATCATCTTCAATGGATATAAGGCAATTCAGATTTTCCGAAGCAGTGTAATTTCATTTCAGTTTTGATAATTTTTGTTTTTCAAGGGATTTGTTCATTTCTTATAAATTGTTGGCAGTATTCCCTATTTGCCCTTTAAATATCTGGAACTCAAGTTATTTCTTGATATTCGTAATTGGTGTGTGGTCATTTCCTTTCATATTAACCATTCTAGCGAGATGTTTATCAATACTATTGATTTTTTTTGTTATTGAAGTATAATTACATACAATATCTTATTAATTTCAGGTGTCCATCATAGTGATTTGATATTGGTATACATTTTGAAATGATCTTCACAATAAGTCTGGTCATGACTTTAAGAAACAAGCTTTAGATTGCATTCTTTTCTGTTTTTCAATTTTTTTCTTTCATTACCTCTGCTCTTATCTTTATTGTTTTCTTTCTTTTACTCATTTGAGTTTTAATTTACTTTTCATTCCTAGTTGTGATTTTATAAAAAGACTTAAAAGTGATAAAATATATTTTTAATTTACTCATGTTTAAAATGTTTGTGCTCTTCCAATAACGTACATTTGAATTTCCATTTGGTAGAATTTTCCTTCAGCCTCAAGAAATTCCTCCTAATATGTTTAATAGCACAACTTTGTTAGGGGTATATTCATTTTGTTTGTATGAAAGTGTCTTCATTTTATTGGCATTTTTTATGGATATTTTCATTGTAGATAGAACTTTAGATTCACTTTTTTTGTTGTTTTTTAGCACTTTAGAGATGTTATTTACATCATACCTGGTTTTGCATTGCTTCTGATGAGAAGCCAGCTCTTAGTTTTTCTTTATCTGCAAATATTATGTCATTTTCTTTGTTTTTTAAAGACTTTTATCTATATCATTAACTTTCAGCAACTTGGTTTTATGTTCTTCCATCTTGGGAATCAGTGGAGTTTTAGGGTCTCTGTGGTTCTAATTTTCATCAAATTTGGAAATTGTTTGACCATTCTTTTTGTTTTCCAGAAGTTTTTTTTTTTAAACAGACTATCTTTTTGAGCAGTTTCATGTGCACAGCAGAAGAGATTTCCCATATACACCCTGCACCCACTCATAAGTAGCTTTTCCAATTACCAGTATTTCCCAATAGAGCAGTACATTTGTTACAATTGATGAACCTATATTAATAAATCATTGCTTCCCAACACCCATAGTTTATAGTAAGGTTTATTCTTGGTGTCATACATTTCTTGTGTTTAGACAAATGTATAATGTGTATCCACCATAAGAGTATCATATAAAGTAGGTTCACAGCTTTAAAAATCTATTGCACTCAACCTATTCATCCTTCCTCCCTAACCCGTGGCAATCACTCGTATTTTTATGTCTTCATAGTTTTTGCCATTTCCAGAATCTCATATACATAGAATCATATAGAAGATCACCTTTTCAGATTGCTTTATCAGAATTAATAGTATGCATTTAAGGATCCTCCATGCTTTTTTCATGGTTTAATAGCTTATTTCTTTTTAGCACTGAATAATATTCCATGATCTCAGTGTACTACAGTTCAACCATCACCTACTGAAGGACATCCTGATTGCTTCCAAGTTTTGGCAATTAAGAATAAAGCTGCTATTAACACCTGTGTGCAGGTTTTTGTGTTAACATAATTTTTAAGCCCTTTAGGTAAATACCAAAGAGCACAACAGAAGGATCGCAAGAATGTGTTTTATAAAAAATTGCCAGATGTCTTCCAAAGTAGCCATACTATTTGCATTCCCACCAGAAATGAATCAGAGTTCTTGTTGTTCCACACCTTTGTCAGTACTTATGTTGTTACTGTTTCAGATTTTGGCCATTCTAATTGGTGTGTAGCAGTATTTCACTTTATTTAGTTTTAAGATTTATTTATTTATTTATTTAGAGAGCAAGTGGGGAGGGGGGTGGTGGGAGGAGCAGAGGGAGAGGGAGAGGGAATCTTAAGCAGGCTCCATCCTAGCATGGAGCCTGGTGCAGGCTCGATCTCCCAACCCTGAGATCATGACCTGAGCTGAAATCAAGAGTCAGATGCTTAACCTACTGAGCCACCCAGGTACCTCAATATTTCATTATAATTTGCATTTTTCTGAGGACATCTGATGTGAAGCTTGTGTTTGTAGGGTCTTTATCTCATTTTTAAATCAAGTTGTTTATTTTCTTATTCTTGAGTTTTAAGAGTTCTTTGTATATTTTGGGTAACAGTCCTTAATCAGATGTGTCTTTTGCATATATTTTCTCCCGGTCTGTGGCTTGTCTTCTCACTCTCTTGACATTGCCATTCACGGAAGGGAAGTTTCTTTCATTTTAATGAAGTCCAGCTTATCAATGATTTTTTTTCATGGGACATGACTTTGGTGTTGTATCTAAAAGTCACTGCCAAACCCAAGGTTTTCTCTCATGTTATCTACTAGGAGTTTTATAGTTTTCCATTTTATATTTAGGTCTGTGGTTAATTTTGAGTAATTTTTGTGGAGGTTCTAAGCTCTTTTTGGATTTTTTTTTTTTTTTTTTTTTTTGCATGTGGATGTTCAGTTGTTCCAGCATCATTTGTTAAAAAGGCAATCTTTGCACAGCATATTTCTCCTTGTTCTACTATCAAGTAGTTTTGGATTAGATACTATATATTGTGGATGCTATGCTGTTGAATACCTGAATTTTGTTGAATATTGTGCTGGCAAGCATTTAAGTTGCCTGAATATCGGCTTGGTCATTTTTTTTTTTTTGTAAAGATTTTATTTATTTATTTATTTATTTATTTGACAGAGAGAGACACAGTGAGAGAGGGAACACAAGCAGGGGGAGTGGGAGAGGGAGAAGCAGGCTTCCCGCCGAGCAGGGAGCCCGATCCCAGGACCCTGGGATCATGACCTGAGCCAAAGGCAGCTGCTTAACCGACTGAGCCACCCAGGTACACCTCAGCTTGGTCATTTTTGTGTTTAAGCTTTATAAAATGGGTAGAGACCTTTACTCTAGGGTTTGTTTACTACTAAAACATCTTTTTATGGTACTTTATTAAATTAAATTAAATTCTATGAGTGTTCAAGAACATCTTCGTATTGCCTGATAAGAACCTGAGTAACTCCAGTCTATATTCTGAAAATTGTGTGGTTTTAGCACACTCAGCTGTTCTCTCCCCCTGCCTGGTGTTGGGTACTCTCTGCACTTGTGAATACTTTAATATTTGGATGAAGACTCAAAAAGACCCCTCCACAGATTTGTGGAATCTCCTTTCTGTTCTTCAATAATTGCATTCCACAAATCCTAATCACTTCAGACTCTCCAAATTCAAATCCCTGTCCCTTCCAATTAGGAAGATTCCAATCTCTGTCCCTTCGACATAGGAAGATCGCTCCATTTGGAATTTCCTTTTCTACATCCTGATCTAGAAAATGACTCCATGGAGAAAGAGTATTCATAGAGAACACCTCATTTATCTCCTTCTTTCATAGTTAACAGCCCTGTGCAGCCCAATCTCTGATAATAGTGTTTAATATTTATTTTTTCATTACTTACGGCAGGAGAGCCCCTGGTTCCAGATACATCAAAGCTAGAAAAGATATTTTAAGAAAAAAAAATTTTTTGCAGTTTTATTTCCAAAGTTTGTTTTTAAGAATTTCCAATGCTTATAACTGCAGTGAAAGTAAGGCTGCATTTAACAATTAGAATAGCAAAACCAACAGTGATACTGTAATAGTGTTGTACAGTGACAGATGGGAGCTACACTGTGGGGAGCACGGTGTACTATATAGAGATACTGAAATCACTACACTCGACACCTGAAACTAATGTAATACTGTGTGTCAATTACTCTTCAATTAAAAAAAATCAGAGAAAAGCAAAAATGGATGCACAGAAAGCTGGCTTAGGTTTCCTGTTCAAATGAATAGTTGCAAAAGAGTAAGATTTATCTAGTGTCCTTTCATTATCTGATGTGAAAAATGAAGTCTGTAATTCTCAGAGTTTTTAAAAACTTGTTCAAATAAGTCAATGATTTAAAGCAAAACACACACACACACACACACACACATTTTTTCTTTTTAAATTGTCAGATCGTTCTTCTTTTCTAAGACCCAGCTATTTGTTAGGTAAAACTTAATGCCAACACCTTTTAAAACATGATATTTTAAGCTGAAAAGTTAAGCTGTGGGAGTTTGGGAAAACTTACTTTAGAAATATAATTGCTTTCAAAAACATTTTCTAGGACTTGAATGTCACAAAAGGAATTAAAAATGAGGGGAAAAAGTAGACTATGATCCTGAAAACATTTCGGGAAGAATTTTTTCTTCCAGTTTCATGATATGATATATATTTTCTTCTGTTTCTTAGGTCTTGGTCTGCTTTTCCTTTTGTTTATGAGCTACCATTAGTAAGAACCAGGGTGTAGTTTTTTTGTTTTGTTTTGTTTTGTGTTTTTTGGCTATTGGTATTAAAAACAAAAAGAAAAAACTTACAGTGTTTAGTGATTGTTTCATTGATTCTATGCCTGTCCTTCAGCATACGCTGGAATGGCAGGTA
Source organism: Mirounga leonina (assembly GCF_011800145.1). NCBI lineage: Eukaryota > Metazoa > Chordata > Mammalia > Carnivora > Phocidae > Mirounga > Mirounga leonina. The sequence continues at coordinate 56,702,536 of NW_023270451.1, forward strand.
AGTCTGGCTTGTTAAACGCTGATGTGGTGTCTGGGGATTTTTGATCCAAATTTTCACTAGAACATAGTCTCTCATCTTAGTCTGACATTCTACTCCACTCGCCACTGTCAATGTCAGAGGAAGTGTCATTATTTGAACAATAGTATCTTCCAGAAGAAAAGACACAGTGTTTACTTTTTAAGAATATCAGTTGTTGTACATTTAGAAGCATTTTCTGGTGTTAGCAGAAATGTATCTGACTGGTCTAAAAGCAAAACTCCTCGTCCGTGCTGAGAATCACTTGACTCAAGACTGGAAGGGACTTTAAGAAACCAGCTAGTACAGTCTCCTGCCTTCAGCTAGAAGAGAAGAGACTTTTCTGCTAGATTTTTAAAGATCTCCATGGAGCACATTCTGCAATTACTTTATTTCTTGGGGATTCAATAAACTTCTGCTTTGCTTTCTTGCAATCAGATTTACATCAAAAGAATATTTGTTGGCAAATATATCTCAACTGCTTTTATATCTAACCAGCAAAATTATATGCATAAATCACATTCTTACATAGTTGGGAGTATTCTACCGTGGGGGTCAGCAAACCTTTTTGTAAAGGGCCCAACAATCTCTGTTGTGATGCTGACCAGGAGATCTCTGTTGTAACTGCATAGCTCTACACTGTACATGAAAACAGACATAGATTATATGGAAATGAATGGCTAGGACTCTATTCCAATACAAGTTCATCGACAAAGGCCTGCTGTGGGTCAGGGCCTGAGAGCAGTAGTTTGCTGACCCCTATTCCATTGTTTGGACAAACTTACTCCTGGGAAAGGCAGTCCCATGTATGCAGTCTTTTGACTCCTACATGGCGAGGTAAGAATGTGCCTTGGGTCCAGAATGTTCCCTTTTCAAAGTAATAAGGAGCCCTCACAGCCTGTGATGGGCATATTTCTTCGAGAATATCTTCCCCTGGTATAGACTTGATACGTACTTCTCTCTTCTGATGACACATGCCTGCCATAGGATACACAGTCAACCTCACTGCTATATCTGTTCCCAGAGGAAAAGTAGGACAGGAGGCCTATGTGTAGACCATCTCCAGGCTTGGGGATTTCAGAGTGAGGTCCACTAGCCATGGAGGACTGATGCTCACTACCAACAATCACTAAACTTGCGTTGCGTTGTCTCTTTATATGAGTAAATGTTGTTCCATTCAATTTTGTGTGAGTTGCCTTTCTTGGCAACACCAACACCTAAAAACCATGGAATGAGTTGACCTTCTGGGACTACAGGCAGATACCTTGAAGGTATTTACTATCTTCCAAACAGTGGGAACTCCCCCTGCCCCCGGAGGTGGAAACAGATCTCATTCAACACAACGTTTTCATTTTTTACTATTATTTGAAAGATAACAATATTTTCTATAAAAATTCATCTTTTAACTGTTTTATGATGCTTTATGATGAAATCTCTTTTTTTTTAAAGATTTTATTTATTTATTTGAGAGAGAGAGAATGAGAGAGAGCAAGTACATGAGAGGGGGGAGGGTCAGAGGGAGAAGCAGACTCCCTGCCCAGCAGGGAGCCCGATGCGGGACTTGATCCAGGGACTCCAGGATCATGACCTGAGCCGAAGGCAGTCGCTTAACCAACTGAGCCACCCAGGCGCCCCATATGACGAAATCTCTTACGAAACGGTCTTAAAGCAAGGCTAAGAATTGTCACGAATATTCTAGGCCAATACGAGTGTTATCTAGATGTCTTATTTCTCCTTGAGAATCCTTGGTTATTAGGTCAATATCCAAAAAATAAATTGCATGTTGGTTTTGACATAATTCTGGGATATTATACTGTGTCCCAGTATTTTATTGTTATTGAGGCTTTCTGTTAACACAAATGTATGTAAAATTAAATGAAAATATACATAAGTATTTAAAATTGTTAAGTAACATGATAAATGACATTTACAACTAATGACATTTATTCAAATATTTTTTTTTTTAGAAAGCAGACTTTCTTTTATTCTGCCCTAGTGCAAATTTAGCTATCAAGTCCTTAAATTTCTGCTATTATGAGATTTTTTAAGCCAAGAAAATTTTTGGATAAGAATATTAGTGAAAACTTTCACATATATAAGTAATGGTTTGGCAGAAAAATGTATACAATTGTTTAGATTTAGATATTTTTCCATCTGTTTTCTCTGAGAAGTGGTGAAGTTCAACTTTAAAATAAGAACTATATAATTTAGATTTTGTGATTTGGGGAATTTTCATTAATATTTGGATTTTTTGGGTAAGATTTCATGTGGTTATTTTAAAGTAGATTTTCCATCTAAATCAACTTCTCAACTGATGAGCTATTTTGAAAAAATAAAACAGTGAGGATATTTGTTACACTGAGAAATAAAGGAAATATTTTGTAAATATGTTTAGGAATGCAGCTAGTGTAATTAAAAAGAAAATAACTTGTGCAATTTTTTACTTCACTTCAAATTCTCTGCCTGAAATCTCATTAAGTTCGTCTTTATATCATGACCGGTACAAGTGAGCATAATTCTGACAATATCTATATTTTTATATGTACAATGAAAAATAGCCACTTGGATCTTTTTTTCTCCTTTTGCATGAAACAATGGTATTCAGTTCTTTTTGGAGCATGATAAATATTCTTTGCTGAGTGAGGACTAAATTCACTAAGTTTGGTTCCCTATAACAACTGTGGGGAAACATAAATGCATCACATAGTTACAACTTTTGTGGGCATGGTGAAACATAAGACCCGCATCCTAAGAAATTAAGAATATGTTGGCATCACAGACTCTAGCAGGACTGTTACTATCCTTAGAAACTGGTTAAGAATGACGTAAGAACAGATAGAAACCAGCTTCTTACATTAGCTTTAGTGCCTTCTACCAGATTTTTAAAAATTATATTCTTCATTTATAGTCCATTCATGGCTTATCAACTGCAAGCATAAATTAAGATCATTCTGAATGAAGGTCATGTCCATGTCCACAAATGTTTGAATAGTATGACTGAAAAACAGTCAAACCAATCCAAAAACCAGACGCCAATCAAAAATACTCAGTCAAAATAAAAGTTGTCAACTATTTTTTTAAATGTAAAACTGTTACTTGACTAATGATGTTCGTTTTTGACTGATACTCTTGTGTTTTTTTTTTTTTAATTCTTTTAAAATCAGCTTTTAGAGGGGTACTCTACATACAATGATATTTATTCACCAATTTTAAGTGTACGATTCAATCTGTGACTAGTGATTAACCACTACTAAATTCTTAACAAAAAAACCATTTCCATCATCCATCAGTTCCCCTTCCATTCCTTTGCAGTCAGTCCTCTATCCAATGTTCACCTCTGGCCACCACTGATCTGTTTTCTTCACTCACTCTACATCTTCTAGTATTTAATATAAATGGAATCATGCAGTAGGTAGTCTATTGTTTCTGGCTCTTTCATGTAGTTCGATTCTTTTGAGATTTATCCATGTTGTTGAAACAAAGGTTATAAAACCCACAATACATTGATAGCATTTTTGCTTTAAATAATCATCTTTTAACAAAATTATAAATGAAAAAATGGTTTATTTGGTCATGTATTTACCATTTCTGGTGCTCTTCATCTTTGCACAGATTGAAATTTCCCTCTGGTACCATATTCTTCCTCTCTGAAGAGTTGCCAGAACTTTCTTATAATACACATTTGTATGTGATTAATTCTCTCTTGGCCTGAAAAAGTTTTTATTTTGTCTTAATTTCTGAGTGATACTTTTACTGGCCTAAGAATTCTTGGTTGACAGTTTTTATTTTTTCCACTGAATCTTTAAAAATGTCTGTTCATTGTCCCCTGTATTGCATAGTTCCAGGCAAAAAGTCAGCTGTAATTTTTAATTTTTTTTTTTCCTCTCAATATATGCATCTTTATTCTCTGGTTGCTTTTAAGATTTTTCACTTATTGGTTTTAGCAATTTGACTTTAGTGCATTTTGTCATGGTTTTATTCATGCTTATTCTGCTTGGTATTTGTTGTGGTTTTTGATCTGTTTAGTTTTCATCACATTTAGAAAATGTTTATCCATTATTTTTTCAGGTATCTTTCTGCCTTCACTTCTTTCTCCTTTTGGAACTCTAATCACAAACATGACAGATGTTGATGTTGCTTGGTAGAACACTGGTGCTCTGTTCATATTTTTCAGTAATTCTTCTTTCATTTTGAATCATTTGTATTTTAATGTCTGCAAATTTATTCGTTTTCTCTTCAGCAGTGTCTCATATACTGCTAGTGCCATCCAGGGTGTTTTTCATTTCAAATATTGCGCTTAAAAAATCTCAAGATGTTCTTTTTGTCTGTTTGTATTTCATTTCTCTCATCATGCATGTTTTTCTTTACCTAGCTGAACAAATGGACCGTGTTTATAGTAGCTCCTTCAACCTTCTTTTTTTGCACTTTCCACTCTCCCTCTTACATCTGTACTAGTTTTTACTGATTTTTTTCACCTGGTTATGATATTGTCTGCTTCTTTGCAAACCTAGTAATTTGTGGAGTTTTGTTTTTGTTGGATATCGTGAATTTTATCTTGTTACATGCCCTTAAATAGAATTGGACTTTGTTCTGGCATAGAATTAAATTCCTTGGAATCAGGTGGATGCTATTAAGGTTTGCCTTAAAGTTTTATTAGGATAGGTCTAGTGCTGTCTGTAGTCTTGGGCTAATTCAGCTCTGTGCTAAGGAGATACCCTTCTGAGGATTTTAGCTGATATCTTACAGTGTCTCTCCAGGCGGGTTGGTAGGAATGTGAACTGCTCTGAACACCACGGCAGCCCCTGAAATTATTCGGCAAGTTCCTTTCCACAGATTCTCTCCTCAGCCTCAGGTGGTTTCTCTGACACATTTGTAGTGAAGCACAAAGCAAAAAACTATAGAGTGTCCCTGTGTAAAATCCAGAGTTCTCTGTCTGTGTATCCCCCTCCTCTACAATAGTCTCTTCTGGAAATTTTAGCTTTTTTGCCTTCCCAGATCTTCAAACTCTGATTTCTCAATACCATGACACATCTGGAAACTCTGTGGGGTTCCTCTTGCTGAGAGGCTGCCTGGAAACTGCCTCTGTGAACTGAGGGCTCACCTTATTTTTTTTCCTTCATTCAGGGATCACATTCATGAACTGCTGATAGCCCAAAGTTTGAAAAACAGTCTTTTATTCATTTTGCCTGTCCTCTAGTTGCATAATGCAGGAAGATAAATTTGATCAGTGGAAATCCTGATTTGTATGTATGTATGTATTTATTCATTTTTACGAATTAATATATTAGTAATCCCAGCACTGACCTGCTGGTACTATCATCCTTCAGATATATATCTGAAACCTCTTTCCTCACCAACTTCACAACTACTTTCTCAATTTAAGCCACTGTCTTATTTGCATCGTTTCCATAGCTCCCTAATTGTTCTCATCACTTCCCTTCTTCATGCTCCACAGTCATGTCTTCCACATTGCTATCAGCGGTATCTTACTAAAATGTAAATCAGATTATATCATGTTCTGCACTTTCAACTCTCCAATTTATTTCCCTTATACTTTGAGTAAAATGAAAGGTTCTTGTCTTGGCTTACTGGACCACATATACTTCTATCTTTTGGCGAGGTCCTCAACCAAATTCCCTATCATGATGTTTTTTTGCTTATTCTGTATGCTATAACCATACAGATCTCCCTGCTGTTCACTGAACAAAGCAAGGTCACTTCCATCTCAGTGCCTTTGCACCTGCTATTCCCTCAGCTTTGACTGTTCTTTCTTTGGATAACCCCCACACTTCATCAAATGTCCCTACACTTCATCAAATGTCTGCTCAAGTGTCACTTCCTCAGAGAGGTTATTTCTGAGAACTCTCTCTGAAGTAGGATTACCTCCATTATCTGCATCCACTTACACTGCTTTATTTTCTTCTTCGTAGCACTGCTCACTGTTTGACATTATGCATCTGTACTTTCAGTTTTCACATTTTTCCACTAGAATATAGGTTTAATATGAAGATTTTATTTTCTCATCCATAAAATTGTTTTGATGATGGACCAACAGTTACATAATGAGTTATTCTGAATGTTTAAAAATTAAATAGTGTTATAGAAAAATCAAATACAACACAGAAAATTTCCTTCAGGCTCCATAGAGAATGGATTCCCCAGAAAGGAAGGTGAGTGGAAGCTTCTACTGGTTTCCAGATTCCCAATGAGCTTATGTCTGCTTTGGGAGAATTACTTGTTTGGAGTACACGTTATAAACCACTAGTACCTCCAGCTTATTTTTTTATGGATCCATGAGAATTTAAATGAGGTAACATGGTGAAATAACGTTTTGCATTTTTGAAACTGTAGCACCTTAATTTTTATTTTATAACAAATACCCCTTTTTAAAGACATAGTTATATCTTGTAGAAGCTTATCTAGTTCAAGTGCGCTTGCTTGCTTTTTCTCTCTGTGTCTCTCTCTTGTCTCTGTCTCTCTTCATAATAGCCTTTTTTGAAATCTTGAGATATAAGGAGATAATGGGCTTTAAAAAAATTAATGTTTATATTCATAATCTAGATCACTATTCAGAGTTTTTCCTGTGGAGCATAGTGGGCTATGCCCCACCTCTCTAGCCCCAAGTTAATGAAGGGAAATGTTCTCTGAATGTTCACTCTACTTTCATTTAAGAGCTTTAAATATTCCTCCCAAACATATAAACACATTTTCGTAGTATATTTTTGAAATCTATTCTCTGAAATATTCATTAGACAGACTTCCTGAAATATTCCCAAGTAATTCTGAGGTCTTCTAAAACTCATCACTAAAATGTTTGGCCTCTTAGCAATAATAGAAATAGCAGCAAGCACTGGCTTAAATATAGAATTCAACAGTATGTTGAATCTTAGACAGAAATATAGACAGGAATACCAAGCAAAAATGTTTCTCATTTTCACTGTTGCCTCAATAATCATTAAATCTGATTATAAATAACCACAGTGTTGGCTGCATCCTCCCAGTTCTGGAGATCTGGAAATACAGTCCCCACTTCCATCCTTAAAGCTATGCTAGTTCATACCCCTCCCACAGTTTCTGTGAGTGACCCAGATCTTATTTCCAGTGCCTCTCTCTGGCCACAGGTTTCTGCACCCAAGGGTGCTGGCTAGATTTTACCTCAGAGCAAACAAAGAAATTGCACCTCAGCCTCTTCTCCATTTTCTATGAGAAATTCAATGACAGACAGTATTTTGTGGTTCTAGTAGCTTTACTGAAGTGCTAACAATCACAGGAATTGCTGTATTAAAAACATTGCCTTCCAGACCCCACACTCCTGTACGTGAGCCCTCAGACACGGCAATTGGTGAGTGAGGAGTCCAGCCCTTCTGCTTCCTATTCTCAGAGAAAGCACCCTCTCTAGGCTGTGCAGACTGCCCAGGCACACCCTAAAATTCAAAAAATAGTTTCTCCTTATTGTTACGCATAACTGGAGACTTCCATTACTTGCGTAGTTGATAATTTTCCTGGGAGAATAAATAAGAGATACAAAATAATGCTAAGTTATTCCAAGTTATACTTGCTCACTACTGAAAATATACTCCACAAACATCCTTTCCTCATTACCATCGTCCTACAACTTTTTACTGTTACTTGCAGATGACCAGCAAGTTTCTCTTGGCTGTGTCTATTTTTAATTTGACGAATGTAGCCGATCAGTTTATTTATTGGCCAGTTCAGTCCAAAGCAGTCGTACATTCCCCTCTCTGTGTGGTCATTTTCTGTGGGAGGCCAGGTAGTTTATTCACAGGAAATAAAAAGTACTCAGAGAGTACCATCTGTGTGCTCAGTTCTCTCTTGTTTACTGTTAGTCATTTAGAAAATTAATAATTGAAGGTAGGGAGCTATAGCATGCGCAGAAATAGTTTTACTCTTGCTGGAGTGCTCTTTACTTCTCTCATGCACCCGGAAAGATGGTGCCCGCTCTTTACTATTCAGTTAGCGGGTAAATATTTCTCACTCTTTACTATTCAGTTAATGGGTAAGTATTTCTATAAATGGTTTTATGACACCTAGAAGTACAATTGGCTTCATTATGTTCTTTTGGTTTAACATACCTCTCCTCATCAAAGAGGTAGTTAGCTCCTTGAGAACCAGGATTATATCTTTGATTATACAGAATCAATCTCGTACGATACTCTCAGTCAATATCCAGGGAGTGGCTGAATGAATAACAACAGTATTCAATATGTAATACAAACTAATCGAGGGCTACATATAAAAATGAAAGTGAATACTGGACACAATTGAAGAAAGTTTCATTACAAAAGACTCTAAATTGAGCATTAAAGAGTATATTCAGGTGGAGAAAAATTCCAGGGCATTCTGGGAAAAGAAGTATAAATGAATACAAAGATGGAAATTGGACTATCATGTGGGATATTAAGGAGACTGAATTTTGGAAATTTTGGAAAGTTTCAACAGATTCAGACATGTTAGATGAAATAAATTATCCAGATCCCTAAGTCGATGGCAAAAATGTTTGGACTTAATACAGTAGGCAATAAAGAACTGGTAATAATATGATTTAATTCTTGCATCCCTGTCCTTTTCTCAACCAGGAATAGGACTGTCTTGAAAAACTTAACTTTATTATTTAGACTATAACTAGTAGCTAGGAATGGCTATACTAACCAGATGATAAAGAATTGAGAACATTGCAAATGGTGTTACCATATGATCATTCAAGTCTGCTCACTAGTGCTTTTCCTGAAGTCGGAACCTGAATGCCAGGCCTCTGAACCTGCCTGCCTGACCTGACTCCATCCCCTGCCTCTTCTGCTCTTGTCTACATGGACTCAGAGCCCAGAAGAATGGGGGCTTGGAGTCCAATGGGAAAGCTATAAAATACTCCAAATGAGATAGAGAAAGCTTAAATTATAGTCCTGTTAGTGGGAAGAAATAACAGATAGCTAAGAGAGACAGTTGAATGGAAGAACAGACAAGACTTAATGATATCATTAGGACAGTTGTGATAAGAAAAATGATGGTGTAATTGATAGAGGTGGTAGAATGAGGACAGTGTGAAGTGGGTAGGAGAAACGACAACTTAGGGTTTGCAGATGTTCAGTTTATGGCTACTCCAAGAGGAGCTCAGTATAACACAATAAATTCAACTAGAGATTTCTCAGGAGAGAAAACAAGTGAAGAGAGATGCAGAGTCCAGGAGGGAGGACATAAACTTCTATAGAGATGATAATTGAGGTTATGAGAAAAGATGAGCATTCTGTGAGAGAATGTAGTTGCAGGAAAACACAGAACCCATTTTGGTATTTTTTTATTTTATTTTATTATGTTAGTCACCATACAGTACATCATTAGTTTTTGATGTAGTGTTCCATGATTCATTGTTTGGTGTTTTTTAAATTTTTAAAGTTTTTATTTACTTTTTTTTTTTAAGATTTTATTTATTTATTTGACAGAGAGAGAGGGAACACAAGCAGGGGGAGTGGGAGAGGGAGAAGCAGGCTTCCGGCCGAGCAGGGAGCCCGATGAGGGGCTCGATCCCAGGACCCTGGGATCATGACCTGAGCCAAAGGCAGACGCTTAATGACTGAGCCACCCAGGCGCCCCTGTTTGGTATTTTTTTTTTTTAAAGATTTTATTTACTTATTTGAGAGAGACAGAGAACAAGGAGGGTGAGGGGTAGAGGGAGAAGTAGACTCCTCACTGAGCAGGGAGCCCAATGCAGGGCTTGAACCTGGGATTCCGGGATCATGACCTGAGCTGAACACAGACACTTAACCAACTGAGCCACCCAGGTGCCCCCCCATTTGGTATTTTATAATCAAATACATCATTGATTCTAAATAGAAGTCAGTCAACTCCACACTGATTCTCTTAACTGAAAACTATTCTGTGAAAGATGATTAGAGGCAAAAACACTGAAGCAGAGACTAGGCCTAGGCACCATGAGAGAGAAAGAGGAAAGTTAGTCCCTGGTGGGAGAGACATTAATACAGAAACAGTAAGTACCAATCACTTTTGTGCCCCCATGACGCTGAAAATAAGCTATGTTCTATACACAGACGTCTGCCCTCAACCTGAATGTATTTGGGGATAACTGAAAGAGAATAAGAGGAAGAACACATTTCTGGAAATACATTTCCACAAAAACATTACTTCTTATTGCCAAGGGACTAAGGTTTTGCATACCAGTGGGAAAAGAACAGACAGTCAGGAGACAATCTGTATGATTTTCTAAGACCAAGAAATCTGCAGGCTTGAACCACAGAGAATTTGCTGTCCCAGTACCCTGTAAGGTCTCTTTGCTAAAGCTGGTGGCAACAGGCTTCAGCAGGCCTTTCATGAGAGTGTAGTAAAAATGGTAGGGATGCAGACATTGCTGGAGACAAAGAGCAGGGACCACCACCCTGTGCCTGCGCTTCCAGGATCTCTCTCACGGGGTCTATGCAAGCCACCTGGTTCATGGAGTAGAAAATATGCCAATCCACATAACCCTAATTATTTGTAAGTGAATGATCCTTGTGGGCTATTTATTCACAGGGAGATGGAAAAGATATTTGATAGAATGTCTTCTAATAAAGAATTCAAAGCTCTAGATCAAAGCTCTAGAAATAGCTCATTGTTGGAAACTTCACCTAGTAGAATAAATGTAATATTTATTTCATTTCATAACCATGAAATTTTCCAAGATGAACACCAAGTTCTGCTTCTGGAAATTGCACTGTAGAGACATACGAATTCCAATCAAAATCACATTTTTTTTTTTTAATAAGGAGAGATAAACTGGACTCTGTTCCCAGTCACAATTGGTAGGAAGCAATGGATCAGATTTCCCAAAGAATAAACCTTTTATAACATGATTGGAGGGATGGAGAGGAACAATTACTGTTCAGTATGACCACACTCTTTGGGGGTTTGATTGTAAAAAGGCGTGATGAAGGAAAGGAAATTGTTCTGAAAGCATTTAATTTGTGTATGGTTTTAATCATCAATCTAACTCTTTTTAACCACCGAGGAACTGAATCAGAGTAGTAAGAAAAAAAGTGATAATGGAACCTAAATATACAGAAAGGCCCATTTTTTCACTACTAAGGCAAATTGGGTAAAATGTTGCTGAAAGGTTGAAGATTAATGCAATGGGAAGATGTTGATTTTTAATCCATCTCAAACACACTGATGACTTCCCTTTTTATCAAAGATTCTCCTAATAAAGACACCAACCACTGTTAATAAAATATCATTGTGAAACAGACAATACTCACTAAGAGTTCATAAAACATGTAAATACAAAAAAATCGAATATGAGCTTCCAGTTTCTGTTCCTTATGTAAAGGGATTGGAAGTTTTACTCTATCCTCACAAGTTAAAAAGTCAAACAAACTGAAAAATCAACAACTCTTCTCTTAGATCTATAAGAGAAATGAGATCTAATTCTGCCTGCAGAATTAGAGTGAGACACAAGTCGATACAGAGAATCACAACTTACCAGAGCAGAGACTCAGAAGCTGAAACCTCCTTGGACACCGGGGGAAACCAGGGCCGGGTTAAGAAGGCCAGAATTGCAACAGATGAATTGCTGGAGGCTCTCCATGGATTAACTCTTGGAGTTAAAAACTCCAGAGGAACCCCGTCATAGGAGGGTCCCCACACATTTGAGAGTTTCACATTCATGAACTTGACCAGGTTTCACAGTAAATACTGGAGGAAAAAATTCCCCCAGGCTTTCAGCAGGACAGAGGGAAAGGAACCATCTTGAAACACTCCAGAGCCCTCTGTTCTTAACTGTGTTCTTAAGGTCTGCCCTCAGGAGAGACTTTAACCAGAGCCTAACCAGCTGGGGCTTTATCAGAGCCTAAGTGACCCTGGGGAAGGAGTAGATCCAACCCCAGCCAGCTGGAACCTTTCAAGAGGGAGCGGGAAACAACCAACTTCAGCTATTCTAGCCTTCCTGCCCTACTTCAGGGGGAGAAAAAAACCCTGAGAAACACTTGTTTAGTTTACAAAAGCAGAGGCTTACTCAAAGACCTAGAGTAGCCAACACAGCATCGAAGAAGAAGAAATGTGAAGGGCCAATGCTACTAGACTTCAAGAGACTTCCTATAAAACTACCATAATCGGGCGCCTGGGTGGCTCAGTTGGTTGGGCGACTGCCTTCGGCTCAGGTCATGATCCTGGAGTCCCGGGATCGAGTCCCGCATCGGGCTCCCTGCTCGGCGGGGGGTCTGCTTCTCCCTCTGACCCTCTCCCCTCTCATGTGCTTGCTCTCTCTCATTCTCTCTCTTTCAAAATAAATAAATAAAATTAAAAAAAAAAAAATCTGGCTAGGGCACCTGGATGGCTCAGTCGGTTAAGCATCTGCCTTCGGCTCAGGTCATGATCCCGGAGTCCCGGGATCGAGTCCCGCCTCGGGCTCCCTGCTCGGCGGGGAGTCTGCTTCTCCTTCTGACCCTCCCCCCTCTCATGTGTTCTCTCTCTCTCTCTCAAAAAATAAATAAATAAAATCTTGAAAAAAAAAAAAAACTACCATAATCAAGACATATATTACTTCTTAGAATGAGTTGGAGATTGGTTCCTGGAAAAGTTATTAGATGACTGAAATGATCTCTTCTTTGCAAGTCTGGCATGCCTTTTTAAATTGTTGGTGGGAGTACAAAATGGAACAACCCTACTGGGCGGGACTTTGAAGTATCTAACAAATCTATATTATATACATATTTACACTTTGCTTCAGCAATCCCCTGCTAGAAATTTACACTTAAAATATAGTTCTAGGGGCTCCTGCGTGGCTCAATTGGTTAAGTCTCTGCCTTCGGTTCAGGTCATGGGGTCCTGGGGTCCTGGGATTGAGCCGTGATTTGGGCTCCCTGGTCAGTGGGGAGTCTGCTTTTCCATCTATCTTTGCCCCTCCCCCTGCTCATGCATTCTCTCTCTCTCTCTCAAATAAAATCTCAAATATATATATATATATATTTCTATAAATCACAATGGCATACGTACAAGATTATTTGCACAGCAAAATATTGGAAAAAATATAAATCCCCATCTACAGGAGACTAATTGGATAAATTATGCTATATCCACACATCTGCGTTGCTAAGTGAACACAGTCCATTGTTTCTAATTACTGCATGATTCTTCACCATACTTACCTATTCCCGCTTTAAAGGATAGATGCCTAGATTGCGTCCAATTCCTCATCACAACTAATAATGCTGTAAGCAGTCTGCTGTTGAAATATTTACAGCTGGTGCATCACAGTCGTTGTCCAATCACAAAAGTCACCAGTCTTAGCACTGGAGCAGCTTCCTAGAAACCTGGTTTGGTTTACCAAGCAATATGGGTATATCTCAATATTTTAAAAACAAGTGGGGGCACTTGGGTGGCTCAGTCAGTTAAGAGATGGACTCTTAATTTTGGCTCAGGTCATGATCTCAGGGTCGTGAGATTGAGCTGTGTGTGGGGCTCTACGCAGGGCATGGAGTCTGCTGAAGATTCTCTCTCGCTCCCTCTCCCTCTGCCTCCACCACCCCCTGTGCTCTCTCGCTCTAAAAAAACAAAACAAAACACAAAAACAAAAACAAGTGTGCCATCCTGGTACGTGCGGGCTGGTTCATAGTTTTAACTCTGAGGAACATCCTTGTGCACATTCCCGTTGGGAAGACTTTTTTGACATCTAAAATCTGGAGTGGGATTGCTGCTTATGGCGTGCTCTCTGGAATGTCTGGACCAGTCGACACCCCCACCTGCGGTGGCTTGTGTTCTATCCCCACATTCCTTCCCATACTTGGGAGTTTAGAAGGAGTCAAGTCTATCCCCGGATTCTCATTTACATGTCTCTGATTTCTAATAATCTTGGGCATCTTTTAGGTTTCATTTTCTGCAAATTGCTCCTCTCCTTTGCTCCTTTTCCTCTTAAAATTTTTGTCTTCTTTGTTGATTGTCAGGGATTCCTAATAATCTGGATATTGCTACTCCATTGTTTTTAATATGGCAAATGTCTTCTCCCTGTCGTCACCTTTCCTTTTTACTATGTTGTTCGCCGAAATAAATCTTTAATTTTTCTGTATTTAAATAACATATTCTTTCTTGAACCCCCTTATTTATAGCTTTGTAGTTTCTGTCTTTCCACATACACTCAGGACACAGAAGAGCTGTTTAGATTTTCTCCCAGGTTTTGAGGCATGTGGTGTAAGAATGTTTGATTCTTCTTTTACAAAATATCTACTTTGGAACAAAGTGGTAACCCACAAAATGTCTCAAAAATTCTTGGCTTAGTTAATGGTTATAATGCTTCCAACATTTTGTTATGAAAATTTTCACATATACGGAAAAAGTGAAGAAATCATTACAATGAATATCCATAAGCCCGTGGCCTATGTTCAATAAATGTAAACATTTTCACCATACTTGCTTTGGTTCTATCTACATTTTCACTACTGAGTGTATTTGAAGATTTCTTAGAATCTCCCTTTCTCTTTAGAGTATACCTCACTGAGGGTATAGAGTCAGGGCATTGTTTAGATGATACTTTGAAGAATCTTTTTTCTTTTTCCTCTTTGTGGTCATGTTGCCAGTTTGATATACAATTAGGTTTATTGGTCTCAATTTGTTTTCAGTTTTTAGGTTTGTGTATGGTTTAGGAGTCAAAGCAATGTAAAACAATTTATGAGTGAAGTTTGCTGTCATCCCTGTCCTCTCCATCTTGTCACCTCCCTTCCCTATAAGTGACCATTTTTTTTATTACATTCTGGTATATAATATATGTTTTCAATTTTTCAATTTTTAACCCCAAAGTGTCATAATCTATTCATTGTTCTGTACTTTGATTTTTTTCCCTCTATAATAATAATACCAGATATCACTCCATATCAGTATATAGAAATCTTTTCCATTCTTTTTAATTTAATGCTCTCATAATACTACACTGTGCCCTCAGAGCATAGCTTTTTTTTTTTTTAAACAACTATTTAAGGACATTTGTATTATATCAAATTTTGTTTTATATTTGGAGAGGTAGATGGTCAGGGCAGATTTCTTTGGGATGGCATTTCCTGGTCTACTGACACATACAATTATTCAAGATATTGCCAGGGACACAGGACTTGTAACCATGTGCGCTCTGACCAGCAATGTATGACAGTTCCTGAATCTCCACAGCCTCACTGTCAAACTTTTGGAGTTTTGCCAATCTGATAGGTGAGAAATTATATCTCATTGTAGTTTTAATTGGTGTTTCTCTTATTACAAATGAGGATGATTATCTTTTCGTATATTTAACAGTTGATAACTTTTGGGAACCACCTTTCATATTCTGAGCCTCTATGGTAGAGGAGGGCCTCATTAGGTTAAGTGAATCTGCACATCCCATTCCCTTTGCTACAATGATTGGTTCAGAGATTGTCACTTGGCACGTCTGGAGTCAATAAAGTCAGGACTAGAACAGTATTGTGCTTTTACTTGCAGATGGCAGGATTGATTCCTATTTCATTTACATTCTTTGTCACGTGGGAACAAAATTATTACTTCGCCTTGTATTTTCAAAAACATTTATGCAATAAGTAAGTTATCGTATTTAAGTATATACGTAATTATTGCCTTCCCTAATGAGTTTAAACGAAATGGGAATCAAGCAAGTATATGAAATGTAAAGACTGACCAGAGCAAGGAGATAAATTATTTTGTGTGTGTGGTTTTGTTTAGATTTTTATTCTAGATGATGGTCTCTGTGAGAGTGATTTAGAATATTATACTTTCTATCATAGGTGTTTTCTTTTGAAAAAAATGACTTCTGCTGAATCTCTCCCATGAAATCTAAAATCAAACATGCAGACATGGTTTAATTCACCCTTCAGTGATTATCATTTTAAAGAATATTGAATATTTATTTAGAAGAAATAAAAATGTATTGTTTTTGAAAACAGAAAATTTTACAAAGTCCTTAATATATTTGCCATGGATATTCACTCTTGTTATCATTTTCCTTTATATAGGTTTATCCATCATGTATAAATGAAATGATGCATGCAAAATCCAGGTATTTTGATTAAAAGTGAATTAGGCATTCCGGAAAAACCTTGCATTCAGCAAAATTATACTTATAGAAAAAGAAGGAGAGGAGTCAGCCACTCAAAATTCAGGCATCTCTGTTTCCAGATTGCTGACAAACACAATAAAAAGTGATAAGACACTAATATACCTTAAAGGATAGATCAATGTCCAATACACTGAAGAAATAATAGTGATGGGGACTTTTTTGCTGGCAGTTTCACTTAGCTTATTTTGTATTTAGCTATGTTTTCTGTGGTGTAAAATAGTCACGTGCCCCCCAAAATCACATATGAACTAACGGAATTTGTTCTTTATGCTAATATCATTCTCCTATTTACTGATCCACCCTTGAACTAATCTGTTACAGAAGCACCTTTTACACAGGAATAGAATTACTTAAACCATCTGTCTGAAACAAAATAATCACTCAACTGTTTAAGCTTCTATTTTTCTCATCATCCCTATCATCATTAGGAATATGTACCATTTTGATAGTTTACTGTTCACTAAAGGCTAAATTGTATATATCTAAGAGATTTTCAGAACACGGTGCCATATGGCCAAATAAAATTAGTAAAATTAAATATTATTACAATGCATATTATTGTCATTATTATCATTAACTTACATTTAGGACTCTGGGAAGAGCTTGGTTTACTGAAGAAAATTTAGACATGAAAATGAATACAGATCATTTCATTCAGTTTCACTAAACTTTTTGAAAGTTTACCGAATGTTCTGTGTCATCATATTTCTAAACACGGAGTATCTATCTTTATGCCAACATTTCCAACACAAATCTTGCTAGAGAAGAATTTCAGTATATTTAGTAAGTTTAGCCTTTTTAGACATGCTTCACTATGTGTCTAGTTCGGTTAACTCAAGCTGAATTATATGCTGTCTTGCCCCTAAAAAAATGTACATGTAATAAATGTCTTCACTCCCCCCCTCTGTTTTTTAAAGATTGTAAACATTTCTTTTTTCTGACCATAAAGAATTGTACTTTTGCTCTGAGAGCTTATGGCCTGGAAGGGAAGATAAGATTTCTATACTATGTGAGGAATGTTGTGATAGAAATACTACGCGGTGCCGTGAGAGTAGAGGTGGGGAGGGTATAAGCCTGCCTGAGCGGGACGCAGCAGAAGCACTTGCTAGGAAAGTGGGTGAGAGAAGGAAAAGGGAGAGGAGCACAGGAGTAAGGGAGGCTATCCCAGGCAGGAGAGGAGTGAGAACATGGCATGATGCAGCTGGATGTTAGTTCCCCACGGGTGCAACATGAAATGAAAAGGAGAGAGGACCAGTAAGAGATGAAGCAGAAGACATAAAATCAGATCACAAAAGACCTTGTGTGCTAAGCAGTTTTGAATTTATCCTAGCAGACTGTAGGCGGAGGGATGATGTGCTGATAAGATCCCTCTGGCAGGTATGTGGAAAATGGATTATGGGTGAGAGACAGACTCTGAGAATTTGTAGCACTTTCTTTTTATTGCTATTATGTAGTTGTAAGTGACTGATAATCTGTGTAAACTAATAGAATTTATATTGCTTTTATTAGGCATATTGGTTATGGAAGTAGCCATCTCTTTCTAGACTGATCTCCCTGAGGGAGACTGTCTTACTCATCTTAAGAGTAATAACGACGGCCATTCAATAATTGCATTCTATTTTCTAGATAATGTGTTAAAGGACTTTAAGAATGTCATCTCAATGAATCCTTGCAATAAGGTTAAGAAGTCAGTAGGTATGGGGGCGCCTGGGTGGCTCAGTCATTAGGCGTCTGCCCTTGGCTCAGGTCATGATCCCAGGGTCCTGGGATCGAGCCCCACATTGGGCTCCCTGCTCTGTGGGGAGCCTGCTTCTCCCTCTCCCACTCCCCCTGCTTGTGTTCCCTCTCTCACTGTGTCTCTCCCTGTCAAATAAATAAATAAAATCTTTAAAAAAAAAGAAAAGAAATCAGTAGGTATGGTTTTGCCCATTTTTTTTCTTTCCAATGAGGAAACTGAGTTTCAGAAAAATTAAGAAAATAAATAAAAGTGTTTTGTATCAGTCAGGGTCCTGGCAGGAAACAGACTGCACACAAAGCAGGTAACTGAGGAGAGTTGAATAAAGAGACTAGGTACAAAGGAGAGAGCAGGGTTAAAGGCATCAAGGGAGGGACACTGAGTGCACCGAGGTTAGCGATGGTGGGAAGCAGTTGGTCCTCCAGTCCTGAAGTGGCAAAGGGCCGGCGAATTTACAGGAACCTGCAGTGAGGCTCTCTAGTTGTAAGAGACAACCACCTGACAGGAGGTGAGGCTTTCAGGAGAGAAATGAAGGCAACCATGAAGAATAAATGAACTCATTCTTCTTTCTCCCATTAGCCTCCAGCCAATGTTACCCAGAGGGCAAGTGAGTCCACTAACCTCCAAGGCAGGAGAGTCTCTTAAGGGAGTTCCCAGAGCCCAATCGTTATACTCCGCCAAACAGAGCAGAGCAAAGAAGATGGAGAATGGATCCATCAGAGCAATGGGAAATGTGCAGCACAAGCTAAGATCAAAGACAGGGCTCTTGCCCAAAGCCCATGTGCTTCCCAGGATTCCCACGTCCTTGACAAGTGTTCACAACAAGTGCTTGCCCCTGAACAATGACTAGGTGTTTGCATTCATGGCTTGCCCCCTCATCTCCTCCAGTTCCTTATTCAAATGTCCCCTTGTCAGTGCGATCTTTTCCTGACCACTGTAATTCCAGCAACCTCAACCATACTCAAGAACTCCCTAGCCCCTTTCCATGCCCATATTTTTCCATAAATCTTCTTATTCTCTTATTAGTATATTTCACTAATGGATGCTTGTAGTATGTATCACCCATTCTTTCCACAAATAAAATGTAACCCCTGTGAAAGCAGAGAGTTTTCTCTGTTTTGTTCACTCCAGTAGCTAGAATAGTGCCTGGTACCTAGTAAACACTGAATGAATGAGTAAGTGAATGAATGAATGAGTCACATGAATTGAACACAATCAAATACTTCAGAAAACATGTATATTTTTCGTGGACAGGATTTTAAATCTGGCGCATCATCGATTCCCTGAAAACTGGATTTGTACTCTTCTTCTATATTGCATTTTTTTTTCACCAAACCCAATGCGTCAGCTCATTCGTATGGACATAACTAATGCCTCAGAGGAAGACAGAGCACAGTACACTCTTCTCCATCATTGTTATTATTTTTGATTAAAATATTGCTCATCACTGCTAATATTGCAAACCATTGGAAAGCTCCATGCCTGGACTTTCACAAAAAAGTCATAGAACTATGGCTGAATATTTCAAACTGTGCCTCTAAGTTGTTACTTATACAACATCATGTTCTCTCACTGCTTTTCTCTTATCCTGCAATTTCTCATATTTTACTAAATTGTTGTTGTTGTTGTTAGCATTTTTTCAAGTTGTAAGAAACCAAGCAGGGTTGCCCTGGGCATGGGGAGCCATGCTCGGCTTACCTCTTAGAAGCACTGGACACCACGTGGGCACAGAAGGCCCCATGGAGGTCTATCACATCTTTCAGATTGCAACAGGGGTTCCCTGACCCAGGCATCTTGCTTTCCTTTCAAAATCTAACTTCAATTGCTTCCTCTGGGTGATACCTCCATTTATTTTTTTAAGAAAAACTTTATTTCTTCTGATGTATAACATACACACAGTTAAGTAAACAAATTGAGGCAGTTTACAAGGAAACACACCCAGATGACCACCATCCTTATAGGGATAAGGAACAGTATTAGGACTCCAGAAGCATTTATTTTGCTCCATCCCAGTAAACATCCTTTCAAAGGTGAACAACCTTCTAGTCTATGAATACAGATTAATTTTTTTTATAGTCAGACTTGTTGAGATATAAGCTACATACCAAAAATTCATCTTTTTCAGGTATAACCATAAAACAGCTTTGTCTGTTTTTGAACTTTATATAATTCAAATGATATCATATGTAGCCTTTAGTGCCTGGCCTCTTTCAGTCAATGTCATGTTTGTGAAATTCATCCATGTCATTTTGTGTAGCCATAGAGAGTCACTGGTTTTTTATTGCTGTATAATATTCCATTTCACAAATATATGGTGATTTATTTATCCATCCTATTGGTAATGGATTTAGCTGGCTTCCAGTTATGGGCTATTATGAGTAATACTCCTATAACCATTTTTGTACATGTCTTTTGATAAACATATGCATACATTTCAACAAATAAATATCAAGGACTGGAATTTCTGAACATAAACTAGGCATATGTTCAGCTTTAGTAGATACTACCACAGAATGTTCTAAAGAGGTGTTACCAAGGTATAATCGCATTGGTTGCCCCACTTTACTACCAACACTTACATTGCCATTATAAGAGCACCGGGTGATGTGTGGAAGTGTTGATCACTATATTGTACACTTGAAACTGATATAACACTGTATGTTAGCTAACTGGAATTAAAATAAAAACCTAACTAAAAGAAATAAACATGTAGAAGCATTAACAAAATATTAGCCATTCAGGTGGCACTTCGTTTTGGTTTTAATTTGCATTTCACTGATGAGTACTGAAATTAAGCTTGTTTGCCATTTGGGTACCTTTCTTAAAAAGTGCTTGCTCTTGGGCACCTGGGTGGCTCAGTCGTTGGACGTCTGCCTTCGGCTCAGGTCATGATCCCGGGGTCCTGGGATCGAGTCCCGCATCGGGCTCCCTGCTCAGCGGGGAGCCTGCTTCTCCGTTTCCCGCTCCCCCTGCTTGTGTTCCCTCTCTTGCTGTGTCTCTCTCTGTCAAATAAATAAATAAAATCTTAAAAAAATAAAGTGCTTGCTCTTGCCTTTTGTATATTTAAAAAATTGAGTTGACTATCTTCTTCTTATTGATTTGTAGCAGTTATTAATCCTTAATATAAAGCTTTTGTGCACACAAGTTCACATATACACATACACACATGATGTATGTGTATGTATGCACATGTGTGCTTGCCTATATATATATACCTATGTGTATGTATGCACATGAACATACACACATATGTATTCTCACTATACAAGGATTCTTACAAACTAACTCCATTTGTAGCAGCAACTCTGCCATAGGCAGAAGCAGAATTCCTTCTCCATTTTTCTGTCTTAGCTATTCTGCATAATTTCTTCTCTGTTGCCTAAATATTATTATACTATATTTAATGTATGTATATCTTCCATTTAATGACCTTGTGACAGATTGTATTTTCCAAAGATAGTTGTTAAAATATCTCCCATTCCACATAATCTTCTTTTCTTAAAAGACTTTATTCATTATTTAAGAGAGAGAGAGAGAGAGAGAGAGAGCACACACAAGCTGGAGGAGGGGAGGGGCAGAGGGAGAAGCAGACACTGAGCAGGGAGCCTGATGCGGGACTTGATCCCACGACCCTGAGATCATGACATGAGCCAAAGGCAGCCGCTTAACCAACTGAACCACCCAGGTGCCCCTCCACATAATCTTCTTATAATGTGACTTCACCACTCCACCCACTGAGAAACAGAATCTTTGTTTCCTCCCTTTGAACCTGGCCAGATTCAAGATAATGGTAGAGTGATGCTACGTCATGTCCGAGGCTGAGTTAGGAAAGACAACCTAGCATAGCATTCACCTGTTTCTCTTTGAATATTTGCTCTTGAACTCCAGCCACTGTTCTGCAAGGAAGCCGAAACAATCAAGCCCATGCTGACATGCCACATGCAGTCCACATGATGGTGTTCTGGCTGACAACCCAACTGAGGTCCCAGCTGACAGCCAGCATGACCACCAGCCATGAGAATGAAGATGCTTCTAGATGCAACTATGTCACTCTCAGCCTTCCTATCTTTCTATCCGGAATGCTAGGCATTGTGGAACAGAGAAAATCCACTCCTTCTATGACTATTCAAATTCCAGACCCCATTATCCATAAGCATAATAAAATGGTTGTTTTATGACACTAAGTTTTGGGGTGATTAGTTATACAGCGATAGCAACAGATAAAAAAAAAAAACCTTCTCTAATGCTTTGCATTTAAAAGTAGTCAAGGAGAATTTGTATAGTATGGCTAATTTTTAGATATAAGTTCATTTTCTTTCTGTACTTCCACTTATTCTTCTCTCTCATTCCTCCAAGTGACAAGTTTCTTAGAGCAGATGTTTAGCAACAGTGTCAGTTCTCCATCCAATCGGTTATGGTCAGTGGAGTATTATCTAAAAAAAATAAAAGTCTGTTAGATAATTTGAAAATAAAATTCAATACTGTAGGTTAGAGGTAGGCTAACTCTTGGCCTTAGTAGAGCCCCACACGTAGGTCAATGGCAGACTATCAATTATAGTAAGTAGAACCTCAAATGTATACCGGTACAAACACAACAGAAATCTATTTCAGGCTCATGCAACTATTTTGGTGGGTAAATAAGTCAAAGCATGGTTCTCTTCCATGCAGTCATTCAGGGGCCCAGACTGTCAGAGGCCCTACAGTTTTCAACACATGCCTTTCAAACTGGAAGTTAAGACTATGGGCAGTGACACGAAGGGAGGATTTTATGGGCCTGGTATGGGTCTGAAAGTGGCACACATTACTTCTGGTCGCATTCTATTGGTTAGAACTCAATACTATGAACATACTTAACTGCAAGGGAAACTGTAGTATGGTTGTATACCCAGGAAAAAGCAAAGAACTTGGACTTTGGTGAGCAGCCAACAATCTCTGTCCCAAGCACAAATAATGCATTTAAATTAAATTTAGTATATTTACGAATAGTGACTCTTTAGGAAACTAAAATAGAATCAAGTGCCATACAGCAATTCTTCTGTTGTTTTCCTTCTTATCTTTGCTCTATGACAACATTGGTTAAAGTCTGGACTGATTCCACTCCTAACTATATACCCTTTCCAGGATATGAAACTGAGAACATTTTTTTAATCAGAGTCTCTCCTAGCAAAGAAAGATAATTCAAAATGTGATTGCAATAAAGAAAGGCATAGGTACTCTGGACTTGAGTGGTCATTCTCTGGTTGACTAGTTAGCTAAGGGATTATACTGACATGACATTTTATCTCTTTCTCCATTCCACTTTCTTTTTTGTGTGTGTGTGGATTGAAAAAAAAAAAAAACTCTACATATTTCTCTTCTGTCCTTGTGCTATATTCAAATCAAGCTCAGTGGTGAATACACTGAGACGATTTGAGTTGAATGATATGTGTGACCACAAATCAGCACAGGGCATATCTGGATTGGCTGAAGAAAAAACATGTAGGAATTTCTAAATACTGACTCATGGCAAAGTAAAACAATCTAGTGACTTATTTTTGAAGTTAGATGTTTTCAGTGTTTTTGCATTAAAATGCCTATATAAATATAATAATATAGAAATATACATATTATATATAAATGTACCCCTTTCAATATAATGGTAATGGGAAACCATATGCATTTAAACCATGTAACTATGTGCATTTAAAAACATATCCTAAATACACAAATAAAAATTTATAGATGTACGATATCCTCCCAAAGTTTTAAAATAATATCCTATGAAAACCAAAGTTTGAAAACTAATGGCATCTAAAATGAAAATTACCAAAAGGGCCCACCCCTGGGCATGTTCAAGCCTTCATTTCATTTTTAGTATCATGCACTTAACCTTCCATGGAGTTTAATTACTCAGTAATTTGGAATCCAAATTTTATTTTTTAATTTATTTTTATTTTTTATGTTTTTTAAATATTTTATTTATTCATTTGAGAGAGAGAGACAGAGAGAGTGC
The DNA here is from genome assembly GCF_011800145.1 of Mirounga leonina. NCBI lineage: Eukaryota > Metazoa > Chordata > Mammalia > Carnivora > Phocidae > Mirounga > Mirounga leonina. The sequence continues at coordinate 56,726,374 of NW_023270451.1, forward strand.
ACACAGGGGGAGGAGGGGCAGAGGGAAAAGGAGAGAGAATCTCAAGCGGACTCCACACTGAGCACGGAACCTGACATGGGGCTCAATCCAAGACCCTGAGATCAAGAGTCGATGCTTAACTGACTGAGCCACCTAGGCGCCCCTGGAATCCAAATTTTAAAACTTTTATCCAGAACATCACTGACAGGAAAAACATCATGTTCACATCTCTTTAGTAACATCATTTTTATTCTGTCACAAGAAATACTGATGTTTAACAAAAGTGATGCCAAATTACATTGCTTAGAAAAATTCAAAATTATTGTGGTTATTGTTTTATCTTTAAAAAGTGGAGATATACCCTGTATTATTACAAATTTAAGTAGAATTCTTAAAAATAAAAATCTATAGTTTTCAAATACTCTGTATACAGTATTTTGAATGGAATTATCTCTTTAATTGATGTCAAGGACGTCTATTAAAGATGGAAATATTAGAAGATTCTCTTTTGGTTTGAGGATGTTTAAAGTGCTTTTTTACCTTTGAGCAAAATAACTGCGTATTGAATAAAAATCACATTTTGAATGTCTGAATGATGCTGAATTCTTTGCAGCTGAGTTCAAATCTGAAGCAACCACACAAATTACCTTTGGTTTTAAAGTTAGCTAAATTCAGAGCTCCTGATGCATATTTTAATAATACAATGTTGTGACCTTAACGAGGACTGCATTTGTCTTTAAGTCCACACGATAGTGAAAGCTTAATATTAAAAAAAAAAAAAAAACTTTTGTCTAGCAAAAGTGATTTGAAGATGTTTTGCTCCATGCATGTGAACTCAGCAGGTGATTCTTGCCTATCTTTGATGTCAAACAGCACAAAACTTCAGTGAGTAGTAGCTTCAGAAATGCAATAGACATAGCTGAGTCTTCATATGGAGCTCATGCTTGAACTACATCAGAAGAACTGACATCTATTATGGTGAGCAAAGACAAGTGTTTGAAAAGAGATTCAAACAGAAGTGTCAGAATTTACAGTGCATAGTTTTATATAAGTTGATTTTAACCAAGCATATCTCTATGAACTCCGCAGGATAGAAAAGAAATTTCAAAAGGCAGAGAAATTGTTGTCATCTAAGGGCATGGAATGTTTTAATAGCTTAAGGAAGAACATTTCTGTAAGGTTATGTGGTGATCCATTTACTTTGACTGAGTAATAAGGCTTGTCATTGTGATAGTGCAGTTTTTAACCCTTAGAACAATGGAAATGTATGTGAGCCAGAGAGCTTGAAGGGCCACTTAAACACTCAGAAGAAACTTGTGGTCCATTTTAAAGTTTCAGGCTCTAGTCACAGAGACTTACTATAAATTTTCTGAATATCATCAAGCCACTAAAAAGAAAGCAAACAAGCAACAAACAAAAACCCCTTTTAGACCTAGTGAGTTACATATTGACCTTAAGAGAAATAAGGCAGAGATAACTCCGTGGTGTTTCTACCTCGGTCGGTACTCTTCGAAAGAAAACAAATAATTAGCGCTGTTTGTTATGTTTCTTCATGGGTGCTTACTTGCATTCCCAGCAACGCACAGGCTTTGTGCACATTACTATTATTTTTTTAAAGTCTGTGTTTGTGAGCTTAAGTGTGCCTTGTGAGTTGCAGAGAGGGAGTGGGATAAATGTTAGAGACCTCAAATGGAGAAAAGCTTGTTTGAAATTGTGTCCTAAGGGCTTAATCACAGCAGTCCCCTGAAACTCTCCCTAAGGGGTCTAGTGTCACAAACCAACTTAATTGTTTTCTAGCAATGCTTCTCCACCCCGCACCCAAACAGACTCAAACAAAAGCAAACCTCTTTCGCTAAAGCACAGAACCACAATTCCTATGCAGCAATTTCCAGCTTGTAATCAACATTTAGCAGTGTGAGATCTACCTCTTCTTAACCTACAATTAGCACAATTAATGCACCACATGTCAAACCACTTGTTTAGTTATTATATTCTAATGTTTGCTTTTAACAACAAATTTCCCTCCCTAGATTAGCTGCTAATGCCTCCTCCAAGGACAAACAATCTGGCTAGTCAAATTCAAATTTGTCACTCCCTTGAGCACCACATCTCCGTTCCCTTAGATTTAATTACTGAATTTATTACATTGCATTTAAACAAATACTTTCTCCTTCTAAAATGGTCTAGACCTTCAGAAGGGAAAGAGTAGCAGATGCCCTATGTTGTGCTGGGCCAGTCTGGCTATGGACGTACCATTTAGCCCATAGCCCTTTCTTTCATATTATTATAAGAAGTAGCTAATGCAAATTAAGCAACTAGAAAGTAAATTTAACAAATGTTCATTACACATATACTTTCTCCAGAGCATGGGCGTAGTGCTGTGGGGAACAAAAAATTATATAATAATAACAAAATAACCACCGTTCATTAAACTGGAACTGAATTAACTCCTTCTATTCAGTTGGTATTTATTTCCTTCACAGCACTTATTAAATATAGAGCAATTATGTTTGTTTCTTTACTTATTTAATGTCTCCCCTCTCTCATTTATGAACTCCAAGAAGGTTGGGGCCTTACAAGGTCCTTACTGCTCTATCTCCAACACCTAGCAGAATGCCTGTTCCATAATGGGTGGGTGGTCAAAACATTTTGTAGAATAAATTAGCAAATGTGCTAAGTGCTTTCTATGCATTACTTCATTTAATTTTCACAATTATTATTCTTGTGGTTTTATAGATGTGGAAATGGAGCCTTTGATGAGTTAAGTAGGATTGCTGGAGTATAAATCAAACACAGGTCGGCTGACTCCAGTGCACAAGATGGTAACCATTTCCCAGTGTTGCCAATTCTGAGAACGTGTACTAGGTTTCTGCTGCTGGAGGATAATATTTAATGAATGATGCCAGGAATTATAATCAGAGAGTAAGAGATGTACATAAATAAATCACAAAAGTAAGACCACAAATTGCTATAATAGAAGGACAAATATCAATCTGTGAATGAAGAGAAGGTTAATTTTAACTAAAAGACGAGAATCTAGGTAAGTTTCCTGGAAAGGCATAATTGATTTCATATATTTTATTTTGTAGTTTAAAATCATCCATTTGGCTCTTTTAAAATAATTCTTTATATTTCAATTCATTGGCAGACATAATTTTCTTCATGTTCTTAAACAGCATTATAATAGCTGATTTAAAATCTGACCTAATTTCAACATGTAAATGGTCTCAGGCTCAGTCTTCGTGGATTTCTTTTCTTTTGAGAAGGGGCCATATTTTCCTGCTCTTCCTATTTGAGCAATTCTGAATTACATCCTGGACACTGTGAAGGTTGTTCTGAAGACTCTGAATTTGATTATAATCCCCTGAAAAGTACTGACATATTTTTGCCTGTTTTTGCAGACGATTAACCTGGCTGGACTCAAACTGCAGACTCAGGCTCCAAGCAGCCACTCACGGTTCCTTCCCTCAGACTTGGCTGCGATACCTCATCCTGCCCAGTGAATGAGCTGTTCGTGGCTTAGCCAAAGATTGGAGCAGAGTCAACACAGAGAAGTGGGGGCTCCTATTCCCTGGCTCTCTTCTTTCCTGGATTCCTTCTTACTTTTGAGTGGCTATGGTTTCCCTGAATTCTCTATCCTGGTTCTTCAAACCATACAAACTGTGGGTTTCTATCAGAATTTTGGCACCTCCATGGTGCAGACTGCAGCCTCTTCTCTGGCTGGGACCTGTAAAAATAAAAACTCACCAGGTGCTATTCCCTTCCATCAAGTGTCAGTCTCAGAGTCTTCCTGCTTTTGGTTTTTGGTGTATATATTTGTCTAAAGTTAAGAGTTATTATCTACAGGAGGGTTGGTTTGAAAGCTCACTTGGCCTTCAGCGGACATGGAGCCTCTCAGAATAGTAAGATTTAAATGAATTTGATGACATTGACAAAAATGGGGCTGGGGATAGGGTGCCTCAGGGTACTTCCCTACCAAAGGAATTCTTTGTACAATGGTGGTGAGAACAGCCAAGACATGTTGAGTTTGCAGCACTGTGAACAGCCAGTGTGGGTGTTTGGTTCTTGAAGTGGCTGCGTGGGAGAATGTGAGGATACCTGACAGGTAGGTCAGTTCAATGGGAAAGGGAGGCTGAGAAATTACTTTTGGATGCCAGGTAATCTTTCGGTAATGGGGAACTCTTGAAGATTCTGGGGCATGGTAGAGAGATAATCCCAAGTGTCTGGGAGACCCAGTGCAGAGGATGGCTACCATGGAGCAGATGAACATGGCGGAGCTGGCTCTGTAGTCAAGGAAAGCTGCCGGGAGGTTATTGCAGGAACCTAGAGAAAAGGCCCAAATTGAGGCAGCTGCAGCATAAATCCATCTGAACTGAGCAAATATAATTAAAGTTTGGAATATTTTTCCATACATATGCTCTGTAATAGTGAAAAAGACATCTAAAATGAAATCTTGTCAACATGGGACTCTAATGGTGAGAATATTTTGATTGATATTAAATTGGTTATAAAACATTTATGAATCGTGATTTCAACTTGTAACTGAAAAACACTAAACTCCTTTGCAAATTTAAACATTAAATGTACTTAATTGTCAATTAATGGAGTGAGAGTGTGAAGAAACTGACATTTATAAATTGCTTACTACTTGCCAGGCACATTATCACCTTCGGTGCCTACTGGATCCCCTGAGAAATAGTTATTTCTTTTTCCATTTTACAGATGTGGAAATTGAGAAGTACAAAAGTTAAAAGTAACTTTTCCAGGGTCACACAGTGAGTAAATAGACGATATTATGTCCTTTAAACCCAGGTCTACCTGATTCTATTGTTTATTCTATTTTTAGCACAATTCTATTTTTTTTAAATATTTTATTTATTTATTTGACAGAGAGAGACACAGGAAGAGAGGGAACACAAGCAGGGGGAGTGGGAGAGGGAGAAGCAGGCTTCCCGCGGAGCAGGGAGCCCGATGCGGGGCTCAATCCCAGGACCCTGGGACCATGACCTGAGCCGAAGGCAGACGCTTAACAGCTGAGCCACCCAGGCGCCCCAGCACAATTCTATTTTTTAAAAATGAATTGTGAAAATAGCAGACAAGCTCTAACTCTTGTTTTGGGAAGCAACTTCCAGATCTCTTCTTCAGTGTCCTCTGACAAACTATTTCAACAATAGTTATAAATGCCTTGGAAGCACAACACAAAGAGATGGTTCTTAGTAAACACTTGTTCGAGCCTTCTTTTCCCCCGTGGAAGAAAATTGTTAGAATGAGTTCCTAATGGACTAAAATGTGATGGGACAAACATCTTGATTAATGGTAAAAAATACATAAAATTAAAGAAGTACTCGTTATCCAGATAACTCAATTGTTTTGATTTTTTTTTTCATGAGTTAACAGGGACAACTGGGGCTCCCGTGAAGAAAAGATAGCAAATTTTTTAGGATAAGTTTTTTGTTTTTGTTTTTGCTTTTTGATACTGACATTTCAAAAAAAAAAAAAAAACAGTAGAGTTAACACACAACGTTACATTCAGGTATACAACTTAGTGATTTGACAAGTTTATACATTATGCCATGTTCACCATAAGGGTAGCTACCGCCTGTCCCATTCCATCACCATTACAGTATCATCTGCTTTCTATTCCCGTGACTTACTCATTCCACAACTGGAGGCCTGCATCTCCCTCTCCCCTTCACCCATTCTGCCCAACTTCCCACCCCCTCCCCCCTCTGGCAACCATCAGTTTCTTCTCTGTAGTTAGAGTTCTGATTCTGCTTTTTGTTTGTTTATTCATTTTTTTAGATTCCACTTAATGAGTGGAGTCATATGATATTTGTCTTTCTCCATCTGATTTATTTCACTTAGCATAATGCCCTCTAGTTCCATCCCTGTTGTCTTCAATGGCACAATCTCATAGGACAAGTGTTTTTGTTTTTGTTTTTTTAGGGCAAGTGTTTGTAAGGTTATCTTTCCATATGGAGAAAGCACAAGGTGAGAAATCACGTAGTTCTTCATAAAGCCTTCAGATATAACATGTTTCTAAATGATCCTTGAAATTTAACCATATGCTCCCTTGTAATGATTTCAATATTTGGTTGCTCATCCTTTTTGCACCTGACACTCTCCCAGAACACCGGATGTATTTAAGGTGGGTGGGAGGCAGGGGACATAGACAGCACTATGATTCTTCTACAACAGAAGATACTGGGAGTGTGGGGGAAGAAATGTCACCTGTGTCTTATTAAAGGCCTGATTATATCTAGTGGAAGGTGGCTTTGATTATTATTAAAGACTTCTCAAATTTTGGGCTTGCTCCATATTATTTTTCTAGTGAAACTTTGAAAGAGACTAAAACGGGAAACTGGCCATTTTCTTATGGAGATTCATTACAATTTTCTGTATTATTTGGGAAAGGAATCACATGAACTAATTCAGATGTTAGTTAGTTATTACTAGTAGCACACATAATCCATGAAACAATGAGTCTCAGGAGAATCAGGTCATGGTGGAGCCAAGGAGGGAGGTTAGTGGATGTAGAATATCACACTGTAAAGAGCTAGTTGAGGAAATACTTGTGAGGGTCACTTAGATGTGGGCCCTGGACACCTGAGAAGGCAGAATCATTGATATTGGAAAGATTGGTCAAGAACTGAGCACAACTTCTAGCTCATGGCTGTGATTTCTATCTTTAACCCCAAATGGTCTTGCTGATCTGTAAGCAGTTCTGTGGGCTATTTTGTTTTACACATTAAGCTCTACAGATTAACTAGAGACTAGGCTCAAAATTTAAGAAAAATGCTGAAGATTTCACACTCATGAGTATAAATATAAATATGCCATCTTCACAGTTTTAGAAAGATTCCTCTAGGCTCCTGGGAGTAATATCATGTCAATGTTTCAGTTTCCATAAGACTTAAATAAGTAACTTTGTGAAGGTTGTTTTCTGAGTTTATGGAAAATTATAATATATATGGAATCAAGCATACCAGGTATTTTTTACTTGGCTTTTTCTTTTAAGAAAAGCAAGTGAAAATTTACTTACAGCCATTTTTTGGTTCTCTTTTAAAGAAATAAATATATAGAATTTGAGCATACTATATTCAGAAAGAAATATTTGGGGCCATTATGATAGTGAGCTCATCTTGAAACTAGATAGTTTTCTCCTTCCAGCTTAATCGGGGGCTTAATACTTGGATCAACAAATGCTCTTCTCTAGTTGTGCTCGTCAGACAACGTGTCTGTGTTCCAACGTGACGCTACAATATTTAGCTGCCTTCACCAACTTAATGAGCACCTAACTCACACCTGGACCGTAAGATAATCCTAAGATAGATGAACCAATTTAATGCTCACAAGAATGCTTTATTGTCTCCCTTTCTTTCATGGTTGAGGAAACCAATGTTCAGGGAAGTTCGATGAATTGTCCAAAGTCACACAGCAGGAAGGAGACCTATGTATCAAACACACGCACACACACACACACACATATACACATATATAATCTGTCTTCCTAATTTTTAGACTCCCTTCCTAAAGTATCAATAGCTGAGACCATTCAAACTGACTGGTCACCAGAATACTAAGGGGTTCCAGACGGGAGGAGGGAAGGTATATGATGACTCACACGATCTCCAGGATGAATCTGTTGAAGGGTACCTGTGTTCCGTTCACAGTAACATCACAGCAGGTAATGTGAGCCAGTCTCTGTGGGGCTTCTGCAGAAAAAATAAAAACCCTACTCCTTCGCTCAGTGATGCAAATAAAACTTACTTTCCTAGAAACAGATTTTATGGACAGTTTAATACAGTGTTTTTTTTTTTTTTTCTTTCAGAAATTGGAAGTTGGATATACTCAACTGTGCTTTTTTTTATTCTCCAAGAACACCATATACATTGTAACTTGTCTATCTAAGCAATTCAATAAAACTATGGTTAGAGAACTTGCTTTCTCCAAAGGAAAGAAGGAACTGCATGCGGACACTAGCAAGCACTATATTTATATAGACTCTATAAAACTGATGATTATATTTACTAAACAGTCCTATATAAAAGCTAGACATCTCAACCAAATGCCAGATGACTTTATTATAGGAAACATATATTCATAACAAGCCAATATACTCCTTCCAAAATTTTATGAAATGAGGACTAAAAACACTCTCAATTTGTAATTGTTTGAAAACTTCATTTAGTTTAGAACCCCTCCTTTCCCCCCAAACAGATACTCGCTATATACAGCAGATAACTAATATATAAAACATAGACAAACGGAGCCTCTGAAATGTGAAATGTGAAACACCTCTATAGGCCAATCTGAGACACTGATGGAAAACCTTGAGATAGGACATACAAAGAATTTTTAAACATTTATTTATTCATTATTTTAGAGAGATAGAGAGCACACACGTGCATGCACAAGGGAGGGGAGAGGCAGAGGGAGAGGGAGAGAGAATCTCAAGCAGACTCCCTGCTGAGCCCAGGGCTCCATCCCAGGACCCTGAGATCATGACCTAAGCTGAAATCAAGAGTCGGATGCTTGACCGACTGAGCCACCCAGGTGCCCCATATGAGGAACATTTTTTTTAAAGATTTTATTTATTTATTTGAGAGAGAGAGAGAAAAACAGCATGAGAGAGGAAATGATCAGAGGGAGAAGCAGGCTCCCTGCTGAGCCGGGAGCCCGATGTGGGACTCGATCCCAGGACTCTGGGATCATGACCTGAGCCGGAGGCAGTCGCTTAACCAACTGAGCCACCCAGGCACCCCATATAAGGAACTTTTAAACAAATACTAAATAAGTCTTTTATTAATAATAGCAAAAAGATGAATTTTTTTAAAAGACAAACAAAATAAAACAAAACAAAATACAACCAAGAAAGGTCAGGTTAAAAATAAAATTTCCGTGCTAATGGATTAAAACTTATTTTTAATTATTACTTTAAATTTTCTAACAGCGGTTTAACGTAATTTTTAAATTTATGCTTGTGCAATAAGGACAAGCTTAATCTAATTAGGCTGCCCTTAGCACTACACTTAAATCTGCCCACAACAGTAGATAATATTCTTATATGTAAAGAGAATCTGTGTAATGCATTTGGTACCCAACCAAGTGGAAAAGGCCTTGATTTAAAAACTTGGAAGCCAAATGTGTTCTCTATCAAAATTAGAAGCTACTGTTCTGATATATTATTGGGTCATTTCACCAGCAGTGGACCACAGACACAAGCTTTATTATAAAATAGTGGCATGTTTTAAATGTCCATTAATATATGTTTAATTATAATGGAATGTCTATAAAAGTCCATGTGACATCTATGCAAAGATCAAAACAATCAATTTTAATCAGCATTAACTTAATGGATACAGAATGAATTAGAAAGAAAGGGATGTTCCAAAGGAAATAAATAACACATATAGAAAGCTTGAAATTTTTTAAAATATTTTATTTATTTATTTGACAGAGAGAGACACAGAGAGAGAGAGGGATCCCAAGCGGGGGGGAGTGGGAGAGGGAGAAGCAGGCTTCCCGCCGAGCAGGGAGCCCGATGCCGGGCTCAATCCCAGGACCCTGGGATCATGACCGGAGCCGAAGGCAGACGCTTAATGACTGAGCCACCGAGGTGCCCCAGAAAGCTTGAATATAAGTAATAATAGTGGGTTTATCTTTAAAGGAAGCAAGAAAATTCTGATTTCATATAGATATGACTTAATTAATAACTTTTAAGTGTATAATTTTAACAGTTGCCAAAAATTCCAATTCACTGAAGTACACGAAAAGAGAATGTACATTCATTCATTGTATATTCATTAACCCAGCAAATATTTATTCAACATTTGTTAGGTAGCATACATTATAATAGTAAAATATGCTACCTAGCCACAAGTTGCTCATAGACTGAGTTCAGAGAGGAATATAATTGCATAAATATAATTCAGCGTAAATAGGAACTATTATAATAAGAGTTATGTACACAAAGAAGAGAAGAGTCAGAGAAAATCCTTAACGGCTGTCCTCAAGAATGTGTGGTAACAACAACAACTAAAATTCTTAAGAATGTGTGGTAATTTATAGGTATAAAAAAATAGAAGATTATTCCAGAAAGGAAGGAGAACATGTGCAGCGTCATGGGGTAGGGATGAACAGAGTGTCTTCAGGGAAATCTGCGTTGTCCACGTTGGATGAAGAGTAAGGTTTGGGTGGACACTGTGGGAAAGGAGGTTAGCTGGAGGCAAAAAGCGGAGGCTTTTAAAGCCAAGCTGAGTAATTTGGATTTCCAGACCCTGGGAAGGAACTGAAGAGTTCAAAGAAGGTGAGTAACATAATATCTTCTACTTTTTTAAAAGACCAATGTGTTTACACAAGGAGTTAATATCAGTGAATATCAGAGAAGTTCAGATACAAGGACAGAGAGACCCTTACAGAAAGTTACAATAGCCCCAGAGGATGAGCCCCTCAGCCAAGATGGCAGCAGGGGAGCACCATGAAGGGCAGAAGCTACAGAATAAACACTGACTTGAGGTTGGGGGGTGGGGATGGATGTAGAGGGGGTGGATTGTAGAATGACTCCCATGTTTTTGACTTGGTAACTTGTTAGATCATGGTATCTCTGACTCAAATAAAAAATACAAGGAAATAAAGGTCCAGGAGGAAATAATGAGTTCAGTGCTAGACCTGTTGAAATTGATGTGCCTCCAAGTTATACACGAAAAGGTCTCAGACATCAGTTGCATATATAGAAATATAGGGCTCAGAAGAAAAGGGCAGAATCAGAGTTTTTGCATTAATCACATCATGTCCATGCTTTGAAATGTTTGATCAGTATACATATGTATCTGTTCGGCGGTAGGGTTTCGGATGTGTAAATTACGCCACCATGGACAAAGTTGAAAGAAGCACCTGTGGCAAGTTTCAGAGCAGAGAGCTACAAATGTGGCAATCAGAAGTTTGAGGCAAAATATGCCTGTGCTCAGTGGGCATGGACAAATGATTCATTAGCTCAGCGTTCTCACAGAAGCCAATCTAACATGTCTGAAAAATAAGTCAGAGATTAGCCACTTACCTCCTCTACATTCATTCACATACCTGTTCCTTTATTCTCATTGTCTGGGTACTATCTCAGATGCTAGGAAAATAGCAACAAATAAGATGGAGAAAGCCCTGGGCTTCATGGAGCTTAGTTTGGTCCAAGCTCACCATGAACACACACACAAATAAATAACATAATTTAATTACAGAAGTAATACACATAATGAAGAAAAAGGAAGCAGGATGAAGAAACAGTGTGAAAAGTGGCATTTAAAAAGGGGTGGCCATGGGTGTTATATGCAAACAATGAATCATGGAATACTACATCAAAAACTAATGATGTGATGTATGGTGATTAACATAATAAAAAAATAAATAAAATAAATAAAAAAATAAAAAGGGGTGGCCAGAGAAGAATTCTTTGTTGAAGGGAAGGGAAAAGGGAGTCATGGAAAAACCCTCATGTATGCCCATGGCTGTTATGAGTGTCATTATATTTAAATAAAACGCTTTTTTTCCCCCCTAAGGAATCCCAACAGAGGACACAAAAGATGAGACATAGTGCTGATGTCTAACTCTGATCCTTGTCTTAGTTCATCTTATTTCTATATATGTGAAAAAGATGCAGGGTAGAATCTATGAAGTTTGGGAGGGAACTGTGGTATCGTATATAGGGAAACAGCCTAATGAATAGTTTTTAAAATAGTCTTCATTTCAGAATGAAGAAACATTTTGTTCACTTAAAATATATATATATATATATATGTCTAACATTCGTTTGAAGGCCAGTGAGTTCCTTGCTGTAGCTTAGACCAGATGAGTCTTATGGAAATAAGTTTTACGCTCATGAAAATTGGAGTTTACTCAGGAAATACCGCTAGTGTCTTAATGAAAGTGCATTGCATACCCCTTCTGAAATTTAACACATGGAATGAACCTTTCCACATCTGTAGCAAATGCAGACTTTGCTGCCTTAAGGGCTTGGCATTTTCAGATAAAAAAGAATCAATGTCATTATACAGTATCTCTCTAGAGCATCGTAATTATTCTGCATGCATACAATATTTATTTAAAACTCAAAATTGAACTTCAAGAGGTGGTCATTTGAAAGCTGGCAGTCAGTGAACGGATCCTGTATTCATGAAAAAGGGAATATTTCTTCTAAAAGTTGAGAAATAGATCAAAACGGTCTTTCCAGGAACTGGCACTTTAGTCATATAGATGCTTTTTATGTGTCAGATTTATTAATCAAGAAGGTCCATGGGAACGAGAGAAGGAAATCTGGAGGATGTGACTGTCGGTTTTTGATATGTCAGGTATAATTTTGTGGCTGTGATTTTTGGATTGCAGTACACACACAGCACTGTGCCGATGTTTGTGTATCTCTTTATCCTCATCATTTGTGATGACTAGAAAAGAAGATAAGGCGGAGATGTTTTGATACAGGATTGAAACTTGAAACTCCAGTCCTTCAATTTGAACAGTATTCCTGTTTCATCTTTCTTTTCATGTTACCTTTTTAACTTTTGCCACTGATGTAAAAGGGAAAAAAAAAAGAAAATTTGAAAAGATGCCAGGTGTTGGTTCTTATCTGGGTGAAGGATCACAGAAGTGGAGGATAAAATACAGTTTGTAGTTTGTCGCAGCAGCAGACTTATGAAGATCAAACACTTGTCAACAACAACTGTTTGTCTTCCTCTGGCCATCACAGAATTATTAAGACAGTGACAGCTCTTCATAGTTGGTACGTTTGGCCAGGATTGTAGTGTCTAATGTTCCAATTAGCTGAACAGGATGCATTCTGCCGTGATGAATACAGTCTTCCTTAATTGCTTTTGGCTGCTTCCGGAAATAAAAGAGCCTCGTTGTGTTACAAATGCGCTGGTCACTGTGAAATTCAGAATGGTATGTTCCCTTTTAAGTTGTCAAAAATAACACGGAACAGGTATCTGCAAAAGCTGAGGTAGAGCAGTTTATTTTTATGATGTTTGAACTGAGAAGGCAACAAAACTGTCTGCAAAGCAAAAGAACCAGGCCAAACTTTTCTTTGGTTATTATTTTATTGTGCCTGCCGAATCACCGGTTTGAGGTTTTTCTCTATTGGTTTTCACAAATACACCAGCTGCTTGCGTGCTACTTCGATATTTTGTACTGTATCATGCAATTCTTGGTGAAAATTCTTATTTGTGACCAAATCTGAATGACTCTTTGTTTTATGCAAACTTACTAAATTTTTTTTTTTTTTTTCTTTTTGACTCCCGCAGATATCAGTGCATACCAAATGTCTAACAGTCTTGGTCTGTATTCAACTCAGATTATTTTGGGGAAGTTTATCTTTCCGAAGTCTAGAGCCAACAGTGCCTTGCAGCATTTGCAGGGACTGGTGTTCTGCAGCAATTCTTTTTTGTTTTTGTTTTTGAGATTATTTATTTATTTATTAGAGAGAGACAGAGCACAAGTGGGTGGCGGGGGAGGGGCGGGGGGAGGAGGACAGCAGACTTCCCGCTGAGCAGGGAGCCCGATGTGGGACTCGATCCCAGGACCTGAGATCACGACCGGAGCCGGGAGCAGACGCTTAACTGCCTGAGCCACCGAGGCGCCCCTTTTGCAGCAATTCTTGAAGCCCTTTTCAGGTTCGCGTCTCTTAGCCATAATTGCCCTCAGTAGCTACAGGAGGTCCCAGAGAGCCTGAGGGGCTGGTAGAAATTTCATCACCATGTGGGCAAAAAGAAACGGGTGTCAAAAACAAGGAAGGCAATTTGAACAAGAAAATCTTGAATAGAGATGAGAAGCCATAAGATACAAAGACAGAAAATTTCAGATGAAAAATATACTCCTCTAATATTTTCAGGGATTTTACGTGTGGTTTTAATTCTTTAAATGAGATTTGTACCTCCCTGTATGCCAAACAAAATCACTTGAGAAAACCAAGTTGAACAATAAAATTATGTGCATATAAATAAAATGACATCATATTTATAAAGAGCACTTTACAAATAGTAACCTAATCTATGTACCTATTGTAACTGCACATAAGTCTGAATTTGCCCAGAGGGTTCATTCCTAGCTATGAGAAAAAAAAAAAATTGACCAAAGTAAAGGTCACTACTTCACTGCTTAACCTAACCAGTTTCACTGATTTGGAGAAAACTCAGCACAATCTTCTCAACCTCCTTCTTCCAATTAGTATTTATGAGTGTGTGTTCAACTTTCTGAAACTAACACATGAATGTAGTGCTAAAAAGGCTTATGTCACAATCTAACAGTCTTTACTACAGCCCTTAGTTACTCTGCTTTATAAAGACAACCATTTTCGATGCCATTAACGTATTTCTTCTTGGTGTGGTACTTCTATGGTATTCATATAGATGTGTCATATATATGTCCATTTATGTCATATATATCCTATATATTCCATATATATTCTGGGATTTATAGATATATATCCATATATATCACATGTATATCCATTTTTTAATTTAACAATTATAGAAATAATATATTGACTTTTTGTTTTGGAAGTATAGAATTTACCTCTCTTATGCTCCCCATCTGCTTGCTCTCCCCAATCTCTCAATATAGTTAAATTATAATTTTCTGGTTAAGGTAATAGTCAGTGTTTATATAAATATAAACTACTTATTGTTATGTAAATAGTTTTCACTCTGGGATTACAATTCTTTTTTAATAGAGCTTTTCCCCCCCTGAAATTAATATTCTCTCATTATTTCCTTGTTTGTTTTTCTCTATTTTTCATTTATATTTCCTATGAGGTAGTTTTCAAAATAAATCCATTAAAATAAATACCCCCAAAATATGTCAAAGGGCTATTAACATTTTCTTTTCTTTTAGAGAGAGAGAGAGTGAGAGGGCGCACAAACAGGGGGAGCTTAAGGCAGAGGGAGAAGCAGGCTCCCTGCTGAACAAGGAGCCCGATGTGGGACTCGATCCCAGGACCCTGGGATCACGACCAGAGCTGAAGGCACATGCTTAACTAACTGAGACACCCAGCCGTCCCTAACATTTTTTTTTTAATTTTTTTTAAAGATTTTATTTATTTATTTGAGAGAGAGAATGAGAGAGAGAGAGCATGAGAGAGGGGAGGGTCAGAGGGAGAAGCAGACCCCCCGCTGAGCAGGGACCCCGACGTGGGACTCGATCCCAGGACTCCAGGATCATGACCTGAGCGGAAGGCAGTCGCTTAACCAACTGAGCCACCCAGGCGCCCCACCTAACATTTTTTTTTAATGTTGAAACACAGTTTTAAGCAGTCTCCTCCATCCCCATACCAGTCCTCTGTCTCTTGCTCTATTCTATGCATAGCTAACATACTGGTCCTTACCTCTGCAGGTCTCCTGGACTTGAACCCTGGATTCCTGGATCTTCGTTAGTGTTTTTTTTTTCTCTTCTTTTGTATTTCTAAAGTAAATCTTCTGGTATCTTCCTAAGAAAGAGTGCACAGGAAACACATTTACTTAATTTAGATATCGAATATCTGGTGATGCCTTTATTCTACCCTCAAATACGATTGGTGACTTTAAAATCACTTTATAATGAAATTTTATAGGCACTGAACCACAAAGTCTTCTGGAACTCAGGGTTGCTCTTAAGAATTCGAATACAATTTCTTCTTCCTAAGCATTTCTCCATGACTTGCTTCTACTCTTTCAGGAGTTCTTAGACTCTTTTTCCACCCCTGTGTTTCAGAAAGCTCGTAACAGTCTGCTTTGGTGAGAATCCTTCTCCCTTGTGCTTGGCCTTCAGTAGGCCCTTTCCATGTGGAGACGTATGACCTTCAGTTCTGTGAAATGCTTCTGAACTGATTTTGATAATTTTGTCGCCTCTGTTTTCTTTGTTCTTTATTTCTGGATTTTGTAGCTTTTCAATTCTCTACTTCCCCTTCTGTAGTGTTTGTCTTTTTCCCCCCCTCCGGGACACTACCTTCCTTGACACTGTCTTTTATATCTTCTGAGACTTTTTTTTTCTGTAATCACATTTTAAATTCTAAGTGTTATTCTTTGTTTTCTGATTATTCCTTCTTATTATTACAAGCTGTTTCTTTTAGGTACAATATCTTCTCTCATCGATCAGGAGAATAATAATCATTTATATAATATTTTTAAATAAAGTTTTTTTTGTGCTTTATGTTGCCTCCATTTTTCTCTAGTTTATTCTATTTGTGTCACTGTATTTTCATATTTCCTTCAAATATTTGGTGTTTCTTGACTGTTCATTCAAACTTAGGAGTGAGACACATTTATAAATTGAAAAAGGAAAACTTGATGACATCTCTTGGTGTGTGGGAAAGATTTCCACATGGATATTTATGTGACGGGAACTTTAAATGTCAGAGTCTATGGGTTTTCCCACTAGAGTTCTTTATTTTCTCCAGACAAGAGTCCTCTATACCTCCTAGGGGTGGGTGGGAGGACTGTGTGGGTGCAGGATTGGTGTGGGCACCGCACTATAGGCGGCCTGGGGGAGGGAGCTGGGGTGTTTGTCAGGTATCATGTGCACCACCCCAACCCCCTCCCACGTTATCTCTACCCTTCAAAGTGCCTGATGTCCCGGACTTTATAACAGTTCTGGTGCTTTTTTCCCCCCTCAGAGACTCAAGTTCTGGTCTTTGAGGAGAAGGTCAACAGGGGAGAACTAGCCCGGAGGTATGTGATAGGTGTCACCTTGTTCTCTAAACACTGAAGCAAGCCTAGTTTTCATATTTCCTTGCCTGATGTTAGGCTTCAAATCTTTAGTAAGCACTTTATTAGGTAAAAGGTTTCACTTGTCTCAAAAGTTATACTTTTTTCATAAGATAATTTGAATTGCATTTTGAGGTAAAATTTTATTGAAAGCTTTATAGCTGACCAGGTGCATTAAACTAAATACTTTTCCTTCACCTACTAATTTTGTACTTTTGTTAAAGAAAGGAGGACTTTCGTTTTTTGAGTGATTTTCTCTCCCTATAAAATCCCATGCTGCTTATTCCTCTTGTTTCTATTATCCCATATAAGCTGTAGGGGTCTTTCTTTTTTTTTTTTTCCCACTCCAGGGACCTCACAATAGACTTGCCAAATTGTAATTATCACAGCAAATCTCTTTGTTCTGACAAATAAAACCTATATGTTTTATTTTACCCCATTTTCTGGAGCTACCTAGTTCAGCCTAAGTTTTCAAAAGTAATCACCAGTCTTTTTGAATCTTGGAAGTGTATTTTTTTAGATCCTGTAATGTGCATAGTGTAAAACCATTTAGAGTTATATTAATTTTTTCTTAGAAATACTATTTCAAGTAATCATGCAGAGAAAAAAAAGTGAAAATGACTATTTGTATCAACTGAGGACCTCAGTGAAGATTGTTAAAGGCTGAGAAATAGGAGCTACAAAGGAAAATTTGAGGAAAGGAATTTGGATTATTTAGCCAAGAGAAAGGTCTAACAGAATCTACAGTTCAAGAACACCATAGTAAAATAATCACCTGCTGTTCTCTACCTCTAGAGAAGGCATAAGAAAAGGAATTAGACTTAGAGTAAAATGTGGAAACTGTGAAACTTTGTAAGATGCACTAACTTTGGCTTTCACCAACACTCTCATAAAAAGGAATAAACGTACAAGGTAAGGCCAACTAGATGCTCAGATTTAAAAGACATGAGTCTGAACAATCCCTACAACTAACTAACTCATTGTTTAGGACCCTAAGACTCCCCCCATCAAAGGTATAGAGACTTCCATTTAGTCAGAAGTATCAAATTTAGAATAAAGTATAAAAGGGACCAATGAATTCAATTGGCTTGGTAAAAGTATTTAATTAATGTTCCTCTCCATTTTGTAATAACACAAGAAAAAAAAACTAAGGAAACAAAGATGTGTGTGTGTGTGTGTGCGTGTGCATGCGTGTGTTGGGCCCACTCTGTAAGGGACCCCTCAGAAGGCAGAACACAGATTATGCAGGTGCAGAGTCTCCAGCACTATGTGTGTCTTGTCTTCTTGGAAATTCCTATTTAATTTAGTGACTTCCGTAGGAAAATCCCTGGGCATGCTCACGACCCTGGTATTCAGTCTAGCTCCTATGCATGTGCATGCCAGAGGGCTCCTGTATCCGCTCTGCCACATACACGAGCTGTTTGGTTCCACCGGTATACAGCATCCAAAATAAATGTGTCCAGAGCAAAGGCTGACTTGATTTCTTAGTGTCCCTCCCACGTATTTATCCCTGAAATACAATTCTAAGGCTGTAGGGGTTTTTTACTTAGCTTTTCCCCCTTTACCTTCCATTTTTTTTCTTTTTTCCAATCCAATTTTTTGTTTTGGATTTTGGGTACCTTATAGAACCTAGGAAAAACTGGATATAGCCTGGATTTTTAAAACAGTAAGGACTTACTAATATATATCAGTATATATATATATATATTGTATACATGCACACATAGATGATAGAGCTGTGTTTTGAGCTGTCCATTTATATATTAGAAGCTGCCTTACGGGAATATGCATTTGTATTGTCACACTTAGTGATCAGTTCTAACCACTACGTAGAGAGAGACTGTCTTGAGGTTGGTTCAGGGCAAATAAGTCATTTTTAGCTTATCGATCTTTAAGGAGAAATGTCGGACCTAGTGCTGAAGGCCTGACATGACACGGAAACCGGACTTCCGGCTGGCTGCAGTTACTGGGCATGGCCTGGGAACTGAGTCCTGAAGGGAAGAGTACGCGCATTCCTTATAAAGAGCCTGAGGGTGGCTCTTTATACACACACACACACACACACACACATATGTATGTAGGTTCTTCCAACTCCCAAATCCTATAATTTCACAATTTAATTCTCTATCAATGTCCAAATATTTGGTGAGGATTTGATACACCGTTAACATAATTCTATGTTTAAACCTGATACAGAAGACATTTCTCAATCACTAAATACTTTTCTCAATAAACATGCTACATCTCCTTAGAAATATATATTACGTATCTGTTGAATAGTCAAAGGGATGGACTTGCAAAAGCTGCAGTGGAAGGCCAAAAGCTCTCAACCATCTCCTCGTCCCCTTTCCTCTTGCAGAATACACCCTGGACAGCTTCAGTTCGAGGTTTCTCAGGAGAGGCCACGTGGCAGATTTCTGCACCAGAAAACGTAAGTGGAAACTTCTGCCCAGTCCTTCCCTTCTTCATGCTCAGAGGGCAGAGCTGGGGAAAGAAGTACTTGCACCACCAAGCCAAATGACAAAGGAAGGCCTACGTGACCAGGACAGTGGAGAGTGGGAGACAGTAGGAGTCTCACGACGGCCTTTGCTGAGCTGCTGCACCAGCCCCAGGATGCCCTCCCCCTGGGCTTCTTGCATAACTTGTGTGAAACTTTTATATACCTTTCTAGTGAAGCCAAGAAAGCAGGGATTCAGAGTATTCTATTATTTTAGCTGAACACACATCTTGGCTGCAAGAGGTTAAGTGAGTCATGCTTAAATAATTTCAAGAAGACCTTGGATAACAAAGTTATATGGGTTTTTGTTTGTTTGCTCTAAGGCCGATATCTTCCAGCACCTATAAATCCTCCTAGGGTGGATAAAGTAGGGAAGATTTCTCAATGTGTTTGGCCATATACCTCCTACTCCTCCCTCTTTTTTTTTTTTTTTTAACAGCTTGATTGAGATATAACTCAATGCTACATAAATTCACCCATTAAAGTGTACGGATCAGTGTTTTTTTATGTTCAGAGAGTTGCACAACCATCACCATGATCTACTTTTAGAACATTCTACTATCCCTAAAAGAAACCCAAGAACTCCTCGGTTTTCTTAACATCCTAAAGAAGGTGTTTTCATAATGTACTTTAATTACATGGCAAATAATTCTATTTTTACAGAAGTATCTACTTTTAAAAATGAGCATCGTCTTTTCAAGTTGGCAACATGAACTTGGCAAGAAATACAATTAAGCTGATATCTAAATTTATACCTTTGGTATCCTCACATCTATCACAAAGTAGGACCAAAACAAATTCCACTGCCACAAATTAGAGTCGTTATATGACTGATGAGACTGATTTCTAAGCATTTGCCTATTGGGATGTAATTAGATTAGTATTAAATGGAGTCAAAGCACATTCAAAAAGAGATTCCGATAAGAGGATGGATGACCTGTTCTGTTTTGTTTTTCCTCTTATGAATAGTTCCCCAAGCAGATTTGTGAAGAGAAAGTTCCTTTTGGCTCTCCTCTTTCACACTCGGTTAGTAAGGATATAGCTGCTGTAACAAACACATCCAGATCCCAGCGGCTGAGAAAGAACAGCCCTAAGAGGAGTGGGCAGGTAGGAGGGTTCACACCTTCTGCTGTAAGGAGTCATCCAGAGCCGCTGGTTTCTTCCACCATTGCACACCGCTGTTGCCTGGGTGTGTCATCAAAACCGGCTGTTATGAACAGAACTGTGTTCCTCCCCAAATTTGTATGTCGAAGCTCTAATCCCGAATGTGACTGTATTTGGAGATAGGGCCCAGAAAGAGGTCATAAAGATTCAAGGAGGTCGTAAGAATGGAGCCTTAATCCCACAGGACTGGGGGCCTCACACAAGGAGGAAGAGACAGCAGAGGTCTCTTTCCATGTGTGCACAGAGGAAGGGCCATTCGAGGACTCAGTGAGAAGGCACCATTCTGGTGAGAGGCCTCACCAGAAACCGGGCCTGATGGCCCCTAGATCTTAGACTTCTAGCTTCTGGAGCTGGTAAAAAAAATCTTTTTCTTTGATGTAAGCCACCCACTCTGTGGTATTTTGTTATGGCGGCCCTAGCAGACTAATACCCTAGATAACTAGCAGCACGTCCTCATTCTTGTACACAGGAAGGAGAAAAGAGACATGGTGGAAAATAAGCAGCTTCCTTTTAAGGATATGATATAGAAATCGCAAATATTATCTCTGCTAACTTCTCCTTGTCCAGTATTTAGACACATGAGCAGGCCTAGCCATAAGGAAGGTTAGAAAATATCTAATGGGTTACCCTGCTTCCTGCTAAAACTCAATGTGTGTGTGTGTGTGCACGCACGTGCGTGTGCGTGTTACTTCTAACTAAAAGGCAGAAGCGGGGACGTACCCTGGGGACCTAGTAGTCTCTGCAACAATCTTCTTCCCAGTTGTAGCATCTCTTTCAGAGGTACCTCTTGGGGACTCAAAAGCTTCCCAACAAATGACTTTGTAGAACCAGCTTGTCGACGGTACCCTATATTCCTATCTTTGATATTTGATCCAGCTCTTCAAAGTTTTTTGCAATCCTGTTTCATTCCTCAGCTCTATGTTCTTAGAGAGTGATAATCTTACTAATTTATACTAAAATATTAATAGGTGATAAATTAGTGGCTACTGCGTAACAATGCTCCCAAATAACTTCTTTTCTTTTTAATATAAACCTTTAGGAACTGCTAAATCTTAACCTAAACGGGTAAAATTCTACATATAAAGTTTCAGATCCTCATGCAGATAGATAAGGAAGAAATTTGGGGCCAGTGTTCTTTTCAGTCTCACTGAGATACTGCAGAAGTCGTTGCCTGTGCTTAGGATTTACTCCTTAGTTAAAGATAAAACAATGACTAGCATTATCTTAAAGTCTTATTTTTTAACCAATTGTCCCCTTCCCCCTCCCATTTATTCTGTTGAAAGGAGGATTCTTCTTGCACACTTGTATCTATCCTACATTCAGAAAGACTCCATAACATCAAGACATGGCAAAGAACTGCATGCTCTAAGGAGAGATCTAAGAGAACCCAGCTAGCTTATGACCTAGCCAGGGTATCTTCCTTTAGTAAGAAAGATGTGTTGGCTACGGACTATGCCAAGGCGCCAGCCGTACCTAGAGCCATGAGAAAGACAGATCTGGACCCTGTCTTCATGGTGCCTAGAGATTTGCAGAAACTATAATCATGAGCTAGTTTGTGTCTCTGCATTTACAAGAAATTAACTCCTGTCTCCAGCAAGTTGTGCTGTTGAGAGTAAAAGGGGGAGAACCCAGAACATTACAGTGAATACATGTGTTTTCTCTATCTCTATGCTCATGTTCCTCCTCTTTAAAGGCTGCTTTCTGTGTCCTGTCAGTGACCGTACCCAGGTCCAGGGGAACACTAACAAGTCTGCCCTGATCTCAGATACCCTCAGCCTGCTGTCATGCTTTGTGATTCCTTTGTAGTCACTGTACTCTTAGTGGACAAGTGAAAACATCTAGCATGTAGCAGATGCGAATGAGGACAGGATCTTCAGAACCGATAATCTTTAATTAAAAGCATAACACTCTCTAGGTTTACGTCTCAGGACCACATAACACGTAAAGTATTTTGATAATGAATTTCAGCTGGTACTCCCTCTCTCTATAATGGCTCTTCTTGGATAGAAGCCAAATGGAATAAAGTTGTACCAAATTTGATCCTGTACCAGGAGGTATTATCATTAAGCTTTAATATATACAATTCAGCTTATGCATTTCTATCAGGAGAGCCAAAATTAATTTAATTTTATGAGGGTCAAGGGACAATTGCTGTGTGTGCGTGTGAGGGGGCTCAGGATGATGGGGTTCAGCTTCCCTGCCGTCGAGCACATCAGCAGTGATGATGTTCGGTTTCCTAATCCACCGAGAAGAGGAATAGGAGGTCATCCGACAGGAAGGCGTGAGTGAGGGCACGGGACAGTGGGGCTCTACCAAAGCTCCTTGCGGCTGGGCTGCTCCTTCCCACAACAGCCTAGTCTGGGCGCCAGCCCATTTTTTTTCTGTAAATGGCCAAACAATAAATACTGGAGGTTTTGTGCACCGTAAGAACACCGTTACAACTACTCAACTGGGCCTCTGTAATGAGAAGAGAGTTACAGACAAAACATGAAAGAATGAATGACTCTGGATATGTGCCAAGAAAATGGGATTTATGTACATGGGAATCTGAATTTTAGGTAACGTTAGTACGTCATATAATATTATTCTTCCTTTGATTTTTGTTTTCAACCATTTATAAATGTAAAAACTGTCTTTGTTCATAGGGCAAAGCCAAGTCCTGGCCTGGTTCTTCATTCAGTGAGAAACTGCTGAGTGACCCCATGTGCCATGCAGTGTTCTCAGAGCTAGGATCTCTGCAGCGAACAAACAAAAAAGCCTCCCTGGCTGAACACAGCTTACATTCTACATTTGTCCGCTGTCATCGCTTATCTGGAAAAGAGTCACTATAATGATGATGGGTGCAAGTCTAAGGCCCTGTTAGAAAACTTAACAGTCACACGCTCAGAGGGCCGTAAGTGAAGTTAACATTCTGCCAGTTCAATGGCAAGCATGTTCTTTGTACATACGTTTATGATAATCCTTCTTGCATTATATTACATCTCCTTTATTCCTCATCCCTAGCACGGTGCCTGGCACAGAAGAGACGTTTAGTACCACATTTAAATAGCTCACATGTGCTGTTAGCATTATTTCACGTACTAAGGAAAAAACTGTTGCCAATTAACCATAAGATGGTTATCCTTGGGAGAGGCACTCACATTTCAGAGATGTTAAAATGTGAAAGAAATGTGAGACTTAGACTCTGGAATAGGGTAAATGTTTCCTAGCTAAATTGTTCTCCATCCTGATTCATTCTGAAAATGTAGAATACGAATTTGTAAGGAGGTGCAGGAAGAGTCAAAATCCCCACCACGGGCTGGCTGCTTGAAAACGGTCATGTGACAGTGGTCTGCCCACACTCCCGTGACTCTGCATTTGTGGGCTGAAGATGCTCCCTCCCTCCTGAAAGGCCTCCTTGCTCTCCCCGCAGGTTCCTGGGCTGCCTCTCCCGTAGCCTTGCCTCCTTCTCGCCAGTCTGGTGGTGAGTGGTGCAGAAACGTTTTAATTAATGGTGAACTTCTCCAAGTTGAAGTGCAAACAATTACAGCTCAATTTTACTTTCGGCCTCATTTTCGGCATTTCCATTCTCTCCTCCCTCCCCATTAGATGACTCCGTTTCACAGTCTGTAAAGCTGGCTAATGGCTCTGCTTGCAGAAGAGAGGGCATTGTTTCTCTCTCCTGCAATTAAAAGCTGCAGAGTGACAAAGCCAGAACTCTCCGGCTCAACATCTCTGGGGGAGTCCTTCCAAAAGGTGGACACCTCACTCTTCTCTAGCTGGGGCATGATTTCTTTTTCCAAGAAGGGATCAAGTCTTCTCCCTAACAACTGTTTGCACACAAGACTCCAAGAAAGTTCATAGCACACATCACAAATACATCTGATATGTAAGTGAAGTGATCTGTAGCACTGCTAATTAGACCTAAATTCTTGATTTACTATTTATAAAACAAAATTGATTATTACTTCATCAACAACATTTAAAGCATCATTAAGAGAGGTCTGCTCCAGCAGCCTCAGGTTAAATTTTTTAACAAGCACTTTAGTTGCTAATCTGTGTTATTGCCAACATATGTAAACTTCCTAATGCTAATTGCATTCAGCTGTGAATCAAACAATGTCTAATTCTCTTCAGGATTAATTATGCACATGTGCTGCCTGCATTCCTAAACACGGTTCTCATAAATAATAAGAGATATATCTAAGCAGATGGGATTTTTCCAACTAAACGATCTGTTTATCATGAATAAAACAAATGACACATTCTAGACTTCAAATGCAGAGTCACTGCAACTTCACATATTTTTAGCATTAATAATTACCCCACAATTGTTTGTGTGAACACATTTTTGAACAATTGAGCAGCAAACCATGTTTGCTCACAAGCTATATTTATCTCTTACCACATTTAAAAATTTTTTTGAACTGAGAACTGGGAACAGAGTAGTTATTTCATGCGCTGACTGGGTAAAGATAATTGTACGCTGTGAAGATTCAACTTCTATGATCCTCAGCGAGTTATTTTTAAATGGACTTCGTAATTAAACGGATACAGTGTTATACGGTCTTCTTACTTTAGAGAACAGAACATGTTTGTGGGCATCTTTTCTGGCGTTGCAATTTCTAGAATCATTTCAATAGTTCCATTCAGTTCTTTGTTCATGCAACAAAGATAATTTTGAAAGAAAATGTATGAAAAAGAAAAGAAACATAGGAAAATGTATAGAATTGTTGCTAATCTATTCTACTTTGTTGGGGTTCTGTTCACTTGTATAGTATACCCATAGTATATTCATAGTAATATGAACCAATGTTGTATTGGCATGCCTTGGCATTCCAGAAAAAATAAGAATATTTTCCTTTGAGGAGGGAAATCCGTAACAACTTTTTCTAAGTGGAGTTGAACACTTCATACCAATTCCACGACTGTCCTTCCTCTCTATCCTTTTTATCCCATAGTGACCAAAATTTATGTCTTGTCCATGACCATTTTTCCTGGATTTTGTTAGGTAGCTAAGCTAGTTGATAAATGATTTAAACTACGGCTCTAAAGAATATAAGTGTACATATACCTTATAATACAGAAAGACCTGAGTTTGAATTCTGTTTCTACTACCTAACAGCTCTGTGAACTTACAAGTTATTTAGCCTCACTATGAAATTTATTTTCTTCACCTCTGAAAGATGACAACACCTCCCTTTTGGTTCATGTGAGGATTTTTCGAAACCTTCACAGTTTCTAGGCATAGCAGGCAGAAGATGCTCAGCTAATAGGAATTCTTTCCCTTTTTCTTGTCCTTCCCCAACATACCATTTACCTCTTAGCATTCAAATGCTGAGCCTTCACAAAAAGGGGACACATGGAACGTTCAGTGGGAGACAGACTTAGCAGGAGCAGGCTTTTCTGGAACTTCTCAACCTCACCCACGTCCATCATTTACCTACGTGGCCTATAAAAAACCCTTCCTTGTCCTAAATTATATAATTCTTACTTAGCTTAATCACAGTACATGCGCTGTTTAAAAGCACAGACTCTGTGATTATACCAGTGAAATAATATAACCCTGCCATGGTTTTCACAGGAACACTTAAAAACATGACCTATGAGATGTAGTAATAAATTAAAACATTGGATCAAATATTAATTCAAGCTGGCAAACCTGGTAACCTAGGTTATTTGACTGTGGCAGTGACTATTTCAAGCTCTTACAATCATACAAGCCAAGGCCCTCCCTTCTGGTTTTATGAAGAAATCCTAGGATTCTAGTCTCCTGTTGCTGGTTAGGAGGTGATGGTGTGAATGTGGTTAACGGCAGACGGAGAATGTAGAGGGAAGTGTTCTCTGGCACAAAATGCTTTGTCTCAAATATTTCACTGGGAGACATTCTCGCCTCTTCCCTTTACATCCCTTGAACTGCCCTGGAACCCATCTCTCACCTCCATCCTCCGAGTGAGGTACAGTCTTCTTGCTCTCATTCAACATTCGACTCATCTAGATTAGGTGGAAACTGCGCAGATTCTTCAAGTATCGGAAAAGGTTTTATCCTTCTTTAATCAAATTTTTAGATTGAGAATTCAATTGGATACTAGAAAATCAGAACTAAAAGCAAAGCAAAAATAAAACAAAACAAACAAAACTCTGGTTTTAGTCCTGCCAATAACTTCCTTTGCCTGCTGATATTTTCAGCACAATTAGTATTTTTGTTACACAATAACTGAGGCATTTGTGATACTGAGACATAAATGAAAGCGCAATTATATCCAACAGCTGCATTTCCCAAGCCAGGGAAATAGGTATTTGAGGTGGTTTCCCATCAAGTTAAAACTAAAATGGTTATTGAACTTCACCGTGTCTCAGTCTCCTCATCTGTAAAATGGAGACAAAACTAGTAAATATCTTATAAGATAATTTGGAGGATTAAATAAAATAATAATTGTAAAATGCTTAGAACAGTGCCTAGCAGTAAGTGCTTAATGCTTGTTTTCTTCTATTTTTGTCATTAAGAACTTAAAATTCAACCAACCCAAACTCTCCAACACATTTTTGACCTTAATATGCCTTTCTTATTAATCATGGATTTGAGTAAATCATCTAAGAAGTAAATAATGCACAGGGATTTCAAAAAGTCTGTCCTTAAAACTGACAAGCATCCAAAAATGCAAAAGGAAGAAAAGGAATAAAACACTGGATTAATGAAGGAAATGGTGCTATTGGAGACTCTGGTGGCTGCCCATTGTATCTGCCCCGGGCACTGAGCCCAAGGGTGTTTTTATGGCTCCCCCCGCTTCACTTTTCTCTGGGCTCATGCCCACATGTAAATGCAAGCATCACTCCATTCTCCTCCCCATTAGTGTCTTTCCAGACTTGATAAGGATATTCATGCTGTTCCCGAGGGTTTAATAATTGCCAAAAGATGCATTAAATGATAAAACTGATGGTGAAGTACTTTAAGTCACTAAATTCTCTTTCTAACAATTAATTTCATATCCTTCCAAAAACAATTTTAACTGCTTGGCACACAGCATATGGTACTTAATATTATACTGACATTTAAACAAGTCTAAATTTGCTAGTTTCATTAACTAGCTTTACGCTAAAATTTATTTGATTTCTAAAATGTATGTTTGGCAGCGAATGCGCTATCTTATATAATGTAAAGGATACATGGGTAGGAGGCTGTAGTCCAAACATGTTCAATATCTTGCTAATGGATGTTAGAGAAATTTCCTCTGCTCAGTATCAAAATTTTAAGTCTGGGACCTTGAAAGTGAAGTGAACTTAGATGAATAAACAAAGTCATTTCTATACAGTTTATTTGAAATATAAAAAGGAAAAGCAGAGAGAATTGCCTGTACACCTTTAGTTTTAACTATCAAAAATATTGCCCTGTTGCTCAGAGGTATTAGTAAACTTTTATACGTGAGGTCCCAGCTTAAAAATAATGACGCTAAAATGAAACACAATAAGGAAAATTATTATCAGTGTCATCTGTCATCAGATAAATATATATTTTCCTTTATCTTCATAAATGGACTGTATCCTCTGATTTCTAAGGTTTCTTCTGGTTTAGAAGTCTACCATTCCTAGTTCTTCTAAGATTTTGAATTCGCATATACATTTATTTTGGTCATTTATTTAATTATCCTAATTATTCTAAATACTTAATTAGAAAGATGAAAAATATTCATCACAGGGCTGCATTATGACTTTTGTGAGCCCTAGGAAATTGTCTTCCTGGGCACCTTCCTCCATTAAAAATTCATATGAAAAATCATATTTTACAGTTGTGCTTATATAAAGCTGAATACAACCAGATCATGTATTAAAACATTTTCTTCTACCTAAAAGTTTATTTTTTAATTCTTATTTAATTTTCATTAAATTTTTATTCTTAACAATTTTTATGAATTTTTATTCTTAATGATTTTATGGACCCTTAAATTATCGTAAGTTCTAGCCACTGTCTATTCTAATGAGTGAGTTGGCCCTGATTCATCTACTCAGTGTATCTTCTGGCTCCCAACTCATCTAGGGTGGTGCTTCTCAAATTTTAATCTGCATGAAAAGCAGAGAAATACTGTTAAAATGCAGATTCTGATTCAGTAAGTATGGGGTGGGTCATGAGATTTTACATTTCTGACAAGTTCCCAGGTTATGCTAAAGCTGCTGGTCCATGGACCACACTTTTTAGAGTAACAAGGTGCTAGCAAATAGTTATAATCACCATGCCCGGGCCCTCCATACATCCATACATTGTTCTTCAGCATCTATGCTTTCTTTAGGTGCTGCCTTGTAACCACTGGTCATATTTTTCACAGGCATGCAAGAAGATCCTACTGCCTGCTTCACACACATCTGTTTACCTACTGACATAGACTCACACCCAGATGCATACCTGTATCTGAATCTGTGTCTGGAAGAAGGTATGCCCATATATTAGCAGAAATCATTTATTTGTGGTGGAAACCTAGATGATATCTAATGTTATCTGTATAGTTCACTGTTTACCAACCCTTTTCACTGAGCATGTGCCAATTTTCTAAATAAAATATTTTTTATCATAAGTGGTTAGAAATAATATATACTACAAACATATCCATGAAAAGAAAGTAACATGAATCAGTCAAGGTATGATATACAAAATGTCATTTTGGTGATCTTGTGGGAAGAGATGGGGAAAATGAAACCTGGCTATTAGGAAGTAAAATGATATTTTAATATAAAAGTATATGAAATAGAACTCACAGTTTTGCATTTACTACAATGAAAGCCAATTAAGTTTTAAAAACATATTCTTTTAATAGACTATGTGATTTTCCAGATTATGATTTATCTTTTCACCTCCTGTGACAATACATTCTAAACACTTACTAGAATTGCTAAATCTTGCTTTTTGGTGAGTGAATAAATACATAAAAAGTCTATTTACTTTAATATTTTTAGCAATGACCAACATAATCAATAATGAGAAAATCCAAGAAAATGGCTGAAAATTCAGGGTCTATTACACAGGCTGCTATCATAACTTGAAAGACACCTACCAACGCTATTCATTCCGACTCTTAAATATCATTGGCACTTAAACTTTAAAAAATGTGTCTTTGGGGATCTACAACACTATCCAAAAGTTCACTTTTATAATTTTTTTTAGAAGTTAAAACATTGCTCATGAAATATGTTCAGTTTATCTGAATAACAGAAAGTAGTATTACTTCACTTTTTCCACGAAATCTTAATGGACATTCTTTTTATCACTTCAATTTATTATAAAGTGGTGATTTTTTTCCCTCCAAAAACTCATATTTTAACTTACAGTACGTGAATATTTTTTTCTGAGTCTTTCTCTGATCATCCATCAGGCTTTGATAGTTATAAATGCTAGCTTAAATCCAAAGGATTTGAACAGAAAAGAAAATAAAAATCCGTAGTTTGAGATTGGACAAATGTATTTTGCTTGGCAGTCAGGATCTCATATAACTGAATAATACAGTATGTCATCGCAACATAACAAATACAGTATATGTGTGTGTGTATATATATATATAATCTTTGAAGTTTTAATGTTCTCTTTGTGCTATACCTTTTAAAATTTTATTTATAACCAGTATATGACATATAAACAATGGAAAGCTTTCAAAGTTGAATTCATTACAGGTATTAAATGCACCCATAATTATACCTTTCTCCATTCACTTGAGGTGACCTGTTATTTGGCACTTTTTGGATGGAAATATTCTTATTCAATTCATGGAATGTTTTCAACTATATTAGTGCAATACGTAGTAACTGCCTTATCCAGACATATAATTCTTACAGAAATACTGGAATGGAACTCCATGAAATTAATATTCTGTGTTTCCCCTGCAGACCCTTAGAAAGAGGAATTTTATACGATTTTTGCAGAAACCTGATATAAGCCTGTATAACTTAAGGATCACATTCAGGTTATTTCCCATAATTACTTAGCACTAGGCCAACACCCTGTATACAATGCCATATTTATTTTAGGTGAACTATAGTTTTGAGGTTTTATAATTTCTTTGTGTAATGTGTATATTTAGAAAATATATACATGCGGTTGACAGACGTTGTAACTGTCCCTGCTATACAATATAGCCATTGAGCCTTTGTCTCTGAATCATATAAACATAATCTTATGAACTGTTCTAAACTCAGGAAACAGATTACTTTATCCCGTATTTCAAATTTAAAAATTTTCATGGCAGTATGCATATATACAATATTTATACATGTTAAAGAGTTTCATAATTGCCTATGTCAGTCTGTCTAAATTAATTTATTCATGTATTTCCCCTGAAAGGCTTCACAACTGGTCCTTTGGTGGTGAGAAACATGATGTCATGGAGAACCAGTGACCTAACCACTAAGCAAAGAATCACATCTCGAAAATTAAAGCATTTAGGGAGGCAGTGATATTTTTAATTATGTAAAATTTGAAATATAAAAAGAATATATGAAACATATATGTGAGTTATGAAGCACAGTAAGAAAAGATCCCGTGATTCTATCATATAACCTAAGAACTAGAATATTATTAAAGGTGTTTGTCTATTCATATGTTCCCATTCCTTTTCCTCCCCTAGAGGTAATCGCTATATTGAATTTTGTGCTTACCGAATCCTTTTAAAAATAGGTTCATCACAACAAAATGTGTTACTTAGATTTGGTTGCTTTTCAGTTTTACAAAAATGATATACTACATGATCATTAGTTTTCAGTGGTACAGAGTAGGGACTGGCCACCAAAGCCATGGGCCAAATCTGACCCTGAGTCAAATGTTGTATGGTCTAGTTTTTCCACAATGGCAAGAAGACCTGGCAGAACATCTCGTGCGCCTTACTGTCTGAAACAAAGCCTCCAATAATCACTTCAATTATCAGAGATTAGTAATTTGAAGATTGCATCATAAATCTCTAAAGCACTAAAAATTCCTCCTAAATTTTAAAGGACTAAAATCAAATTGTTTCAAACTTATTATCTTAGTCAGCTAGAGCTGCCCTAACAAAATGCAAAAGACTATTTGGCTTAAGCAGCAGATGTTTATTATCTTACAGTTTTGGAGGCTAGAAGTCCAAGATCAAGGTGCCAGCATGGTTGGTTTCTGTTAAAAGCTTTCTTCCTGGCTTGTAGATGCCTGCTTTCTTGCTGTGTCCTCACCTGGTGGCAGATGAGGGAGGCAGGAAAGCGAGGAGGCAGGGAGAGGGAGAGAGGAAGAGGAGGAGGGGGAGGAGGGAAAGAGAGAGGGGGTGAAAGGGTGAGCTCTGTGTCTCTTACCATTAGGGCACTAAGCTTGTCATGAGGGCCCCACCCTCAAGACTTCATCTAAACCTAGTTACCTCCCAAAGGCCTTATTTCCAAAACTCATAACATTTGGGGGTTAGGGCTTCAACATATGAATTTCGGGGAATATAATTCAGTCCACAGCACTATGTTTGAATTTTGTATTTTAAATTCAATACATATATATAATATATAAATATATATCTAAAATTATAATATGTAATTACATACCTAATGATGATGAACCAAGCAATGCAATATATCTGAACTTCCATGGCTGGTCTCCCTTTGAACATTCAGAACCACAAATCAATACACCCTATTTCATGAAGCATTTCTCACAACACTGAAGTCATGACTGACTCTGCTATGGTTGAGCAGATGCAATCTTTAAAATACAGCTGTTGGTGTTGCATATTTTTGTTTCACGTAAAAGCAGAACCAACTACGCTCAGGATCACATAGTTTTGTCATGAGTCACATAACCTATCCCCTCTCACAGCCTTTTTATCACTCCATTCCTCACCTTCTCTACTAAGTACTTAAGATTTCCTAAAATAACAACTCTTTTCTGAAACACCCTCTAAATTTATAAATTCTTTCCTCTGTTCATTCAGTTTCCTTTGACCAAGTCATTCGTTTCACAGTATATACTCCAGGAACACTAAAAGGTATATGTTGTATAAACATGTTTTATTTGTATTTCTCAACTATAAATTCCCCTTGTTATCTTTCTGCAATGTGCAATTTAATTGATTAATTGCTGGGCCTCACTCCCAGCATTTCTCATGCAGAAGGTCTGAGGTGGAACCTAAACATTTGTATTTCTAGTAAGTTCCCAGGTGATGCTAATGTTGCCGGTCTGGGGTCCACACTTTAAGAACTACTAATTAAAGTATTTTTAGCCCTTCCCAAATCCAAAGGACGTCCTTGGAATAATCCAGGTCATGGAAAGCTAAACCAGATTATTTTGACTGGTATGTAGGCTTATGCCAGCAGGCCGTACTGAAACATTTTTAAAAAGTCATGGAGAACCTGTCTTTAGATTTATTATAAAGATGCTGGTAGCACATGGTACGCATTAAGTGGCTGCTTTTATACCTTGGCATAAAAGCATTGTTCACTATCCTACACGGGTTCTTTCTGCACGTGAAAACCTTCATTTTTTCTGCAATTGTGTGTTAAGTAATTGACCATGTTTCCGTCTTTGGGTTGACTCTTAGGAAGCTCAGAGGCAAATCTGTAGCCAGTTTCTAAAAAGTCATGTAAGGAATTAAATTATTTGTGCATTAATTTTATACTTGGCTCTATCTTCTATTATTTATCCTGATTCTTCCTACCCTCCTATCAACTCCCTTTTATTTTTATGTTTTTCCTTTTTGTGTCCTTATGGGTTGCTTATTTTGGAAGAGAGGAGTGGTAAAGGTTATGAAGTAAGCGACCAGCTTAGCCATCACAGATAAATGCATGACAACACAGATGACGTCAAAAGAAGTTAAGATGAGGTTCAAATAAATTCCACTGAGTATAACATAGAGAATTTGGGGATCTCTTATATTTTCCCTGGAGTGTTACCCTTATTACTTGGTTAGAGTCCCACTATTCTTCAACAGGGAGGTTTGCGGTATTTCATTGCTAACTGAGGCTTACCGTGAGTTTCACAGAGCATAAGCTGGGATTGCTTTCCCGGAGAACACAGCCCACCAGGTCCAGGATTCTCTCTTCTGCAAGGAAATGGGGGGAGAGTACCTCATAAATCTGAGTGATTCTGCTTCCTGTTATACATCTGGAATGTTGTATTTATTACTATACAGAAAACTGAAAAAAAAAGGTGGAATACTATTCACGGTAGATTACTTTTACTTGTTCAACTATACGGTGTTTAATTAGCAGGGGGAAATGCTGCCAAAGCAAATGAGGAGGGGCCTGTTTTCTGCTGTTGTTGTTCAAGGTCTTTTTGCTCACGTGTCAGTGAAATATTCCCCATATATGGCTGCAATCTTGTTGATTCTTTTAAACAAACATTGAGTCAGACAGAGGGAAATCATTTCCATATTTCATGCAGAAAATACATATGTTTTCTATCAAAAATTTTGGGAGACTTTTTTTTGTTTAATTGAGGAGATTAATTTACTAGCATGTTTCATGTTTCTCTGCACTGCAATTTGTTTTTAATTACACATGAATACCATATGTAGTTCATTGACACTCTTTATTAATTCTTAAAAGTAAATTTACTATCCACTGTCACTTGTATCATGGGGTGTGTGTTCCTTGTTAAGTGATTCCTTTCTAATTTCTAAATAATTAGCTAATTAAGGGCACGATCCTAGGGTTCTTATGCAAGAATAACACCCACTGGCTTGAAGACAGCGGGATTTGCTTTCATTGTGGATCACAGTGTTGAGTATCCTTATCATGTTGTTTTTTCTAATTAAGGTCGTATTCATATTTGCAAATGTTCACCTGTGAAAATAAACTTGTTAGACAAGCTTCTGGGTTTCTGTATTGTGAAGGTGGTTAAGTCACTGATGGTAGATGCTAGAGTATCTCAGTGGATTCCAGTTAGCTCCACTGATCATCAGTGCGCTGCATCTACAACCCTGGCTAGCCCCCTTGCAAACATCTGTAGTTGATCATAGGAACAGCATTAAATCAGACTAAACACCCTAGCCCAAGACACTAACCTTACTACTGTGAATAGAAATGATAATGATAATAATAGCTTAGAGTTTCCTAGCACTTACTATATGCCAGACACCATTACATATACTATATATAACTCAGTTAATCATCACCAAAAACTGTTGGAGTTTGTATATGTCCTAATAAGAGTGGGTTAATAAGGTCATTACTTTATTTAAAAGACATCACATTTCTGCAAATAACAGAGAAGTATTTAAATGCACCAGAAATACCAACGTTGAAGACTGACATGCCAGTGTGTTTGATTCTGACCTGTTCTTTGACTTAGAATTTGAAGAGGAATGGTGTGATTTCTTCATCTGTCATAATTTATTTCATTAGTTGGTGAGATTTTAGTAGGAAGGATACCTAATGCTGCATTGTGCAGAGTGAACCAACTGTCAATTAAGTATAATGGGAGAACCTTTCCCCTTGTTCAATTGGGCTGATACTGAAGGTGAGATTTTCTGTGTGTATTTCCTGGGTGCTTTTTAAGTGAAAAAGATCCACTGGGCTATCTAACTTACTATTCCATATTCTATATTCCTCCCATCCTTTATTGAATTCAAGCCATTGCTGCTTCTCATATAAACCAGTATGTTAATGTGTGTGCTGGTTCACCTGGTCTGTGGCCTTCCCTCCTTCCCTGTCTTTCCATAAGAGGAATCATCCACAACACTTCTCTGAGCAAGCAGCCCCTGGACAGGAGAACCCCAGGTAAGCCCCCGAGTTTCCCATAAAAGACGCAAGGCATTGCCGAGACGTTATAACGCCCTCGCGGCATGGCTTTTACCAGGCTGCATGGTTTTGGTCTCCCACCCCTTAACTTTTCACACTTCCCCCCTTGCGCGGTGCTCCCCGACAGCCATCTATACTGGGCCGTATGCACAGACGCACTGAGTATGTGCTGGGCCAGCCATCGCCTTCACTTTGCTTCTGCTCTTACTTCCGTCTGGCATTCCTCCTCTGCCTCCCATTAATATAGAGTGAGGTGCTACAAACTCCATATCTAAACATAATCACCTCCTCCAGGAAGTCCTTCCTGAGTACCAGTGTTAGTAAAACTCCTGTTGCTGTGGGCTTCAATTCCCTTCTCCCAGGACTTACTCTGATCTGTGACATATTTATTTTTTTACATGACTGACTCACTGCCAGATTAGGAATTCTTTGAGAATGGTAATTGCCCCCTTCTGCCCTCTGCTCCATACACACATGCGTGCGCGTGCCTGTGTTTGGCCTGGATTCACTCCGTAGCTACTGGGGGTCTCAGGGCCACGTGTGGGTTAGCAGAGTTCTTGTCTTCCATGTGGACAGTATCTTCATTTTAATGTCTTTTATCTTTTAATTTCCCTTTATTTTACTTATAAGCACTGCTTATGTCGTATATTAGTAGGAATGCATTATTCTGCTTTTATTTATTTATTTATTTTTTTTTTAAAGATTTTATTTATTTATTTGAGAGAGAGAGAGCTCATGAGAGGGGGGAGGGTCAGAGGGAGAAGCAGACTCCCTGCCGAGCAGGGAGCCGGATGCGGGACTCGATCCAGGGACTCCAGGATCATGACCTGAGCCGAAGGCAGTCGCTTAACCAACTGAGCCACCCAGGTGCCCCTGCATTATTCTGCTTTTAGATAACAGCCATCCCTCAATAAAATGTAAACTTCTTTAACATAGAGTCCTTGTCTTCTTAATCACTAATTTATTCTGGGCACTCTGCATCCCAGAGAGGCTACAGAGAGTCTCCAGAGCCAGACTGTCTGGCTTCACATCTCAGCTCTGCCTGCACCTAATGCTGTAGCCCTGGGCAAGTTAGTTCACCTCTCTGACCTTCAGAGGACATCTGCAGAATGAGGAAAGTCATCATATCCACCTCACTGGGTTGTTGCGAGGCTTAAATAAGAAGAATGTGTACAACGGCTAGGGTAACGCCTGGCCCCGAGCAGGCCTTTGATACCTGCCCCTAGTTCTTGTTGTGCTGGGGGTGCCTTTCCCCTCTCTCCTGGACTCCACATGCTCCCACATATTGCACCTGGCCTGGGGTTCCTCTTGGTCCAGAGGTAATAGAGGCCTTCTCCTGAAGGCCTGACTAGAAGCTCCCAGAAGACAATTCCTGATCGGTTCTAGATGAAATGGCTCTTGTGTTAAATAGATTTCTGCCAGTGTTCAGAAGTGCTTTTTCTAATTATTTCTGCAACCACCTCTGTCCCATCTGACTATATCCCTTCTGCATCGCTCAGGCAAACTCTAAGAAAAGCCTGAGCAAACAGGTAGGCCTTTCAACTTGTACCCTGAATGCACAACTAAATCCAAAGCTAATGAAGTTCATTCGGATTAAAAGCACTTCATATGCCTACGACAGCTCTTTATATAATG
Source organism: Mirounga leonina (assembly GCF_011800145.1). Classification (NCBI taxonomy): domain Eukaryota; kingdom Metazoa; phylum Chordata; class Mammalia; order Carnivora; family Phocidae; genus Mirounga; species Mirounga leonina. The sequence goes on from NW_023270451.1 coordinate 56,763,079, forward strand.
CAGTTAGGGGTAGAAAATTCATGGTATTTCATGCCTACTTATATGCTTTTCATGTGAAAAGATACAGTATAATAAAAGTCGAGGATTACTCATGTTAATTTATCATATTTTGCTGATATAGTCACATCAAGGGCTTAAGAAATATACTTCCACAGCAGTACAAATGAAGGAAGGATGGTTTAAGACATGGTGCATAAATGCTCTCCTTCCTGCCGCTTTTAATGACACTTCATTTAGAAATACACCCTCTTTCATATGGATAACACTATTTTAGAAGTAGACTTCTTTAGGAAAAGACACTATAAAATGCACTGAGCTGACTGTTTAGTAAAAAATTCGAGAAAATTATCATCATATAAATGTACTGAAATGTAACAAAAAATGAAAGGGAGATGCCCCATAATTCTCATCAGCATCAATTTTTAGAAGAAATCTATTGTATATATCAATTTAGTTTACTTAATACATTTTATATGACATGTAAATAAAAAGAGCTTTATTTAATCTTAATTGGGTGGGTTTGGTGCCTTTGGAATTATAATTGGAGCAAATTATATTTAAATAAAAGAAAAACAATTTGTACTGTCTTTTCACTAAAAAAAGGATCTTGGAAATATCTTTGATATAGATCAGCAAACAAATACTGACCACCTACATACACAAAACACTAAAGTGGGGTGGGGGTTGGAACAGAACCAATACCCAGGGAATCAGTAATCAAATTAGACATCTTGTAAAATCATATACGCACGTCAACTTAAGTAACTGTATAAATCAATATGCAATGCAGCCTAAGTTAAGGGTGCAGATAATAAGTGCTAGAAGAATTCAGAGGAGAAAAATATTGCAGTGGGCGTGAAACACTTGGCAGTCTTCAGAGAGGAGGTACTATTTCAGTTGACAGTAGGTTATATTTAATAAGCAGAGAAAAGGGAAAGGATATATCTGATCAAAATGTGCAATGGGCAGAGAAAGATTGAATAGGAAGCAAATGAACTTTAAGGTGCATGGGTCCCTCGCCAAACCTGTACTCTATGTTGTATTCATAACTTTCCTCCTCTCTCCCTCCCTCCGATCCTTCTCCCAAGTTGCATAAACTTTAGACCCCACAAAATCTGTTTATCTGATAAAGAACCAAAAGCTGATGGGGCAAAATGATTTCCTGTTAGAACAATAAATGGACTGGTTTTCATTTAGCAGAAGGTTCTTAATCAAAGTGGCCCAGAGCAATGACTGCAAGTGTAGTCCTATAGACTGAATGTTTATTTCCCCTCAAAATTCATCTGTTGAAACCTAATCCCCATTGTGAGAGTATTTGGAGATGAAGGGTTTGGAAAGTGATTCAGTAATAAGGGTGGAGCTCTCAGGAATGGAATTAGTGCCCTTACAGAAGAGATCATAGAGAACTCCCTTGTCCTTTTTACCACATGAGGACACAATGAAAAAGAGCCCATCGATGAATGAGGAAGTGGGTTTTCAGCAGACACCAAAACCACCTGTGCCTTAATCTTGCTCTTTCTACCTTCAGAACTGTGAGCCATAAATTTCTGTTATTTATAAACCATCCACTCTGTGGTATTCTGTTATAACAGCCCTAGTGGACTAAGGTCAGCAGGTTAGGACCAAATTGTGTAAGTCATTCCTTTTCACACTAAAATACTAAATCACTTGAAAATTTATCCAATGTGCAATGGGAAACCACCAAAAGATTTTAAGAGAATGAATATTAATTGAGCTCTTACAGTATATATCAAAGACTGGTCATCATGAATCTCATAGGCTCTATGTCAAGGTCATACCGGAAGTAAGTAGTGATGCTGGGACTCTAGAACACATCCTTCTGATTCTATGTAACATCTCCCTATCCATGCAACAGAGGAGTGGGGAGAAGAATCTGGCAGTGACAGCCAAAATAAGATAAGTGTGAGAAGAAGAAGGAAGAAGGGAAAATGAGGAGCAGAACAGATTGCCATAGATGGGAATCTAAAGAATTGATTGATATGAAGCATCAAAGCCTTTCCTGTTGTCTGGGAACCAATGAAATAGGCAAAAGAAATATAAACTTTCAATAAAATAATATTTTATTGTTGTAATAACCACTCTGGGTTAAAATCATCCAAATCATAGGAAAAAAAGTTTAAATCTTAGTTATACCGAAAATATCTTCTTGATTTACTAATTTTTTAACTACAGAAGATGTGGTGGTCCCTTTTTAATAATAGAATACTATCTTCAATTCTCATTAGACATTTTTTGTGCTTTTCTTGTATTATAATTACTTTTGAACATGTTTTACTAGATTATAACTTTGTGGAGAGCAGGGTCTGCGGCTGCATGTTTTAGCAGAACTGAATGCATTGCTTTGTTATTATCTACTTGTTAATATTTACTGAAAACGCACATACACTCATGTGCATGGCTAATCCCATTATAGTGATTTTGATGTCTAAAGCGTGGCTTTCTTTTTTCTGACATCATTTTTTCAATATAAAGGAATTGAGGAAGAGGACAGTGGATTTAGAGTCAATCAACAATCAGGTCAAACGATTTTAGAAAAGAGAAGCATACTGAATATGCTAAAGAGAAGCCATCTGGCAATCAAATGACTGAGAGATGTCAAATGGGACCTTTGGTGCTTTGGAAAGTTTTATCAAAAAGATTAACTCGTGATTTTTAAACAATCTCTTTGGTCTCCAATCTTTCATCTATAGGAAGATGATCTTTTTCATACTGAGCATACTGCCCCCCTTTGGATTTTATGTATTAGCTCTCCACAACTTAGATTCTTTTTTTTTTTTTTAAAGATTTATTTATTTATTTATTTGAGAGAGACGCACGAGGTGGGGAGGGGCAGAGGGAGAGGGAGAGAGAAACTTTAGCAGACTCTGTGCTCAGCACAGAGCCTGATGCAGGGCCGGATCCCACCAGCCTGAGATCACGACCATAAGATCAGGACCTGAGACAAAACCAAGAGTCAGATGCTTAACCAACTGTGCCACCCGGGTGCCCCTCCACAACTTAGAGTCTAAAGAAGCAGTATAGTAATTAAAAGTGAAGGTAGAGTCACACAAAACAGTTGAAATCACAGCTCCATCACTAACTGTCTTCAGGCAAGTTTTTTTGTTTTTGTTTTTCTTTAAAAGAGTCTCAATTTCTCTTTGTCTTTATCTCACTTAAGTGGTTATAATGAGAAGTTAATCAAATGAGCCATGGGAATGGACATAGCACAACCAATACTCACTATGTATTAGTATTTGTATCAGTAAACAGTTTTCAGAGAAAGAGGTCAATAGGAGTGAAGGGGGAGGGAGGGAGGAAGGAGGGAGGGAGGAAGAGAGAGAGAGGGAGGGAGGAAGACAAGAGGGAGGGAGAGAGGAAGGGGGGAAGAAAAGAAAGGAAGGAAGGAAGAAAGAAAGAAGAAGATTTTAAAGAATTGAATCATGGGATCGTGGGGACTAACAATTCTTATATTTGCAGGGCAGGCCATCATGCTGGATTATAAGGCAGAAATATAGGCAGAATTGTTATGTTACAGTCTTGAGGAAGAATTCCCAGCATTTTATCTTCTCCAAGAAACCCGCTTTTGCTTTTAAGGCCTTCAACTGATTGAATGAGGCCCACCCACATTATGAAAGATAATCACATCCACACACCTTCATAGGAACACGTAGACTCGAGTCTGACCAAACACCTGGGAATTATAACCTAGCCAAATGACACATAAAATTAACCAAGATAGGCGGCGCCTGGGTGGCTCAGTTGGTTAAGCAACTGCCTTCGGCTCAGGTCATGATCCTGGAGTCCCGGGATCGAGTCCCGCATCGGGCTCCCTGCTCAGCGGGGGGTCTGCTTCTCCCTCTGACCCTCTTCCCTCTCGTGCTCTCTGTCTCTCATTCTCTCTCTCTCAAATAAATAAATAAAAAATCTTAAAAAAAAATTAACCAAGATGGTATTATTACTAAGGAAAAACCTGACTTCCTTATAATTGCTTGAAAATACATGCTTTCTCTTGCCTGTGTCTCCTTTATAGACCACCTTCCTCTTTATCTGCCCCGACTTCTCTGTATGGCAAACTTATACTAATCCTCCAGGTCTCAGGTAATTCCTTAAATTCTTTGCTCGACTTTCCTTACTACTCCAGGCAGAATCTAGTGCATCTCCTGTATTCAAATAGTGCTTTGTGTAATCCTCTTGAAAGCAATATCAATATAAAATTAGATTGCCCCTTTCTGTTTTTATATTCTCAGCATACATCTAGTTAGTATAGAGTAAAAATTTGAAGATTTGAATGAATTTTTCATTTATAGAAAGAAAAGAGGGAAGGAAGCAAAGGAAGAATAAGGAAGAGGAGAAGGAAAGCAGTAAAGGATTATTAATTTCTTCCTACAATCTGCTCTTGGACAACCTTAGTTGCCTACAATATTTTTACCTTTCCCATTTGACTCAGGGGATGAAACATGATGAAGTATTTGCCTACAATCTTCTTAAACTTGAGAATAATGCAATATATGCAATATATATGTTTATGTACAATATAGGTACTCCCCATAAAACTATCACAGAGCTGAAGATTTTGTGGTGGGATCTGAGACTGAGATAAAAACTGATTGAGCCTATAATTTTTTAAAACAATTTTTTGTTATTACTTTTCATGAAAAATTAGGTAACTCTAAAATATTTTATTAGATATCCCATCATGTGTTACATGTCTTTATCATGTTTAATGTGAGAATCAAGCCTGAGGCACCATATCTATCTCCTTGTCAATGCCTTCATGCAGATAATTCCTGGATATCCTACAAGTAAGAGGTCATGAAAACCATTTTCTGGAATGATGTTATTAGGTCTCACATGAAAAGACATCACATATGGGTAGATAATTCACGTTGCTGCCTTCTGAATGGCTGAGTCTCCTCAGCCGGTTTATCTCCTGGTCACCTCTGCAATCAGTTTAAAACATGATTTGCTATTGGACCCTATGTAGTTGACTGTGACACCTGGGAAGTCAAAAAACTCCTGTATCATTTATACTTACAAAAGAGGTGCCACGCTATGCAAAATGTGGCCTCGGCAGTGAGAAAGCTCAGAGTACCCTTTATTCCACATCTGCATACAAATGATGGACAAAACACATTAGGGCTCTAAATACTGCAACATCATCCAAGATGCACACTTAGTCTTGAAGAGAAGAGAGATAAATGAGCCTAATGACTAAGTCAACGAGCAAGGAGAACTTTTTGTTGTTGCTTTTCTTTTAAACTTAGAATTAAGCTTTAGCTTCAAGCATTAATTTCATCTCAGTGACCCTATTTCTAAAAATGAAGTAGTGCTCTCCTTTTAAGTCTTTGTTATTATCTCTGAATTCTGTTGAGGTGAGTTAACAGAACTGTGATACGGGGATGTAAATCCTGAGCAGTCACTGAAGACCTTGGAAAACACAAGATGCTGAGGGGTGGGGGTGGGGAGAGGGAATCGGAGAGGGAGATTGTTTCCCTCTGGGCCCTTGGAATTAGCATCATACACATATTACATTTATTTTCATTTTTCAGTCACTGGCACTTGACATTAAGTTTTATCTGAAGTGAAGCCGTGTTTTAATTATTGATTTTGTTAACTGTGGATAGTGTTGTCTTCCTTTACGTGCAATTTCTTCAATTGTCTTAGATAATGGGTTTTCAGGGTTATTATGAGTAGGAGGGTTTTTTGTTTGTTTGGTTGGTTGGTTTGGTTTGATTTTGTTTTTGATTTTTCTTTCTCTTTCTCTTGGCTTAGTTCTGATCACAGGACAGTTCTTTATCCTTCTGCCTCCCCAAGCCCATAATTTGCATAAAGCCATAATTCGGATACTGTGAATTCTAGCTTCTTTCATGAGCTGAGAGCCCTAGGCACCCCTTGCTTCAAGCAGTAGAGCTGGAACAGAGGAACTGAGCCCCTCCCCCTACTACCAGCTTCTGGCTCAGGAGCCCAAAAGTCGTTTATATTCAGCCACACTTTCCAATTTTTCTAGTCCAAGGAGATGTTTGGTTTGTTTTTGAACCAGGCTTTGTGTTAGGATGTTTTCTTTTTATATTTTATCTTTCACTTTTAAATGATAAAGAGTGGAGGCATGCTTCAAAACAGCTTCTGACAAGCCATTGTGACCAGATGTCCCCAGGCTCCTTACATTATCAAGAGTTCTTTGATATTGAGCCATAGACTGAAAATAGGTTAACTATCCTCTGATGATTCAATGGTTCTCAAATTTTCATATGCCTAAGGGTCACTCAGGTCTTTGTTACAAAGCAGATTCCCAGACTCTCTCTCTAGAGATTCCTATTCAATATGGTTGGGTTGGAGGGGGGGAGTGGAGCCTACATATCTACAGTTTTAATCCACCTGAGTGATTTGGTTCCAACAGTGGATAATTGATAGATTTTCAGAAACCAATAGCTCAAGTAGATTTCAGTTCAAGCATGAAGAAGATTGGTTACAGTGGCAGAGAATTCTATTCTTCTGCATTGGACAGCTATTTGTGTGACCCTCCAAGAATCAGGACGTCCTGTGAAGAGAGAACACTAATGACTATAGTTCCAAAGTGAGCAACAGAGAGGAACATAGCCAGCACGTTCAGTCAAACTCTGTGTAGCATGGTTGACAGAAGGGAATCTCAGATCAGAGATGGAACACAAAGGAAAAAAAAATTATATAACTTTAATATAGTGTCTCCTACTCAGTATCTTAATATAACTGTAGTAAGAGTGTTTGTCTTATATGCTAGAAATGCCCAGGAGTACTGGGAAAAGCAGAATGGGAATACACTACTCAACAATATTCTGTGAAATAATCTTTTATGGGGATTAAAATTGGATGGATTAAGGTGTTAAATTTATACTGAAGAGAACCTGACTGAGAAGAGAGAAGCAACTCTAAGACTAGTGGCTTAATGACAGTGATATGAAACAATGAAGAAACAGTAGATAACAGGTAGCTGATGAATTCTTCATGATACTGATGTGAAAGTTCCTCACCACCGAGAAAATGGCAAAGCCTTTTTATCTATTTGCATGTCACTCTATACTGTAAATTATAAAATGAGTGAGCCACTAGTCTCAGGATCTTCTGGCTCACAGCAGTTAAATGGCTCCAGTCCCCTACTGCGAAGCATTAGTGCAACCTTAGTCTAACCTTGGGAAATGACAATGGGATCATTCTGCATGTTTGTGTGTGTGTGTGTCCCTCTGCCAAAAGATGTGTCAAAGAGTTCTAAAATTGAACAAGTTATGATAATTCCTTAACAAAACAGACCTTCGTTGCTATAAAATTCCTCTATGCCTTCTGCTCTCCAAATCATCTTGTATATAAATGGAAGAAAAGGCCCAAAACTTGCTTGCTTTTTCTATTTTCTACTACAATCTAAATGGGCTAGGCTGGGGAGTGGTGGCTTGACATTTAATTGTGGAAAACTTAGACCAGTTCTTCTATAGCTTTAGTTAGAGTCTCTACTGGGGCGCAGGCACACTTCAGAGGAACAGATCTGTGATCCTGCCATAGAAGTTTAACCTGAGGAAAGGCCAGCCGACAGGTGTTTTATAACTTGGATTTAGACTTTTGGTTAATGATAGATACTACTAGCTAAAAGAGAAGCTGAAGATAGCTATGTGTAAAAGGAAGATCTGACTGAAAAAAAAAAAGGGTTTATATAGTGCATCTACGTAGGAAAATTTCAACTCACGGAAATAATAGATTTTGAATACTGCTCTCCAGGAATAGGCAGTCAAGAAATTGATATGAGAGATTGCAGATTTTTAGTATAGTCATCAGAGTGCTTAAGACTGGCAAATTTGGGTGCCTGGGTGGCTCAGTTGGTTAAGCGACTGCCTTCGGCTCAGGTCATGATCCTGGAGTCCCGGGATCGAGTCCCGCATCCGGCTCCCTGCTCGGCAGGGAGTCTGCTTCTCCCTCTGACCCTCCTCCCTCTCCTGCTCTCTGTCTCTCATTCTCTCTCTCTCTCAAATAAATAAATAAAATCTTAAAAAAAAAAAAAAGATTGGCAAATTTATCTGCAGTATTAAGAAATGTACGTCATCCTTTATGAGCGAAATACTGCATTACACTCCAATATTTCTTTTCTTTTTCTTTTCTTTTTTTTTTTTACCAGCAATCTACTTTTGATAACTGTCATCCATTTTTTATAAATGTGGCAATGTATATGGAAATTTCTGCTGACTAACCAAGGAAGTGAAAAGTAAAATGAGGAAATAGAGCATGCCTTTTGACAGGCTGACTTGAAAAGTATGGTGTCCATATATAAATATGCCAGATTAAAATCCTGATCTTCATGGATGTGGTGTCTGAGTGACTTCATGTGGAGGCGACATAGGTCAGTGGCTAATATATGGGATTAACAGACAGATCTTGGATCAGCTGGGTTTAGGCTCTATCTTTGTACTAAATATATGACCTTGAACTTTATAGCATCCTTTCTCATCTGAATAAAGGAATTATGCAAGATGACTAGCACAGGGCCTGCCCTCTAGCTCCCCTGGAAGTGTATTCTAGGGGGAGAAGGCAGGAGGGGTGGTAGTGGTATAAAGGGGGAAGGATGAGAAGAGAGAAGCAACTGAATACAGCCTGTTATGCAAAGTGTTCTGTTCTAGCATGAGATATCAAAATACAAGTGATCAGTTGTCTGCAAGCTGGTAATGGTGGACCAGGAGATTCACCGCCTGTATTCTCAAGAAGAGAGTTGCTGCCCAGCTGCCAGGAATGCTGTTTTTACACAGCCTCCCCCTGTCAAGACCAAGCTTCACCCTTCCTGGGATGGTCCATATCCAACGACTGATGAAGACATAAGTATAAAGGTCTAGCTTTGCCAGCTTATTGGGACATATATTCTAGCAGTTGGACCAAAGCTTTCTTAGGCTTTCATAGTTCAATTTGTCCCATCATCTAACCCTACTTCCTTCTTGTCCCTTCCATAGGTATTGACCTCTAATAAACAGCCCCTACTCCAAACTAGTCTCAATCTTGAAGTCCAGAGAACCCAATCTGTGACACAGAGTACAAACTCTGGCAACAGCTGTAGAGCATTAAAGTCCTAGGAAGCAAGCATACTAGACATTGTCCTTTATACCTCCACATTCCATGCCGCTTTTGAGTAGAAAGTTTGTGAGATTCGTAAAACAACCTGGGTTTACAAAACCTCTGTGAATGTTTATCTGAATACTCATTGTGCAGAATTCTTACAAAGTAATGTCTACATATCCAAGGCATATAAACAGTGGCTAAAACCACAAACAAAAGGATGGTTATGAGACAGAGATAAATGGTTGCTATTGTTGTGGCAATCATATTGAGAAATCTTTCCCAGTAGCAGTGATAGATTTGCATGGGTTCATTACATTCTCCTTTTCTGGTCTTTAACATTGCATTCTCTCTCTCTTTTTTTTTTTTTTTTTGTCTTCTGCTTCCAAGTATAGACATTTGCTAGGTGGCATGCTGGGTTGGGGCTATAATCCCTGACCAAGGAATTTAGTGACAATTGATGACCTATTTTGGGATTACTCTTCAGGGTGAGCTAATCATAACTGATGGCACAGCTGTGTCAAAAATATCTCCACGGAGACCTTTTATCTGGAGCTTCCCTGCCAGGTCTGTGGCAGTATATAGTAAATGTTGTTATTGTTATATAAATTATGGAAAAGCTAAGGAAACATTTGTCTACAAGCCAATAGTGTGAACCAGAAGGACTTGGACCTCTTATACTTGCTTAGTACAGCAGAATTAATTGAAGTCAGAGTGTAATATGGGTCAAAGAGTACCAAGGTAAATCATCAAATATCAGAAGTCAAGGTTGGGTTGTCAGGCTGGGTTTGGCAAGATAATCATTTTCTTACAGAGCAGAAGATAAAATAAAAAGAAGTAATTTCAAGAATATAAGAACTAAACCAGGTCACCAAAGTAAATTCAAGGTTGAGAATCCAGGGATGTAAATAAAGAGGGATAGGGGAAACACTATATCATATGTCCATAGAAAGGTTAAAGTAGTCATATTAGCAGTATAATCATAATGACATTTAATGAGCATTTACTATGTGCTGGCTACTGGCTAAGCAGTGTACATGGATGAGGCAACTATTATTATTACCCTTATTTCACTAGGCTTGGAGAGGTTAAGTAACTCGTTCAGTCACACAAGTAATGAGGGATGGAAGCAGGATTTGGTTAAGGCATATTTAGATGGGGCTCCTGGGTGGCTCAGTCGTTAAGCGTCTGCCTTAGGCTCAGGTCATGATCCCAGGGTCCCGGGATCGAGCCCTGCATCAGACTCCCTGCTCGGCAGGAAGCCTGCTTCTCCCTCTCCCACTCCCCCTGCTGTGTTCCCTCTCTCGCTGTGTATCTCTCGTCAAATAAATAAAATCTTAAAAAAAACCAAAAGACATATTTACAGCCCATGATATATATATATATTTTAAAGATTTTATTTACTTATTTGTGAGAGAGAGAATGAGAGAGAGAGAACACTGGAGAGGGGATAGGGTCAGAGGACGAAGCAGACTCCCTGCCGAGCAGGAAGCCCGATGCGGGACTCGATCCAGGGACTCCAGGATCATGACCTGAGCAGAAGGCAGTCGCTCAACCAACTGAGCCACCCAGGCGCCCAGAGCCCATGATATTAAGCATTATGCATCATTGCCTCTACATGGAATGACCCAAGAAATAGATTCCTAGGAGAGAAGGGAAGTGTCTTAAAGGACTTCCAATAGTTGATTCTACTTGGTAGTGTTTTGTCATACAACAAGGCTCCATAAATTAACCCTTTAATGCTGAGTTCACTTGGTTAGAAAGATAATTGATCTAAATTGATCAACCTTAATGATATTTTAGTCTGCATGTACAGTAAATATCACTTTTAGAAAAAGATAATCATTGATAAGTTTTCATTACACAAAATTGTTGTTTGTCTTTGTCAGCTGAGGGCATTTCTATAATAATAATAATAATAATATATACAATGTTATATATAAGCTATACTATTTTTTTTAAGATTTTATTTATTATTTGACAGAGAGAGAAATAGCAAGAGCAGGAACACAAGCAGGGGGAGTGGGAGAGGGAGAAACAGGCTTCCTGCGGAGCAGGGAGCCTGATGTGGGGCTCGATCCCAGGACCATGAGCCGAAGGCAGACACTTAAGGACTCAGCCACCTAGGCGCCCCTATAAGATATACTATTAATATAATGTAGAACCTCATAAGCTTCATGAAGATAATAAAAATATTCATTATAAATGATCTAGCCAACTATACCAAGAGATAACTATATACCATCCATTATACAATTACCATAAGCATATAAAACAAATTAAATTATTTAGAGTGGGGTCTATTATGAATTTTCAATACCAAAGTGGATAAAATTCTTCACCAAATATAGTTAAGAGAATTTCTCTAAAGTAAATCCATTCTAGATCTCCTCCCCCCAGCCCCATCCTTGGATCAACTGTGTTTTGCTGGTCTTCTTCCTTATAACCTCTAATGTTCTTTTCTCAAACATCCAACTCTAGCTCTGTTCCTTCACCATGGAAGGAAGTAGTTGTACAGTCCCAAATGAAATGGTCCATCCATTAGCCAACCAAACACTCACTCAAAATGTAAAAGAACACACAGGACAACCTTACTTCAGGTCCAAGTGATCTATTCCAACCCACACAGAGTCTTTCTGTGCATGCATGTGAATGTGTGTGTGTGTGTGTGTGTGTGTTGGAAGTGAAATTTCTGAGATGTGTTCACTATTCTACTTCACGCATCCTCTCAACTTCTGTTTGGACTCTGGGGTCCCTCTAGTGACCACCTATTGCAGTGGTAGACAAACCTGTCCTGTTCCCTTCTCTTTTTCCCTGTCCTCCATGGCCCCTCAGTTTGTTTAAACCTATTGTCTTAGGCCCTGCACTCCCACATAACACACACCTTTTCTTCTCCTCGGTCACCACTGAGCGCTGTTGATGTTCTACTGCTTCTTAGCTGTGGAGGTTCCAGATCCTAGCTGGCAGTTCTCTGCATGGACAACTTAAGACCCAAGCAGATAACATGGCTCCCACACATTATTAATAGGAAAAGGGCATCCGTCATCTTATGTTCAGAGATGATCGGCAGAGGCAGTTTTCTGTGTCTGTGCCTGAGCTGTCACTATGAAGTGGGTATCTTAAATATTGTCTTGAGTCACTATAAATAGAATCTTTGCTAAGCAGAAACTTTTTATATTACTTGCTTAAAAACAAATGAACATTCTCTATGACTATAAACTCAGGGATATGACTGTTTACTCATTTTATGTTCACTTGGTAAGTGGGTGGGGAAGGGGTGAGGTCCATACTTGCCCAGAAACTGTAAACTCTCTGGACAAATTACATTTAAAAACAGATTTAAAAACTGAAATGATATTTTTAGAACCACATATTCATAGACTTTTTTTAATTAGGAAAAAACATATTTTAGTCATTCTGAGTTTGCTCATCTGCAAATGGGAGGAAAAAGGAAAAGCTGAACTGTGACGTCATTGATATCCTTTCTAGTGCTAAGATCCTATGATAATAAAATACCTTGTGAGTGTTGCTTAAACAGTAACAAAAAATCCAGAGAGCCTAATGTATTCAGCCTATTCATTTTTTTCAATCATTTTCTATTCTGAAACTGTTGAAATGAATTACTGTGTAATAGCTTTTTGTATTATGTAATAGCTGACTTTATTAGAAACCACCTTCTGGTTTCTGGTGAACATTTGCCCATATTGTGAAGTCATCATACAATCTGGCACAGTGGACACCTTATATGTAGAAGAAATTTAGGACTACAGGCATATTGCAGGTCATAACTAATATATTTTGGCAAAGAAATGTTTAAATGTTTATTCTTCTTTTATTAAAAATCATATATTTACAGGCCAGCAAGGTGCTGAGACTGTATTTGTTTTGTAACAAAAAGTCATCACACTGCCATATTTTTCCCAAACTAGAGCTCTGCATTAGAAGGGTGTATTCAGAAGGACACAAGTAAGTATCTTAGTGGATGATTTCTAATGCAAATGTACATATAAAAAGATATTTTTTCCTATCAGGACAATGCTTGTTACAATCAAATATGGTTAAAAGAAAAATGTCCTAACAACATCCATTGAAAACTGGGTCTTTATGCTATCAAAAAGCTAATGATAGCATGATGAAAACCCAGCTATAATGGTATAAAAAAGTTCATAATTATGCTGATATAAACATGATAATGTTTATATGTCTAGAAAGAAAGTGTACATTTTATTACTTACTAGCGTTAGTGACAGAACACTTAGATATGTTTTAAAAGAGGTATATGTGGTTTTAGCTGCATGACTCCCATTAAGGTCAATGAGAATTACATGGTTAAAGCATGGTACACCATTTTGAAAAATTATCCCAGAGGGCTCTAATATGGCTCTTTATGACTTACTCATGCAAATCCTTTTATTTTCCAATAGCTCTTTGGTGTGGCAGAGTAGGGTAGATGAATTTAAGCATTATTTTATTTTATTTTTTTAAAGCTGTCCCTTTAAGAATCTAAGACAGTTGACTTATGGCAGGATATTTTTTCCCCTGGATTCCTAAGTATGAGTGAAGCAATTTTTAATAAATTTTAATGACAAAATAAAGTTCTTTTACTTGATGAGAGTTGTTAAGGTATTTTAGAGATGGAAATAATATTTGTTAGTTTAATTCCGCATATTCTTTCTGAGCTTCTACCTGATACCATCACACCATTCTGTCTCTGAGTTTAACTGTGATTAAACTAACTTCCTGTTCTTTTAAGTAGCTTATATTTAAGTCTCTGAGTTTAACTGTGAGTAAAACAAAGTTCCTGTTTTTTTAAGTAGCTTACATTTAGTGGGGAGAGACATAATAAGTGGATTAAAAAGAAAAATAGATAGTTTGAATATTCCATTTTTCATAAAATCATAAACTTCCTGCCGAAAAGAGATGTAATAACTATTTAATAAAATATACTATTTCAGGGGCGCCTGGGTGGCTCAGTCATTAAGCGTCTGCCTTTGGCTCAGGTCATGATCCCAGGGTCCTGGGATTGAGCCCCACGTCGGGCTCCCTGCTCCGCGGGAAGCCTGCTTCTCCCTCTACCAGTCCACCTGCTTGTGTTCCCTCTCTCGCTATGTTTCTCTCTGTAAAATAAATAAATAAAATCTTTAAAAAATATACTATTTCATAGTATATTTTTCTTAAAATATTTATCCCCAAAGATTCTTCTTTTATAGGAGAGGTGCTAAAGCTCAGAGAAATTACAGTACTTGACCAGAGGCAGAGGCAGAGGGAGAGACAGAACCAGGACTTATATTCCCCTACTATCACCTAATATGAGGCCAATGTTTCAGAAATAATTTTGAAACAATATATAATGTAAAAGTACAAGTAAAAATGTATAAAGTAAGATGCTATGAATGATATGAATAAGAACAAAAGTGAGGTAAATATTAATAAAATTCAAACAAATATCTGAAAGAGAAGGTGAAGAATTAAACTATGATAGTGAAATAAAAGAAACACGTGATACTTTGAAAAATAAAGGATTCCACTTAAGTGAAAGGTTTGATTCATAATTTTTCTTTCTCCTGTTCACTGGTCCAGAAATTATTTGGGGTGGTGGATCTTTCCATATCACTGCTGTGTTTGTTTATCTGCTTTGCATATTCACATTTTAAGAGGGCTTTAGAAAGGGGTCCCTGATTGAGATTGCTTTACACTACAAAAAAATGGGAAGGGTAAGCACTAGGTGACAATTAAAAGGGAGAGTCCAAAGTGACAGGAAGCTGACAGTTCACACAAATTTGATGAATCCAAGTAGGTGGACGGAGGTAACCAATTATTAAGAAGAAAAGCAGAGAGATTTTTGTAGTGAATAGGAATTACGGTGACTTATACAATTAACAATCATTGTCTCTGGTTGCTGAATGAATCAAATCACGGGCCCAGGATTAATAAAATCCTTTTTGCTTTTATTTTTTATTATCCTTCACAATTGAGTGCAAATTTTTGTAGATCTAGGGAGCTGTACACTACACATCTATCACTTGTTTTTTCTTTTTTGAGAGCATTGCCCATTTTTAAATGATTGATAAAAACTGTTAAATAAGGCAAATACTGTACATGCTGCAGTGTAATGAGGCCTATCAGGCAGGGGGGAATACTGCCCCTCATGATATTAAAATTAAATGTAGCATTTTAAAAATCTTTGACATAAATAAAGAAGTTATTTCTCTGGACCACTGCTTTTTCCATAAACTCAGTGTTCTGTATAAGTCATTGTCATAGGATATATTTTATTTTGAGGCAACCCAGTCATTTCCCCCCAAAAAATAAGTATCAAATAAAGTTTCATTCATCTAAAAATTATGTCTTGTAAGTTCTATAATATGCCAAAGATACTAGTTAGGGGAGGGTGACTGTACTTCTGGTAATTTTTTTTTTTTTAAGATTTTATTTATTTATTCATGAGAGACAGAGAGAGAGAGAGAGGCAGAGGGAGAAACAGGCTCCCAAGGAGCAGGGAGCCCGATGCAGGACTCGATCCCAGGATGCTGGGATCATGACCTGAGCCGAAGGCAGACGCTTAACTATCTGAGCCACCCAGGCGCCCTTATACTTCTGGTAATTTATACCCATCTTTTAAGATGACTCTTACTTTCCTTCAGATATACAAATGATGCCTTCAGTTTAAAGGTTAGTTGGGATAGTAGAGATTTACATATATTTTTAGTAACAACTCAGATGTTATTTTTTGGAACTCAAGATTCTGGCTAGGATTATCTAAAATATTTCCTTGGAAATATATGGGAGAAATAAATAAGAAGCTTTCAGAGTCAAGAAGTTAATGAATAATGATAATAATGGTAACATAGGGAAAACACTGTTCTTGGTAGTAATCATATAAAATATTTTAAGGGCGCATGCTCTTATGGATGATGATTTATTATGTCTCACACTTCCTTCATTTGAAAACAAAAAGTTTTGCAGGCAAATAAACACAATTAAAATATGAAACAGGTAAGACTACCTGGCAGTGTCTTTTGAATCTTTTCTCTGTTTTCTCTTGAGTCTATCATATCCACAAAGCAAGGAAGAGATAGAGATGTTTAATTACATAGGTAAGACTGAACTATACAATCTTGGTGAGCTGGTCTAAGGAAATGCTTTTAATAAGTGATGAGGGCAGAATTCAAACTCAATTCATCTCGTTCCAAGCCTAGTATTTTTTGAATTGCACTCTTGCTAAGGACCTGTGTAAAAAGAGTATTTTATCATGCTATAAATTGAGAACCACCAAATATTAAAAATAATACTTTAAAGAGATCATTTAAAAATTACCATCACTATCATCAGTTATTGAATGTATCCAGTGAGTAGAGAACTTGACGAATCCCTTAAGAAAAACTCCAGTTGTAGATAATTTTGCTTACCTGCCTTTACAAAACATTAAAATTATACTTGTTCAGTTTGTTTTGATTACAAAAGTATTACAAATTCATCATTATTTCAGAGCAATTCAAAAGTATGAGAAGAAATATAAAAATCAATAATCTCATCGCTGTGAATTATTACTTAATATATATTGGATATACATTGTAGTTCTTTTCATTTTTTCTATGTATGCACATATATATATAGTTTTACTATTAGGAAATTTATACTACCTGTATTTTAAAAATTACAGGTAAAATAGGGCAAATTTAGAAACTTTAATATGGTCGATTTTATCATCTTTTACTGTTATTTTCCCCTCTTCTTTAGAAACTCCATTCACAAATTGAACAAAAAAAAATTTAAACATGCACAGGCAAGGATTAGCGTTTTTACCGTATCAAGACCATATAAGCCAAAGAGAAAAATAAAGAACACAGAAGGAGAAAAAAAGATTAAAGATCATAGATAAGTCACAAATGAATTAATACAAATGGCTAATAAAGATATGACTATGTGATCAATATATTCAGTAACCAAAGGAATGCACATGCAAACAACAATGCTAAGTGATAAAAGCAAGAACAAGAATGAAGACAGGAAGAAGAGCAAAAGGAAAGGAGAAAGGGCAAGCATGGCCGGTGTTAGCAAGAGAGTCAGGAAACACGGGATGTCATGTACTGTTAGGAGGAGACCATGAGCAGGGCCACAGGACTGATGGATAGGGAGATAAATTGCAAAGAAAATACAGACCGGAGTGATAGGACCTTGCTCAGGGTAGCAGCAGCAGCAACGATGGAAAGGAAAACAATATATTTGATTACATTCTTATTAAATGTCAGACATTTGGGGGGTGGTTCTCCCCACCCTCTGCACATGGGATCTTATTTAAGCCTTTTGAGGATGCGTCATTTCACACAGCAGGAAATTCAAACTCCGAAATGTGATTTGCCCGAGGTAGTACTTGCTAAAACGTGATAAAGCGAAGACTGAACTCAAATGTTTGCATTTCAAATCTTTGTGTACCACCTATTCTGCCTTACCAGGTAGGATATAGAAAAGAATGACATGACAATAAACCAGAAGGGCAAGGGTAAGCAATACAATTTTAATTTACATTTTTTTCCTAAAAATCCTCCTTTTTCTTTCAGTTTCTGCCTGTCCTAAAAGCTATCTCTCCATCCATTCTGAATGACAGCGTTGCCGGATAAATTCTTCTTTCTTTAAAAAAAAAAAAATCCTCCTGTTTCCATGGCTATGGACATGAGTTTGGGAGCCCCAAGACCGGAAGCACAGTACCTGGAGCAGACAAAGCAGTGTCACAGAGGATATAGAGGGTGTGCGTGCACAGCGGCTCTTCTGAATTTGAGTCTAAGTTAGGACAAGAGATGAAAGCTAAAGAGCTTTCTAGAGTTGATGATAAAGGCATGACATGCAAGATAACCAAGGGAGAAAGCAAGAGGAAAGAGCAGAGGGTTTGAAGACTTTATCTTGTAGAAGTCCTCATTTAAGGAATAGGAATAAAAAAAGAGACAATGTTGGCTAAATGACCTAGAACACCCTTCCGTGTCTTCCTGGTCATGCCTTCCATCATCACCCAAACCTTACCTGACTTCATCCTTTCTAAGCTCCAACCAGCTGAATCATCTCGCTATTCTTTGCCCCAGTCTTTTTCAATTTCATACTGTTTTTATTCTACCAGAATGCTCATGGTAAGTGTAGAGCAGGTGTTCTCAAATGGGAAGGGGACTTGGCCCCACAGGTACACTTGTCAATGTCTGGAGACAGTCTTGGTTGTCACAATTCAGGGGAAGTGGTATGTGCTCCTGGCATTTGGGGGATGAAGACCAGGGATGTTGCTAAACATCCTATAATACACAAGATAGCTGCCTACAGCCAAGAACTGTTCCTCCCAGAACAGAAATAGTGCCAAGGTTGAGAAACCCTGGTTTAGATTAAAGATGTGCCAAATAACTCCCAGTTTAGGTACTGTTTTTCTAAGAACAAAAGGAGATAATAGGCTAATAGGTGAGAAAAGGCCCATGTAGAGAATTAGTTTCTAGTTTTAATGGTACAAGATCCAGCTAGTGAGACCCATTTAACAAGTACATGTGGACCATAGGGGTGACTGTGATAATGATGCTTTGTCTAGTGTCCTCTTATGAAGCCTACTTGTCATGGATTTTATTTTACTCCTTTTTTGTGTTACACAATTTTTTTAAACCTAAGCAGGATTGACTTTGAAATAAAACCCAACATGTTTTCCAGTTGATCTTGATTTAAAGGAAACCGTTGGTAGAGTGCCTCAGGGTATGCTGGATATGGCTATTTATCTTTATCCTAGTAGTTTATATATTTTAAGAAAATGATGAATGGAAGCTTTAAAAAAACTCATTATGGTAATTGATTATTATAGAGAAACCTTGGGAACTTTACAAAAGAGAACTGTATTCTCTTGGTATCTTAGCTTTAAACCAGACGTGTAATTAGAAGAATCCATAAACATTTGTCACAGTACGAAAAGCCTGATCGCTAAGTTTAGAAGGAAACTCTAGAGTCACTTTATTGTCCTGAACTGAGATGACACACAGTAGTGGTTGTCACGTATAACAGGAGATTAATATGTCCTGCGAAATAAAAGACCACCCACGTGGAACCAGTGTAAAAAGTAGTGATAGCAAAGCTTGGTTCATTTCTTTAGAAAGGTTGAATGTGATACTTTCCTTATAATGTCTCAGCATTTGTGAATTGAGAAAAATTTTAGCTAAAATGCCATTTAGACAATTACTTTTAATTTTTATCTTATTTTTCACTTTCTCTAAAATTTTAAAGGAACAACAAAAATATAGACTGAGAATACCATGTAAATATACCCATGTCCATATACTTTGCTCTTCATACACACACACAATCATTTACACATTAACAAAATGGGAAACCCTATGCTAACCGTATAGAGCTCAAATGGTTTTTTTTTCTTATAAATATGGTACAACAGTGATCCCTCTAAAGGATTATGAAATGACTATGGAAAAGGGCAAACTATTTCAGCATTAGGGGGAAAAAGTGAAGTTTGCAATGGTTAGGATAATGACACGCTATAATACAGTATTGTGCAATTTTTACTCTTTAAAACATACACTCTGTAAGGTGGATTGAAGATCATTGCTTCAGCTTCCAAGCCATCTTGAACCAATGTGACTCCTCCTAAAGGGGGCAACCAAGGCCCCACTTAATCCTGCCCTCAGCCATGGGAGGAAAATTCTTTCAAAACCTCATTAGGGCTTCCCAGTTATAAGACTCAAAGCCTCAGGACTTGTCATCGCTACATACTGCTATAACTCTACCACGTAGGAGGCATATGGGATCCTGCAAATCTTATCTCTGACCATCTGTGTAGAACTCTATCCAGTGTGCATTTACTTCCAGATCTAAGAAGCACTTCAGGTTTCAGCACTTAGAACATTAGGCCTCCTAGCAAACTGAACACTTGGTTAGATTTAGTGTAGAGAATTCTGGAATCCAAATAATGGCCCAAGTTCAAAGGTCAGCAAATACAAAAAACTCATACTTTGCCTTCTAAGACCTATGGCAAAAAGTATTGATTGGCAGAACTGCCTTCAAAAGATGCCAAGAGAACTCAAAAACATGTCCTTTTGAATGCTGAGCAATTAACCCGGGGATTGACATCATCAGGTGGCATATACAATTCAGCTTCTTCGATCCACCAGTTTCAAGGAACATCATCACAACCATGCTCCTTAAATCTATCATTTTGGGCTATTTCTCCAGATGCAAAACCCACTGGCTAGCTATCACATCATGGACTGATAAACCTCTCCTACAGCTGCTTAGTGCCCTTATTTTCTTCCTTTCACTACTGACCTTCCAATGTCTGTTTCCACTGACCTTTCTGCAGTCATCAGTTCATGAAAAACAAGTGCCCCTATCTTCCATGCCTCTTCCTTTCATCCATCCAGGTTTTCTTTTTCTAAGTTGAAAATTGGCTCTAAATCAAGGACAGTGTTTTCTCTGAAGCCTTCCTGAGTATAGCCTGATCAGTACCCCAAAACCTACATTTTATGGGTTTTGAAGGTGGTAAGGGCGATCTCATACTTTGATGATATTCCCTTAGCCTGTTGCTACTAATGAACTCCACCAAACCTTCACAGGTTTGTGAATCTTGATCGATGTATGTAGTTTACATTTTCTGTTGTTGAATTTTTTTTGGTTTGCTTGTTTGTTTTGAAGAACAATTTCTGTGAGGCTTTTGAAAGTGGTCAGGCATTTGGGGTTAGAGCATGTTACAACTTTCAATCCTTTGTACAACTAATGTTTATTAAGTGCCTAGTAAATGTGAAATGCTGGTCTGGGTCAAGCATGTAGTGGAAAAAAACAGAAAAAATTCCCTGACCTTATGTAGCTTATATTTTGATGAACTTGCTGTGAAGGGGCTGACATCTGGGCCACCTTCCTCCTGCCTCATTCATGGAGACTTGGAAATGTGCAGGTCCATCAAGAGTTCTGCTTATGTCGTGCACAGTGCTGAAGGGCAATGAAAGGAAAGTTCTATGATTTTGGAAGCTTTTGTTAGCACTATGGGACACAGCTCTGCCATAGGATGATGGTATTGCTTTGATCTCTTACTCCCATCAAGTTTTCTGCCAGATATTTTAGAATTCGAGAATGGGCCAAGAATATATACAAAGTTGAGAACCACTGTGCTAGCTTTCTCTCTTTTTTAACCTCTTTATCATGACATTTTCAGGAAAATCTCCCTTTTTTGAGCTTCAGGTCATAAATCTATATCTCAATTTGGATGAGTCATCCTAAGAGGCAAGAGAGAGTATTGCTTGAGAATATGGACTCTGAAGTCAAACAGCTGTGTGACCTTCAGCCAGGGGTTACTCCAGGGTTGTAGAGAAGTTTAAATGGATCAGTACATATCCAAGTGCTAATAAATCTGCCCGGCCAATAGAAAGTACTCAGTGAAGGGCAAAAAAAAAAAAAAAAAAAAAGTCTTGATTTCCCCCCTTCCTCCCGATACTCCTCAGCCAGTATTCTCCATCTAAGAAAAGGCAGCACAATACACCCAGTTGCTCAGGCTAGAAGCCCAAGCCACTCTTGACCTTCTACTTCACAGTTTCCACTTTCAATCCTTCAGTAAAACTCACTGGCTACCTTCAAACTGTGTTCCTTGTCTGAGCACTTCTCTCACTATCACTGGTATGTTCCTAAGAAATACTATGCCCTTACAATCCACACAACATCCACAGCAATATTTTTTAAGTATACATTAAGTTGCATCACTCCCTTCTTCAAAACCCTGCAGTGGTTTCCAGTTATACTCAAAATAAAACTCTAATTCCTTATCACTGCTTTCCTTCTTCCAGAATTTTATCCTTTTACTTCTTCAATCAAAGATCTATTAGTGGTATACTCTTATTCTGCAAATATTCTCTTTGTATTGGGTATTCTGTAGTTTCACTATGATGTGTATTTATTTTCATTTATCTTCCTTGGGATTTATGTTTCTCAAATCTGAGGAATCACATTTTCAATTGGGGAAAACATTTCTCTCATTATCTCTGTATAGGGTTAATGTTGATATCTCTTTTCCATTCTGTTTCCTCATTCAGGAAGTACATTTATGCATAGAATGGACTTCTTGTTTTGCATTCATGTCTCTTAACTTCTCCTTAACATTTTCTACCTCTTTTGCTCTCTGTGCTGCATTCTAAGTAATTTGTTCAGAAATAGTTTTTAGTTTTCAGTCTTCTTTTCACTATGTTCAATTTATTGTTAAGGTATATGTTGATTTTTTAAAATTCCTATGATGGTATTTGTTCTTTCTAGAAATTCTAGTTGGTTATTTAAAATATCTGTTCTGGGGGCGCCTGGGTGGCTCAGTTGGTTAAGCGACTGCCTTCGGCTCAGGTCATGATCTCAGGGTCCTGGGATCGAGCCCCACATCGGGCTCCCTGCTTGGCGGGAAGCCTGCTTCTCCTTCTCCCACTCCCCCTGCTTGTGTTCCCTCTCTCGCTGTCTCTCTCTCTGTCAAATAAATAAATAAAATCTTAAAAAAAAAATCTGTTCTTTACCAATAGTGTCTTATTCTAAGAATTCTGAATATTTTTTGAATATTTTTAAGACCTGATTTACTTTAAACTCATTTTTTGTAGCACTTTCCCAATAGTTCTATCAAGTTCTTGGGAGTCTAATTCTGCCATGGGATATGCCTGCTGTTTTATCCTCAGATAGTCTGTAATTTCAGATTGTAAGTATATATTCAATGGAGTATTCATGATATAAAGCCAGATTCCTCCAAAAAGTATTTTGGTTGTTTCTGCTAGGAGCCACTGCTAGGGTTCAGTAGGGCCCTCATGCACTTTTTATATAAAATTTAAGCTTAGGAGTTTGGACACCATACAGGTAATATAAAATTGCACCCAAAGCCATGAGGGGTACTGTTCTAAGGCTATATTCTCAGGACAATTTTTTGTCCCACTCTGAGCCCAGGTTGAAAGAGAGAATTCCTATTGTCTCCCTGTGCTAATGATTTCCCTCCCCTCCCCCTTATTTTCCATTTTCTAAGGGATGTAGAGCTTTAAATTTTGGATCTCAGTGCAAAGGGCCTTTGTCATAATACTGACTTTTACAAGCCCAGGGTCCTATTGTCTGTCCTTTTTTGGACATTAAACTCAAGCCTCTGGGCTATGATGTACAGGATGTACTCCAAAGACAGGCACAATGTCAGCTCTAATTTGCTGCTCCTTCTCGTTTTTGGTTTTGGAGATTTTTCTTTCTTTCCTTCCCAGTCACAATTTTTTTTTTCAAGTTTGTAATAGGCTATCCAGCATTTACAGCTTTTTGTAATGGAGGTCTTTGCATGGTACGCAGAGCATTTCCAAAGTTTGAATTCACTTGTTTATAGATATTCTTTCCTTCCATTTGCCACATCTTTCACTCACTGTAAGTTATCATTTCTCTTGCTTTACATACCTTGTCTGATCTCAGAAGGAGTTGAGTTTGTGTCTACCATTATACATTTCTCGGTCTTTACCTTTCTCCATCTTAAAAAAATCTTTATCTGGGGCGCCTGGGTGGCTCAGTTGGTTAAGCAACTGCCTTCGGCTCAGGTCATGATCCTGGAGTCCCGGGATCGAGTCCCACATCGGGCTCCCTGCTCAGCGAGGAGCCTGCTTCTCCCTCTGACCCTCCCCCCTCTCTTGTACTCTCTCTCATTCTCGCTCTCTCAAATAAATAAATAAAATCTTTAAAAAAAAAATCTTTATCTGGTTTTTCCTTCATTTTTTTTTCCTTTCTTGATCATATTATTTATAAAAACATAAGTAAAAGATGATTTGTACCATATTCAAATGAGGCAAATGTTTTCAATTTCACTTCCTATGTTTATAAGTTTTCTCTCATTAGATTATTAGCCTATACTTTGTAATTTCAGTACGGTGTATGACTGGAGTATTTTTTAGCTCTTCTTATTTGTCTTTTAGCTAAAATAAAGGATAGCATGAGGTCAAGACTTAATAAGTTTGGAATCTGGACTGTTTCCCATGTTATAGCTCATAAATCTTTATTCTACAGGACTCTTCTGTTCTTTAGATTGAAGTTTCTTGAGGACAAGAATACAGTTTTTATTAGAGCAATTAATGAGATACAACCTACTGGCATTCAAAAAGAATTTACATTTAAACGAGGCTTTTTGTCTAGAAATATTATGGAGAAATAGATATCGAATCCTCGTCTTACTGAGCTGTGCTATGGCAGGCTCCAGATTTTTAGACTATCTCTCCCCTGACAGTTATTGGCTCGATTTGCTGCCATCTCTCACTTCATCTTCCCTGTACTCATTACACTGTATTATGTTATTTTTTGAGTCTATGTATTTGGGAGATTTTCTTTTCTGCCTTCCCTCAGAAGCTAAAAACTACAGTTGAGACTATGAATTAAAAATTATGTACTGAAAACTATATATTGAAAACTGTGCTTGAATATGTATTCAGCACTTACTACAATAATGAGATGTATCTGCAATATATCCATTCACAAATGAATCTAGTCCACTCACACGTGCACTCTCATTCGCTTCTGACAACCAGAAGTTGCAGGGTGAGGTGAATAGCACAGGAATTCTCCCATTTCACTGAATGAGAAAACTGATGCTCGTGAGGCTCAGGTAAGCATGGGAAATCTCCCAGGATTTTTAAATGGCAGAGCTAATTAATACTTAAACCTGGATGTCTGACTCCAGTTTCATTGGTCCTCTCACTTTTTATTATTTTTTTAATGCTGTTTCCTTATGTGGAAGCCACAGAGATTTGCACTGTGGGGTGACAAAAAAATGTTGACTCCTTTTGGTAAAAGGGTTTGATTATCTCATTAGGAAACACTGGCTGGCCCAATTTAATTAACAATATATGTCAAATAATACAGGAGAGTATATCAAATCTGCAATATGGACAAAGAGTGCCTGCTTATGCCAGTAAGTAAAAACAGGGAATGATCAGAAAATGTCTCAGAGTAGAAGTGGGATTAGAACTGGCGATTGAAGGAAAATTAAGTTTTGAGTACAAAGTAGGATGGAGGATAGCATAATAGGAAGGAGGATAGGAGAGGCAAAGTTGAAAAATATGGAAGGGACAGGAATAGTTAGGGAAAAATGAACTTGTGCAATCGCAGTAAAAGGTGTGCTGGCAAGTAATAGCCAATTACATGCCCTCGGTTCGGCCCCATGTTTGCCCACACAATTCCTGTGGTCTAAATGCTATTACCTGGATGGTCATCATGCTCACTGGACAGCTTATCCTGCACAAACTAATAACTGAACCCAGGAAATTTGAAACAACAGGAATAAATTCAGAACTACCCTCACCATGCAAAAAAAGCTCCTTGTTTGGTTAGAGAAAGGACAGGAAAGGTTACATTTTCATACTATATATTATCTGTGGGATTGTTGATTTCTTTATGCACTGAGAAAACCAGTGGCATTTGATACTAAGAAGAATAGAGGCCTTTCGCAATTCCAAATCGGCAGACCAGATTATCATGCCAGACAGCTCTCAGAGACCCTGTGCACAATTAGCAGGTGATCACTGCCATTTTGGAGGCACCAAAGTCATAAGAAATACACTCTTGCAAATACATTTGGAATCATAATTAAACCCCTGTTGCCACAATAGGCTGTGCCTATTTCACATTACGTACATGTGATTAATACAAAGAAATGGAAAATGTCAATATAAGAGTCAAAACTCACGCTTACAGCTTTTTGCTATTCTGAGATGACATCTGAAAACGAGCAGTTTGGTGGAAGAATTTTCCATTAACATTGCTGATCAGCATGTGCTATCAATTCTGTATTGACTTCAATTATTAGCAGTTGCTTTGAATTTTCCATTAACTTTAATGATTGGCATTGGCGATGAAATTTTAGTGCTTTCTATGACCAACGGTTGCTACAAACTCTCCCCCTAATTCTTTGGTCACTCTTTGCTATGACTTTGCTTTGGGTTCTATTTGCTATTATTTTACCTTTACTTTTAATGGTTAGCTAAAGATCTAAATTCTTGCCAAAGAACAGTACTCAGCATTTGCGATGAAGTCTTTACTTTTTTGTTGCAAATGTATTTCAATTTAAGGCAAATGAATTAGAACCTATAAAACAATTCTAAATGCAAGATGCATGTGTCATGGAAGACACTAAAAAACCCACAAGGTTAGAATCTTATAGCATTTTTGATAACCAAAAGTTCAGCTCCTGACTTATCTTAAATGATCCTATATTAGACATCAGCTCCCAAGCAATGATTTATGACCAACAAGTTGTAAGAAAGACCATTCTAAGTTATTTTACTATCTGTTTATTCCCCCGGGTAAGAGATAGACTAGGGGTGTGATGAAAGATGAACGATCTTTTCTCAGACTGGTCAAGCTTTTAAATTTCTACACAATAATGAAGTAAATGCCCCAAATGATTTCCTCAATGGGTAACTTTCATAGATTTTTTTTTTTTGAGCAAAAGAATAAGCCATAATGGATGAAAAAAAAAATCCATTTCCCTGTATTCTAGTACAAGAGATCATTCTAAACATGAGTAGTATTTTAAAAGAACTCTTATAAAAAGTAATTTAAGGGTGTAATCACCATTCTTGACTCTTGATTCCATCAACCCAGCCTCAAATAGTCTTCTCTGTTACTGCTTGGTCCATACCACACACATCCCAGCTACCTTGCAGTCTCCTCTCTAGCAAGACCAGCTCTGCTGAATGGGCTGTGGTTTCTTCTCTATGCTGCAGCAACTTTTTTTTTTTTTTTTTTTTTGCTTTGTTAATGGCATGTATCTAATAATTGCAGAGGGCATCACCTGGCTCATTTTTCTGGGAGGTACAATAGGGAGAGTTTTTGGTTTTTGTTTTGTGGTCCCTGACAGGTATTTATAGCACATCACTCCGATAACCAATAGTCAGTTAGTTTAATGGTGCATATTTGTGGGTGAAATCATCTTTTTCTTCTGCCCATTTGACTGACTCTTGGAGAGGTGTAGGGTGTGAGAACTGAGTGGCTTGGAGAGATGTCATTAAAGGTACGGTGAATCTTGGTTTAGATATAAAAAAGGGGGGGGACTGTCCACAAAGATGACACATTATATCTAAAGTTCAGGCCTGCTGAGGTCTGAACTAGGGTCAGGTGAAGCTCAGGATTGGGGTTAATTCTGATTTTGTGATTACCTTCAAAAATAAACATTATTTGCAAAATATTGCAAAATACATAGAGTATTCTGGTTATATTATTTTGATACACATTTGCAAAGAGATTTGTTTCCTTTAAAAGTTAAGCTGTCTTATCCTGATGCCTTTTAACGACCTTTTTTGTTTGTTTATTGTTTTCATTTTGAATCCCATCAACTTTTCTTTTCCTGATTGGGAATTTCACTTTTAGAGTCTATGTTGAGCTTAGAATCAACTTGCAAATGACATTTCCCTAAGTTGCAGCTAAATTTAAGAGATTTGTATAAACTCATAAGTCCATGTTGTATGTGGTTTTATCACTTAAGAATGCATTCCATTATAAAAACATTCCAAGTGAAACTTTCAAAACTTTGAACTTGATCTTGCAATCTGTCTTACTCTACTTTTTAATAGTATGCTTCCCAATCAGTCATCTTCCTCATAAACCAGCTCTTTTTGAGACAATCCAGAAAGACACTCACAATCATGATATAATGGCACTTTTGTCAGGGAATTTGGGCTCCCACCTCTTTAATGCACATTTCATAAGTATTTGGGGGGCACTAAGTTGTTAGTTTTATGTTTTCTGCTTTAAAAGAACCAGAAGGTGAAGAAGATTACCTTTGGCAGTTCTGCTCCATGCCATCACTTTGTTGTCATTCTTGGAATGTCTCAGAAGGTTTTATTAGGTAAAGGCCTCTATAAATTCCAGGTGTTGACCATATGTTCATCATGCGTCCACAAACAGAAAACCAGTTTCATTTTCAAATCTGACTTCCTTGTATAAGTACAGCAAATCCTGCAGACTTGTTAGTACATAACTGTGAAAATCTTTACATAGTGTGAACTCTCTTTGTGAGCTAAGTTTCAAGCCAAAGGAACATAGATCAACTATTCACATTCTCTCATTGTTCTACTGTGTTAGAGAAAAGTTTTTGTGAAATTTAGGAGGGAATGTTCTTTATCCCCTGAGTTCATCTGAGGGCAATGAAGTTGGAGAGGTGGGGTGGAATTCCTGTGCCATAAGCTTTATCATCATCTAAGAACAGTTTTTGGTTCGCCTTTAGCAACTGTTAAAACTAATTCAGTTCCAGCAGCTGTGGTTTTATAGTTCCATCATGCTTTGTGATTGGTCAACAACCTAATGTATGTAATGCCAAACCCAGTGATAGCGGAGAGTTAGTCAACTGACCCCCGATGTGCTGATCTAGTCCCAACTGTGGTTTCCATTCACCTTCCTCTTTGGACATTTGGGGAAAAGGAGACAACAGAAAAGAGCCCCCTCCCCCCAAAAAGGGGGGAACTGTCCACAAAGATGACACATGCACTGAAACATCTTGTGAAACATGAGCCACCAAAACTCCTCTAGTAAGTGTTTAGCTATGGTTTATAGCTTCTGGACCTTTCTTCTCAGGTTTTGTGCTCAAAGAAAGCAACTCCAAATAGTTTAATAATCTTTAAGTTAGTGTCGGGTTTCTTGCAGAGCAGAAACACAAATTATTTTGTTTTTGTTTTTATCAGTGTCAATTTAACTAGAATTATTTAGGTAATTGGTTAAAATTGTAGACATAGTTGGGAACACTGGCACAGTAGAGATGAATGAACAGATAACTAATAACCAAAACATTCCATTACTTTGGATAGTTCTTCCCCCCCCCCCCCAACTCTGGAAATGTGCTTGTTTGGGGTAAAGCTTTTAGTCCTATCAGTGTTTCAGATATATCTTAGACTTTAAATATTTTATATTTTGGTAGTAACAAATTATTCACTTATATCAGAGGCACCAGGCTTTATTTAAGCTGAAACCAATTGTCCTTTGAAATGAAATTATGAACTGAATTCTGACATCTGTGTTATTAATGGTTCTTGATGCATATATTAGTTTACTATAGTCTTTTACCTTTAACATTTGTACAGTAAAATCTTGAACATATGAACTAATGGAGGAAATTTGTGAATAATGGGACAAATTATTTGAAGTGAAGGATAGGGGTGCCTGGGTGGTTCAGTCAGTATGCATTCAGCTCTTGGTTTCAGCTCAGGTCATGATCTCAGGGTTACAAGATTGAGCCCCGCATTCAACTCCACACTCAGTGCAGAGTCTGCTTGAGACTCTCTCTCCGTTTCCCTCTGCCCTTCCTCCCCTAATCAAGCACATGCGAGCTCCCTCGCCCTCTCCCCCCACCAAAATAAAAAATAAAAGTGAAGGATAATTCTTATATGACTCATATTTGACTTAGATATCAGACAACGTACTAGTAAACACAGTATTTATCTCTTTGATCTGAAAAATCTATACTACTATTGATGAAATAGCAAAACTATTTTGTGATAATATGAATGCCTTCACCATGTTTGCCCCTCATACCTGTCCTTGTGTCCCGATTTAGATCCAGGAAGAAAAAGCATCACCCCTCAAGTTAACACAATATGAAACTCTCACCTCCCATAAAAAGCTCATTCATATCTTTCTTAAGCTGTTCATTTTACTCAATTCTTCTCCTTTAATGTCTGATTAGAGTCATATAACATAGGGTTCATGTCAACTGAATAACTGATTAAAGAGAACTGGTGATATGGACGATCCTTATAGATAAGTATGCATTAACTTTTCAAAAGTGAATTTTTATAGTACTGCTATATGATTTTACTTTCATTTCAGATTTTCTAGTGATGAATTCTGTAGTTTTATTTCTAAATAATTAAAAACATTTCTGAGGCAGGTAAAAGAATTAAAGGAAAACTTCCTTTTACATTTACGGATAAACTCAAGTTAGATGTTTTTAAAGTTCACCACTCCTAGTGAACTACATGTATTTTGAACCTTGTAATTGACTTGGATTTCCTTGTAAGATTAGAAAATTAAGCTCGAAGCAGTTAATAATAAATTCAAGTCCCTGAGACCTTCATTCCTACTCCAGGCAATGTTCTGTTCTTTCCTTCACCTTCTCTAGGATATACAGCTGATAGCCTGGAGGTTAGCATTTACAATCTCAGGTGTGCAATGTATACCTGTCTTGTTTCTTTATTCACTTAAGCCTACTGAAGGCAGATGACGGGGATCATGCCTCTTTTATATACCTAATTGCACCCCAGCACAGTGGATAAGTACATTAATTAATTTTAAAAGAAAAAAAAACCCCACTTTGCCATTTGTTTTTCTAGAAAATCTAATTCTCTTTTGTAAAAGAACGCTGTTTTGTTAAAACTATTACTTATTTCATAACTCACTTTCTCCCCTTTCCTGCTTCTATTGCCGTTTTTAAAAATACGGCATTCTGTCTCTACTATGACTTTTGTCCAGTCTTAAATTCATTCTAATTAAGGCAGATTTCCTCAACTCACTTTCAATAATCACAACTACAGTCTTGTTAATGACATGCACTCCAAGTAACTCAGTGCTGAACAGAGTCCACTGTCAGAGGGAAGGAAATGATTTCTACTGGTATTTCTTGGACCCAGAGCTAGAACTGACATTTCGTTATGCATGGTGACATGGCCCCTCTTCTGGAGGAGAAATAAAAAGTATTTCCTACAAACAGGCAACAGGCACCTGACCTGTTGGATCAGGTTACATTAGGTTATGTTCTGTTACACGATGTGACATGCCCTGAAGTGACCTGAGGCAATGTCATTCCATGTTACCCTGGTGAAGTAGTGCTGCTCTTTATTAAACAACCACGGGAAGGCTCATCACAAACCATTTTCATGCCGCTTTTGCAAAGAAGTAGAGAATCAGCCACGGTCTGAACTCTTCCTCCTGGGAGTCATTTAAGGAAATCAAAGAACACAAGGATCACACAAGTTTCCATTGTTTTAAAAGTGGAATGAAAATTCTCAGGTATAGAAGAAAGACATGTGTTTCTGTGACAAGGATCATGTACGGCCGGGGAACAAACTGGGCTCTGAAATAAAAAATGTTCCATTATGAACATTTCTTGTATTCTTAAAATAATCACAAGATGCAGATCAGTTTACCTACTTTTTTTTTTAAACATAAAGTCTGTTCATAATGACCTTTTCCAATGATTAAAAGTGATCTTTTAAAATTATACATTGTGTAAACTAGAAGCCCCGATTAAAAGGGGGGATGAAAGTATGTCTTTAGTCTTACCCTTGGAATGATTTTTATCAAGACAGTGGCTCTCAGGAAGAAACTATCTTAAATTATTACATTATGTGATATTATGTAAAAGGAATCCATTGTGCTTGGTCATTTTTTCTAATGATTTTAATAGTATTTTCCTATTGATATATCTTGCATATAAATTCAGTTTTAATGATCTGCATAAAGAACTGAACAATATTACATAGGTACATCTATCTAGTGATTTTAGAGTAATTACTGGTGCATGGAACAGAATATAACCTTTTGGTTATATTCTGCAGTAAAAGGAATAGGTTAGAGAGGTTTTTATGCAAATTAGAAATGCTCTGTGTTGGAAGCCTAATTGTACTTTTTATTGTTAGACAAGTCAATACTGCTTTAATACACATTTTATAAGCTTCTTGCTGAAATTGTATATGAAAGGGATTGGTTTCCATAGATGAAAGGCATAATCTTAACAATGAGGCCACATAAGCAGAGTGGTTGAAGTACTGATAAAGGATTTGTTAGCTCCAACATAGAGTAAGTCTTATTAGCCTTATTAGTCACCACTGTTTGACCCACTACTATTAACTGTGTGAGTCACATGCATTGCAAACTAGGATGGAACAGCACTGTGTTTGGCCATTTAGAGTAAATGTAATCTAATACAAACAGTATTTCAACTGCAAAGAAGTAAGGGCCATATCTTGTCCTTTAGTGTCCTCCTCATTCCCAGGGAATTACTTGATTATTGGGAAGCTTAATTTTCAAAAATATTTGATACTTAGGTAATCAAAGTTCAAAAATATCAAATGTAATGTTCAAATTCTCTTTGTTATCAACAAACTTATATGAGAGGAAATACAAAAATAAGAGGTCATTGATTATAACATCAGGGAAATTTAAGATGATTAAAAGAACATCAAATAGAAGTTCTATTAAATCCAAATCATGTGGATTTATCCTTTGTGTCATTTTCATTTACAATTTATCATGTTTCCCCCTATATTTAATGATGCAATAGATTAAAAATGGTTGTCATATAAAACTAATATTGCTAGAAAGAATATTCTAGAAATAATAAAGTTTAAAAATCTAAAATCATAAAAGAAAAAGAAAAGAAAGGCCAGTGTCCAAGCACTTATTTTTGTATAATAGGGTTGTAGCACTGTCAGAGTGGATAATGTAGCTGCTCTGAGTCCTGCCTATCTTCAGGACCTGCTTTTCTAAACCGCTTGCCAATTTTTTCTGCCACATGTATTTACAATAAATTTATTGACTGCTTAAGTCAATAATTTCTGTTGCTTTTAATTAAGAATTCTGACTGAACCATATATTCCTTAGTTTGCACTGAGAACAAATACTTGTTTATCAAAGATGTACATACATATTGGTCTATGTACATAGACCAATAAAATTATCATCTGAATTACAGGTAAAATATAATCAAACAAAGAGAAAACCATAAACCAGCATAGAAGATAGTTATATATGTGATCATGTTATTGGGATGGACTACATCCATTCACTAGGTCATTCGTGGAATACTTAATAATATTTATGATATTCTAAGAACTTTTCTGGGTAACTGGATGTATGGAAGCAAGCTGGGAAGAAGTGTTGAATTCTAGACATATTTTGAAAATAGCACCAGAACTTACTGATAGATCTGATGGGTATAAGAATACATAAGGCATCAATAATTTGTTTTGGCAATTAGAATTTTTGTCTTATCTATTTGCTGAGATAGGAAAGGCTAAAGGGAGAACAGGTTTATGGAGTATGAAGATCAAGAGTTTGGTTTTGAATTCGGTTTGAGATGGCAATTAGAAATCTAAGTGGAAATACTGAGGAAATGGTTGAATGTTTAAGAGTCTGCATTTGCTTCCAAGAGCCTGTGGTAGAATAATGGCCTCCACAAAATATCCATGTCCTACTCCCCAGAACCTGTGAATATAGCAAAGGGGGATTTAGACTGCTAACCAGATGACCATAAAATAAGGAGATTATCCTGGATTATCAGGGTTGGCCCGAAGTAATCCCAAAGGTCTATAAATGCAGAAGTAGGAGGCAAAAGAGTCATTGTCAGAGTGATGTGATGTGAGAAAGACTTCATAGGCCATTGCTGGCTCTCAAGATGGAAGGAGGGGCCACAAGCCCAGGAATGCAGAGGACTACTAGAAACTAGAAAAGACAAGGAAAAAGATTTGTCCCTAGAGCCTCCAGAAAGGCATGTAGACTGCAGGCACCTTGATTTTAGCTCAGGAGAACCACTGTAGACTTCTGTCCTCCAGAGCACTAAGATAATTCTGTGTTGTTTTAAGTCACTAAATTTGTGGTAATTTAGACA
This sequence comes from Mirounga leonina, assembly GCF_011800145.1. Classification (NCBI taxonomy): domain Eukaryota; kingdom Metazoa; phylum Chordata; class Mammalia; order Carnivora; family Phocidae; genus Mirounga; species Mirounga leonina. The sequence continues at coordinate 56,796,737 of NW_023270451.1, forward strand.
TCATGACAGCACTGGATGTCTCCACATTAACATGGATGACAGGAACAACAACAGCAATGCCTTCCTCCTGAGGCTACACATTGGAGTCAGAGGACCAAGTCTCCAGGAGGTTATTTCAAGGAAAATAAAAAGGAAATTATAAATTACTTTATAAATTACAATTTAAAACTTATCAATTAACCTATCAATTACTTTAAATGTTTGAGTGAGTTGAGAGATTGACAGTTGGAGAAAGCTGGAGCTGTCAAATTTAGTGACAGATGCACAGAAAACTAAACAAAACTGAAACTAAAGAAACAACTGGCAAATAGGCAGTCATATTTCCAAATTGAGAAAAGTTTGTATGAAAAAGAAAATATGGTCATAATATACTACATAGCTTGAACCTTAGCAATATTTACCTATTTGTAACAATGCAAACACCAATTCTTTAGTTAACCAGAATTGTGGGATATTAGGAGGATGAAGGCAGGGAAAGTATGTTAGCAGTAGAGGACTATTGTAAAACGTCTAAAATAGGAAGAGATATGAAACTGAAAAGTCAAAAACCAGCAAATTAAATGCATTATTTAAAAATATGAAGGTAACAACACAAAGAAAGAACTAAAAAACAAAGTGTCACTGGAGAACAGGACTGCTGTATTTCATTACAGATTTTAGAACTATGTGATTTTTAAAACCTCTACATCTATTACATTGATAAAAATGAAAATTAAATTTAAAAAGAATAAAAAAAAAAGAAATGTAAATAGATACTGGGGGTAGACCCAGTGGCCAGTAGAGGATAAATATTTCCTGGAGATCAGTAGAGACTCAGGGGAAAAAGTGGTCTCCCTAGGTGTGGGCTGGGCTAGCCCTAATCGAAATTACCAGTAGGCAATTACCCAAAGAATCACAGTGTAACAACATGAAGAAGGTTAAATTTTTTTAAAAGATATGTTATGACATTCATATAATGACATGACATGAATAGGATGGCAGAAAATCCTTTTATAATAATTCTGTGCTGTGTTCTTTCTTATAGACATAAAATTAAATTCTATTAAAAGATACTTTAGGAAAGTTATTTGCTTTTTGCCTAAAAGTGATTGTCTATTCCTTTGTAAAGAACAACGAGGTCATTTGATCACCTTAGTTTAGGGTAGACACTGATTCAAAGGAGAGAAAGGCCCTCTCTGGCCATGAGCATTACCTGTAAGATAAAGACATAAGCCAGCCCCAGAGACAGTCTAGAAGAGGAAAGAGAAAGGATGCATAAAGGGAGGAAACTGAGATGATGCTTTGGACAAAGGTGCTGGAGAAGCAGAGGTAAGTTGGTAAAAATTAACTCAGCAATTCATGAACCGGTTCTTAGGAAGCATTGGACTAAATGCAATCTAAAAAGTCCTTCCACCTCTAAAATTTAATGTTATTCAGAGGTTAACACCTACTCTCTGTATGATGTTAATATGGATTACTTGCTGCTAGAGGGCAAGATTGAGGTCTAACTTAAATGTGTAAAGGGCCAAGAACAGTGTGACAGATAGGTAGGATCCCCATGTGATTAATTGTCCAAACTGGGGCATTTTGAGACAGAAAAAGGAGGTGCTACTAATAACTATTGGCTTACATCATGACAGGTCGAGAGCAAATTGAACGTATGGTCACTCGACACAGAGATGACTTCTTATGCTCTGCTAACAATACCTCAGCCGCTGGATAGTCAGCATGAAATAAGCAGCTGTGTTGGTTTTTAAAGCGTACCTAATTGATGAACATCTGGTGGCAGGTAGCCAACCCATTAAAAATCAATTATACTCAACAACTTGCATCTGAGCCATACTGCGCCAATCTCCTCACACTCATCAGATCCACATGTTCCTGAATAAACACACACACCACTCAAGCCAGCGCCTTTGAACTTCGTGTGGTTGGAAGTGAATTTCATCAGTGGCTTTCCTCGGACCCACTGTGAAGAGAAGAATTCCTGTTGGTCCACTCCTGATTGTCGACAGGTCAAGAGACCTGGCAGCAGTTTGGATAAAGCTCTAAATTCAGGGTAACCAGAGCAGTCACTGCTTTTTGTAACTTTTTAGGTAGCGTAATATATAACATAAATACCAGAAGCTATGTAACAAAACAATAAGGAGGAGATAGTGATCAGGAACTAGATTTAGGGTATGATCAGGGAATTAGAAATTAGTAATGAAAGTGAGAGTGCAGCTTCAGAATAGGGCATGGAAAAGCTACCCATACAAACCTCGGCTCAGAAGTTGGACTTAGGTTTTTATGTTGGGAGTTTCTATCTGTAGCATACATCAGAGAATAATTAATCAACCATCCAGCTTTCTCTTATGAGAGGTATAATCCAAAGAGTTATCACACCAGGGATCGGTGGATTGGAAAAGAGGATGGACCCAGTGCCTCGAATACCACCCTGAGGAAAACCAAAATTTCCTTATTAAAGCCATCCTTGGATCATAACTTGAACAGCATCGGTGATGTCTGGAATAAATCCTGGATCTTTAGCAGGCCATGAGAGCTACCTACATGTAGAGTCCATTTTAACAGATCATTTTTAAAAATAACTTCACATTAATGATCAGCCATGTACTTCTGAATACATAGGAACATGGTTGTAATTGGGTCAGGCCATTATCTTTTACCTGCCCAATAGCTAACAGGCCAGTCACAACGAAGGGTTTTATGTTTTTTGTAAGTAAGATTTAGAATGAATATGAACAAATTTATGTAATGTCATGCAAATGACAGACATAAAATAAATAAGATCTCTTCTACAAGCATCGTTTAACTGAACTTTCCTATAGATCAATGTATAGCTTTAAACATAAATTACATAAAATAAGTGGGTTAATTATCTTGAATTTATACATAAAACACTTTTTTTTCTGTGATTTTACACTATATGATTGTCTCTTTGTAATTACAATTTAATTTTTAAATTTGGAAAGAACCTTAGAGATCATTTAGTTCAAGCCCCTTCTTCATAGTTGAAGTAACCGAGGCCTTGAAGGGCGACCCAGGGTCAGATTTACCTAAGGTCATGCACTTTATACATAGAGATTGGAGACTCAAAGCCAGATCTCCTGGCTCCAGGTCCACTACTATATTTCTTCAACTGTTTTTTAAAAATGTAAGGCTTCTATTTCATATGGACATGTTTATGAAGAGCTAAGCCTGATTATGGCATAATAGAACTTAAGCCCATACTGAACCTTTGGAACTGAAATATAAGCAAACTAACACTTGTTAAGCTAGTTAACTCTTCCTTCTACTAGCCTTAGTAATTCATCATTTGACCTTTGCAATTTCTTTTGATGCTCACTTATACAAATATAACACACATATGTATACTTACGGGCTATGTACATACTGAATATTCACGTGTGGACATATATTTTAAATTTACACCGTAGGGGCACCTGGGTGACTCAGTCGGTTAAGCAGCCATGATCTTGGGGTCTGTAGTGAGATCTAGCCCTGGGTCAGGCTCTGCACTGGACAGGGAGCCTGCTTAAGATTCTCCCTCTCTCCCTCTGCCCTTCCCTCCCAACTCTCTCTCCCTCTTTAAAAAAAAAAAAAAATTACACTGTAAAATATAATTTTATATTAGTTTAATCTAGAAAAATGAGGTCAGAATTTTCTGTTGATATTCAATACATATATGAATACTGTATAAGCTACCATTTAGCAAATTTATAATTTACACTTTTGCTAAATAGCTCGATGTTTTCATACAGCTTTCAGTTAGTTGCATTTTCAGCTGTTCTTAAAACTACCTGCTCACTCCTCAGAAGACACCATTTCACTTTCCCTCCAGCCTTAGAAAATAATCATTCAAGCACTTTATTGTGTGGTGTGACTTCTTCTGACAACATCTGTTGCTCTAAAACAGAAAAGTACCCAGAGTGACAACGAGAGTGTTTTCTACTATTTTACCCATGCTGAAAAAAATGGGCCAGAGAGCCGTACAACCCGTAACAATGTGAAAATCTTTATATGAAGTTGCTCACCAGAGACTTGTCAATAGGCTGAGCCATATTGGATCTGGCAGTCTTTCTACTGGGACAGTATTTGCCTTGAAGTACTATCTTTTCTCTTTTTCAATGTCAGCCTGAAGGCTCTTAGACAACATATGTTCATTTCATGTCTTAGAGATATTGCTTCTGGTATTGCAAATGCATTACCACATTGAGCTTTTTTGTAAAACAGATGGTACATATTAAGGTCTCTGTTTCTTGTACGATTTCTGTAACAATGGCCCTGCATTCTTCACATTGACAAAAGTATCATCAACATCATGCAGTGCGGCCCTAGATTATGTCAGGATAGTAAATGAACACTTCAAACAGAAAGATCAATGACGAAGGTGAACCAATCCCTTAGAGAACTCCAAACTGAAACTGGTCATTTCTTCAAACTGTTCTCTTATAACTTTAGTTAGGAAATACCCCGTTCTTCTACTCTTTCGAGGCCCTCTGTCAAATGGCTTTTCAAGTAGTACAAAAGCATATATACAGAATAGTCAACTTTCAGAAATGAGGTTATGAAGTAGACTCCTCTGACCTTCTGGTCAGCCCATTATCTGTCAGTTAAGTGAGATCTTAAATTAAACTGCTGTTGTAGGATTTTTAGGGAAGTCATTTAGCACTAACTGGAATCACTCCAAAAAGCCATGCTATCATCAGGTTTGAAAATCAGGTTTGGGTTTCCCTAAATCAGCTTATGGCATTAGCTGTTATTCATAAAATATTTATTTGGAATATTCTATTAAGTTCACTAAAGGGAAGACTGTTGAAAGCAATTTTTGGATTCGGCAAAATCTGTGAATTTGGAGATTTACACTCTTATCTCCCACATGCCTTTGTCTACAAAACAGACTTCTAATCTCTGTCTCTTAGATGGATACCAATGTTCAGAATGCTTTTGGTTTTCTTTATGGATAGAAAGACCTTAAAATAAGTACATTTACTTGTATAATGTTCTCATTTTGTGTTGATTTTATTTTGTCTACTGGTTTTGATAAAAGTTTTTAACTGAAAAGACAGAACCACACACAATTAAAGAACAATGGTCTATTTATCAAATCCCTATTATATGGCAGGCAGTTTTCTAAATACTAGAATAAAACAGAGAGAGAGAGAGAGAGAGGGAGAGAAAGAGAGGAGAATTTCTATCCCTCTGGAGCTTATATTCTAGGAAGTCAGTAGATAAACTTTTACATTTTTTATGTTATTAGAAATTAGTGCAAGCTACAAAGAAGAGGAGCAACTATTTTTCTTTCACAAGAGAAGATAAAAGTAACTTGGTCTGCTTTTTCAATATCAACACTTGATACACAAAACACTTGACACAACTCCTAGACAAGTGATAGGAACAGTAATGTACGACCATATGGGTGTCCACTGACCTTACACTGTTCTTGGGCCTTGGCTACTTAGTAAGAGAGGTTTTGACTTTTTTCAGCCAATTTTAACCTTTTTACAAAAATAAAACATTCTGACAAAGGGTAAGATTTTTACTGGAGGACTTGGGGCTTCAGTGCCCTTTGAAATCACATGCAATTTTAGGGCTCTATGAATATGGTTGTCATCAGCAAGCGATCTTTTAGTGCAAAATATTCTGTTAGACCAAGGGAAACCAGTGAGATTAGATTTTATTTAAAAAGCTCAAATTTAATAACAAAGCAGGATGCACACATGGAAGCTGAATGATAGAACAAGATAGTAACTGCTAAGATAATTTAAATGATATAAAAATGTAAGGGCTACAAATTCAGAAGAAGTAATGATTACCAAAGATGGACTCAAGAAGACTTCATGGAAGAAATGAGAATGAAGCTGGACCTTGAAGACTTATGAATGGCATGGCCAGCAGTCTCTTGTCCTGTTTCATGTGAGTGCCTTTTGTGGACACGAGTTACATGGGATACCATTATAGTAAATATAAAGCATTCAGGAAGTCTACATATTTGATTGCAGGCATGAAGAACAGAGAAAGAAAATTTAAATGCAGGATACAGCTTTATTCTGGAGAAGACGAATTACTTCTCCTTCACCATGAAATGGTCCAATATAATTACCCTGCCATGAGGTCCTTATGTACACATACAATGCCATAACTGGTGTCTAGTATTAGACATTATTGATAAATTGTGCATTCTACACACTCCACAATAAAGTCATTCTTGGTGCAGAGACACCCGTATTGTTGAGCTACGTATAACTTTTATTTGGCCTCCTTATGGTATTGCTCATGAGCTCATTGAGTCAACTCCCCATAAAAAGGAGGTGACCAATATCCAAACAGTCTTAGGGATCCTTCTAGTAAGAATTCTTATATAATAATAATATTTGCAAGTTCTGGGGTCATTTTGAGTGGGCCATTCATTAATCTCTTCTCCAATGTTGCCTGCCATCAACTTCAGTTTTTCTTCCTCCATATCTATCATCATCAAGTTAGATTGTTAGATACTGCCAAGTAATTTCTATAGCTCTTGACCTCGCACCATCTCACCTTCTGAGCAGGATAAGCATCTTCTCAAATTCGTGCCTACTGAGTTGACTCAAATGTTGTAATACAATAGCAATACACTTCTATTTGGTGTCATGAGGTACCAAGTATAGCCCAAGTTTGAGATTATTTTATCCTCAGCTCACCAGTGAGTAGAACCAGACCATGAGAATGTATATGTGGTTTAAAATGGTGAATAATATCTCAGGGATAGGCACATTGTAATGAAACCTCTTTATGTTTCATTCACCAGAACTGCATCATGTATTTATTCCAGAAGCATTTCTGGGAAGGGAAGCAGAATTTTCAGATTGGCTGAAATGATCAAAATTTACATATGGCTGCATTACAGCTAAATAATGATTGTTAAAAAGGCAGTCAACAGTTTGCTACAATAACCACAAATAAATCAGATCCAAAATTTTGTCTGACCTCCTCTGTTGAAGCAACCTCAAATCCATATCCACAAAATTTCTTCAGCTACTCAATTTAAATTACTAAATTAAGAAATTCTTTATTAAGTATATATTTTTTAAATTTTACTCTATTGTATTTATTATTATAAATAATACAATCAATAATTATCATTTAATCCTCCAGGCTATGTCAAATTCAAATTTTAGTCACAACATCATAATAGAGGCTGGTGAGAATTGGTATCTTCTTTCCAGCAGGAAGATTTAAGAAGGAGCATTTCAGAGGAGCTTGGAGACTTATTTCTCAGGTTCCTCATGAATATTCCCATTCTAATTATCTGGATCCCACTTTTTCCCTATCAATGCTTTTTATAAAACTGACTGAGTCCAAGTTCAATAACCACTATCATTCAGTAGGCCAAGAATAAATTTTTCAGTTTGTTTTTCAATAATCTCAACCTAATCACTTCAATCAGGGTAACAGTTTTTAATAATAGTTCAAAATATTCTAATTTTGTGTTAAAGGAGAAGACAGTTACCCATTTCAATACTAGATGGATTCAATAAATAAATAGGACCAAAAAAATAAGAGAGATGAGTCTAGAATCATGGATCTACCAGTTATTAGGAGTCTGACTGTAGACAAGCCATTGAACCAATCAGCTCCTCTTCCTCAGCTATAAAGGTGGGAATAAACTTACTTATTCTCAGATGTAGGTTGAAAGGATTAAATTAGGTACCAGCTGTAAAGTACCTAAAAGAGGGCAATGCACATAGTGACAATGGTGCCACAATTAATAGGTAAGTGAACATAGCTATTTAAGACTGATCTCAAATGAAGCAAATTAAACCTGGTTTTCCTATATGTAAGAACAGAATATAAACTGCTTATCACATACAACTTTACATAACTTACACAACTTCAGGAATTTCCTTTCACATTTCTTATGGTGCAGATCTGTTGGTAATGAATTATCTTAGTTTTCTTTCCCCTGAAAAGGTCTTTATTTCACCTTTATTCTGAAAGGATAATTTTGTTGGATATGTAAGTGTGGGGTGACAGTCTTTAGTTTTAGTATTTTAATGACATTTTCCACTGTTTTCTGGCCTCCATAGTTTCTGATAAGTCAGGCAATATGTAAATTGTTGTTCCTTTGTAAGTAAAGTGTCAATGTATCCTTTCTGCTTTTAAGAATTTTCTTCTTAGTTTTCAGCAGTTTGATTGTGATGTGTCTTTATGACGTTTGTCTTTGTACTTTTTCCTTGTAGATTCGCAGAGATTCTTGAGTATCTACATTTATGTCTGTACTAAATTTGGAAAGCTTTTGGCCATTATTTCTTAATTGTTTTTATCATTATTTTTTGCCCAATCCCCTATCCATTCTCCTTCTGAAACACCAATTACATACCAAATAATCCTTTTTAATAATGTTTCATGGGTCTGTGAGGTTCTGTTCATTTTTTTCAACATCTTAACCACTTTTCAAATTGGATATTTTGCATTGAAATACCTTAGTTTACTAACTCCCACCTCTGCTATGCTATGTGCAGTCTGCAGTTGAAGCCATTTACTGAGTTTTTATTTTCAGGTACAGAATTTTTATTTCTTTGTTGAGATTTCTAATCTTTTTATTTATTGTGAACACAGTTTCCCTTTTCAATCTTGGGCACAATCCTAATAACTGCTTAAATGTTATGTCAAATTCCAATATTCAAACACTTGAAAATTGGCTTCCTTATGGATTATTCTTTCCCTTGAAAAAAGTTCTTATTTTCCTTCTTTGTCTCGTATCTAGTAACTTTGGATTGGACATTGTGCTATTATGTTTTCCATACTCTGGATTTTGTTACAGTCTTCCAAAGGGTGGTGATATAGATAGCTAGACCTACATGTTTGTAGGTCTATCTATCAATCTATTTTTTTTTAAGTGGGCCATTAACTTGGTTCAAAGCACCCAAAAAAAAAAAAAAATCTGTCTCCTGAGCAGCAGATAAAATGATAGCTTAGGTTTTCATATTGAGCTGGAGTATCTTGTACATTCATGATTTATGGCTCAGACATCTGGACAGGGTTGAAATACCAAATGTGGGACTTCTGCTGTCTGGTTCTCTTGCCTCTGGGATTTCTCCTTTAGTATCTGAAAGGCACTTGTCCAAAACCTGTCCTCTGGTTTATCAGACAAGAAAAGCTGGAAATTTTCTATCAGCTTAGCCTGCAGCTAAGAGTTAAAGAAAATGGGGACTACTCCATTGTTCCCTTCCTTCAAGTGCCCACTCCCCTTTATCATCTGCCTGCTTGTGGTAATTCTTCAGTTCTTTTCAGTCATTGTCTTCTTTGTTCTAACTGCTTATAGTGGCTTTCTGCGAGAAGACGGAGTCAGTTAACTGCTTAGTTGGGTGATAGCTGAAATGGAATTCCTGCACCATCATTTTTGAAGCTATCTCAATCATACCACAGAAGTAGCATGACTAGGATGGTGAAATTCACCACCACAACAAAAATAGCACAGATGGTTATTTACAAAACACCTAGTGATAAATTATCTACATGAACAGCAAAATATGAGCAGATGAGGGGAAAATATAAATAGTACAATGTGGCACCAGTAACTCTGTAGGAAAAGAAAAGCAACAGAGTGGACCCCAAAATACCCAAAAAGACATTTATTAGAAAGGGTGGCAGGCCCATTTGAAAAAGCAGCTGCAATGGAGAGAAGTTTGCACATTTAATGCAGTGAAAACATGGGATTCATTTCAAGGTGAGAAGGCTGAAGCAGTCCCAGGCATACAAATACTCGAAACTGAAACAAAGCAAAACAAAACGAAGACAAAAACCTGAGTTCTTTTCCTAGACAAACACACACAGATACAAAATAAATCACTGAAACTAGGATGTAAATTAAGCAAGAGGAGAAGAATACCGGCAAAATAAAGAGAAGGTCCAGGTAAAAAGGAGGAAGGACAGCAGGGGAAGCAAATCTCAGAAAGTATTTTGATCTTTCTGCAAAAACAACCAAAGCAGGATCTCTAGAGTCAGTTCCTCTAGAGAAAATAGAAAAACTATCCTGACCATTCCTTCTTAAAAGTTTAAGTAAACTAATTTTATGTAAAAATGTGCAATATAAAAGGGATCCCATACAACATTGTAAGAAATGAGAACAAAGAGAATAGAAACGTCTTGGATAATAAAAGGATGCCACAAAAACCTGTCTGCAAAATGGATACAAACTGTAACCAAATATGTCAAAATGAGCTCAATGAAAATAAGCAGAAGACAGGAAAGAGCACCATAAATGAGAATTAAAACACTCAGCCAGAGGGAAGTCTGTAAAAAAATATAAAGTCATTTCACAAAGAAATGTTAAATGAGAAGAAACACACACTTGAATAAACAAAAGGCAAAAACTAAACTACATAATTCAGGGATGCATACAAATTAAGAGTAATGACAAAGAAAGCAAGAAAATTATTATTCCAAAAGTCAGAATAGTGGGTAAGGAGGATATTGTGGTCTCTTCTCTTGACCCAGCTAATAATTACGAGGGTTATTACTCATTCAACTATATGTTCATGTATGATGCCTTTTTCCCTATGTATAAATCATATTTCACAATTTTTAGATATTTAAAGTGTTTAAAAGTTATAGTATATCATAACCTAAGTGTAAGCAAGCTCAATGATATTCCAATTTTTCTTACGATGATTAGGTTAATATCTTTCATATACTTTAATATAGTGTTTTTCTCTTTTTGGGGATGTTCCTAATTATTGATGCTGTAAGCACGTGCTTAGTCAGCCTGATGAATAATTTAGTGTTTGATGCCAACATTTTTCCAGGCCTTAGGACATGGCTGTGAATGAGCCCTATGAGCTCCTCACCCTCAAGGAACTGACAGTCTAATTTAACTTCCCTAAATTTAAAAATGTCATTATAATCCCTTTAATACCACATGTTGTATGGGATTGCCCTAAGAATTAAATATCTGGCTTAATGCCTGGCACCAGCAACTGTTCAGTAAAATTTAGTTCCATTCCCCATTCCCAAGAAGGAATACCAGGTTTTATGTTTCAAGTTCCACAACAGGAAAAAAAAATTGTATACCAAATTGTATTCTTCATTCCACTCACAGCTTTTATCAATCCAAGCTACAAATGGAAACTTAAAACAAGATCAGAAAACTAGGGCTCAAGGGCCAAATCTGGCCCATCTTTTGTCTATGTAAATAAATTTTATTAGAACACACACACACACACACACAGGAGAGTGAATCAACAATAGATATCTTAAGAAAAAATGGAAGGTGAAAAAAAACAATTTTAGAATCCAAAGAAAGGACATGAGATACTGTGGCCATGGTGGCCTACAAAGGTGAACGCATTTAGCCAAATAAATTTCTCAGAAAGAACTATTCCAAGGTGTTGAAATAGACTGAAGATATAAAACAGATCAACAAGTATTTATTCTGCAAAAACTGCTTTGTCTTTGGGTAAGAACAGCAGTAACCCATGGCGTCTCTGTCTGCGGGTACTACCATCCTTCTCCTCCCCCTCTTCTGACTTCACCACACACACAGACACACACCCTCAAGCTTAGGTGCTCGAAATCTATAGCTTTATTGGCGTGTAGATGACTACAAAACCAACAGCTTTACTGTCAGGAAGGACAGAGTCGCTTTGGAGCAGGAGGTTAAAACTTCTAGCTTTGTCAGATAAATGTGGCAATTATGGTAAGAAACAAATTCCCATAGAAAAGAAATGGGAAAGCCCACAGTTGGTGTGAGAGGCAAACCAGCCAGAATTGAAGAGAGATCCTAGAAGGATACAGAACTAGATAAGTTCTGTACACATCTCTGGCTGACTAGGAAACTGTGAACATCTATAGAGGAGACTCAGGGGGATACAGAGGAAATTAAAAGGCAAGAGAGAGATGTGAGGACTGGATGAACATTGAATGTACTCTCCAACTCACACACAAATCGATCACAGAAGGTGGGAGCCTTATGAACTTGACACATTTTAACACAACCTCTGCCCACATCATTGACTGCCTCATAAGCCATGTAGTCACAGGAGAAAGCCAGGGAAATCAGAATAAAAGAATGTAGCAGACATATCAGCACTTAAAAACAAGAGGAAAAAGATTTCTGGAGTAAGACAAGTTAACAAAACAAACAAAACAAAACAGAACAAAATGTCCCCCCAAATCAAAAAGTCACACAACAAAGAGATGCTAGAAAAATAAATTAAAATTGGGGGTTACTAAAATAGATTGTCTACAATGTTTAGATTTCAATCAAAATTAGGAAGAGTCCAAAAAAACAGCAGTTTGTTACCCATACACTTTTCACTAGAAACCATTTGCAACTGATCTTAGATTTCGCAGTTAGCAAAGACTTTAAAGAACCTAAGCGTATGTGGAACCTCCGATACGTGAATGATTCTTTGATCCTTGTGTTATTTATAAATGAATCGCATAATTCATATATTTGGGGGATTTCCCAACTTTTTTTTTTGTTCTTTATTTCTAATTTAATTCTGGTGCACTAGGAGATTTTTCTTTGCATTATCTCCTTCCTTTTAATTTCTCATGGTTTGTTTTATGCTGTAGCATAACATGATGAAAGTGGTCTTAAACTGGATCATAGTGATTACTGTTCAACTATATAAATTTACTAACAATTAAAGCAGATAAACTTTATGGGATGTAAATTATATACCAATAAATAAGTTTAAAATGATACCAAAGGGATAGCAAGTTTCAAGAGATAGTCAGGATACACAATATAGGAAAAGAAGATGAAATATATGTACGATAGGTGTCCTCAAAGAAGAAAACCAAAGGAACGGAATAGAACAATTACTGAAATGTGTAACTCAAGAATACCTCTTGAAATTAAAAAATATATATTGAAATCACATACTGAAAGGGCACAATGCATATCTAGAATAATTTACTCAAAACAACCAACACCAAGACACATTTCGCAAATCCAACTATTGTTTGAAATAAGATCAACAAAGCAGATAGTCTCTGAGCTCACCTGATAATAAAGGGCAAAAGGGATAAAACACAAACATTAAAAATAATACATGGAAGACATCTAAAGAATTTTTTAAAAATAACAAAATAAAGATATATTTCTCTGTCCCTGTGTAAATATACTTTAAAATCTAAATGAAATTAATTTTTAAAGCAATACTATACTCACCAAATTGACCTCAGTAAAGACAGAAAGTCCAAACAGGTCAATCACCACAGAAGAAGTAAAGAAATCATAAAGACCTCACTCTACTTCCCCACCCCTAATGCACACAATAAATCACCAGGCCCAGTATTTGCCTTGGGTACTCTACCAAATATTTATGTCTTAGATGATTTCTGTTTTACTTGAACCATTTCAGAGTATGGAAAAGGAGGGAAACTCCCAACTTCATTTTTCTCTATTAAACACCACTATATTGTTTTGGTAGGACTACATTTCAGTTTTTGTAAATTTATGACTCTAACAACTTCAGTGAAGTTGTAATTTTCATGCTATAAAATCTCTCTTCATTTTAAATGTACAAATGAACAATTTTTAGTAAATTGCCAAGTTGTGTTATCATCATCACTACAATCCACTTTTTGAGCATTTCCATCACTCCAGTAAGATTCCCTTGCCCATTTATAGCTAATCTTCATTCTGACTTCTAGCCCTAGGCACCCACTAATTTACTTTCCAGCTCTAGAGATTTGACTTTATTAGACATTTCATATAAATTAATTCATAGAATATGTTGTCTTTTGTGTCTAGCTTCTTTGATTTAGCATACTGTTTTTCAGGTTCATCCACATTGTAGTATATATCAATATTTCCCTTTTGTCAATTTAATTTTCAAAAGGAAGTATGATAGGGGTTCCAAAATATGACCAAAAAAATTAACTAAAAAATAAAGCTACAAATCAACCTCACTTCTAAATATCAAAGTGAAATTCTCTAGTGAAATACTTGCAAACAGGATCTCACCATCTTATTAACAGAGTTAAAGAGAAACTCTATATGATTAATTTCCGGATACAGAAAAACAGTTGCAAAAATGTAACACCATTTATTTAAAACACTCGACAAAATTGGAGTTGATGGATACTTTCTTAATATGATAAAATATATATGCTTTAAAAAAAAAAAATATATATATATGCTTTAACCCAAAAGCCAGGCCCTTAATGTGAAGACAGAGGCTTTCCAAGTAAAGCCAGAAATAAGACAAAGAAGCCCACTTTGTTAATTTTAATATATTATTGTTTTAGGGGATATCAGCCAAAGCACCCAGAATTGTACAGATTGGAACTGGCATGCCTTTTCAGATGACATGATTATATGTCTACAAAACTGAAAAGAATCAATAGAAAAAACACTGAAAACAGTAAGAAAATTTAATAAATTTCAGGTGCATTCATTTCTATTGCTGCTGTAACAGATTACCAAAACACAATAGCTTAAAACAACAAAAATGTATTACCTTAGAGTTCTGGGTCTCACTAGGTTAGAATAAAGGTGTTGGTAGGACTACATACTTTTTGGAGGCTTTAGGGGAAAATTCGTTTCCTTGCTTTTTCCAGCTTCTAGACACCATCCTCATTTCCTTTCGTGTGGCCCCTTCTATCTTTGAAGCCAGAAACAGCAATTCAAGTCTTTCTCATATCACACCTCTCTAACAATGGCTCTCCTACCTCCCTGCCTCCCATTTTGGTTTTATAGGATTCTTGTATTTACATTGGCCCCACCTATATAACTAGGATGAGCTTGCTCTGTTAAGGTCAGTTGATTAGCAACCTTAATTCTACCTGCATCCTTAATTCACCTTTCCATTCAACCTAACATATTCATATTCTGAGGATTAGAATGAACACTTCTGGGGGTGGGGTGGGGAGCATGACTCTGCTTACCGCAGGAGGTTACAAAATTAACTTACAAAAATCAAAAGTATTCATATATAAAAACCAAAGGAGGAAAAAGAAGAGAAAAGGAAGGAGAAGAGTGGGGGGAGGAAATAATGGAGGAAAAGATTCCATTTATCATAGCAAAGAGAAAAAACAAATACATGAACATAGAGTTAACAAGAAATATACAAAATATTTATGAGGAAACTAGAAAACACTCATAAAAACACAAAAGTAGACTTGGAATAAATGGAAAAATACACCATGTATTCAAATAGGAATGTTCAATGTAAAAGTGGCAGTTCTTAATTTATATACTGTATTTAGTGCAACCCCAATAAAAAAAATACCACTATGTTTCTGTCTGGATCTAGAGAATATAATTATACGGTGCAATTTGATGAATAAACAAGCAAAGGTAGTCTTAAAAACTTGGGAAATGAAGAGCAATAAAAACATACCATAAAGCCTATGCAATGAAAACTGTATGACATGGGCTCATGAATAGATGGAATGCATTACTTATCTATTACGGTGTAACAAATTTCCCCAAATTGATGAGCTTAAAACAGCATATATTTATTATCTCACTCATATTCTCAATGTCGGGAATCTAGCTGCCGCTTAGCTGGGTGGTTCTTGCTCAGGGTCTATCATGAGGCTGTAGTCAAGTAGTTGGCTGGGGCTGAAGTCATCTGAAGTTGAGCCATCTATCCACATGACAGCAGCTGGCTTCTCCCAGGTTGAGTGACGAGAGAAAATGAAAGAGACAGACAGAAAGAGACAGAACCCAAACCCAAGATGGAAGCCACAGTCTTCTATCACCTAATATCCAAAGTGACATATCATTATTCTTGCCATACGCTATTATTTAGAAGTAAGTCACTAAGTCTGGTCCTCACTCAAGGGCAGGGAAATTAAGTTCCACTTCTTGGGATGGGGGTAGAGTATCAAAAAACTTGTGGTTATATTTTTTTAAACTACCATGAAGATAGATGAAATAGACAGTCCAGAAATAAACACAACTGCACGTGTGAATTTAATATATAATAAATATATAATATGTAAGTAACATACATATTATATAGTAATTTGACCTCTCAGGTTGGTGTAAAGGAAATGGAAACTGGATAGCTATGTATCCACTGATCCGTCTTGCAGGAATCTATCCCAAAGATATACCAACAAAAATATGAAAATACATAGCACAAGGATTATTTATGGTATAAAAAGGAAACAACTTAGATGCTTCTTAATGGGGAAATGAAGATGGATTGAACTATTCATGGCAGTTCCATACAACAGAAGATAGACAGCCATAAAAAAGAATAAAGAATCTCTGTATTCTACCTAGAAGTGATAAATATAAAAATATTAAGTGATTACAAGCAAGGTGGAGGAAAGTGTTGTATAGTATGCAATTATTTTATCTAATAAAGGGGGCATATAAATACTTGTGTTTGAGTATCACAAAAAAAAGATAACTTGTGAAATTTGGTCACCTAAAGTAGAATAGGGTAAAGGAGATAGTGTTCAAAGCTTGTCTTCTTTGAATGTACCTGCTTACGTTGATTTCATTTTGTAATTTGTTTATACATTAGTGTAAAACTTAGTATAAGTATAAAGTATAAAATTAAACTGAAAAAGTAATTCTTCACTATTGAAAAGAACAGGAAAACAAAATAACCTTAAATGTATACCAACTTGCTAGAATAACTACACAAAAGAGAAACTATGATAAGTAACTTTAAAACCCAATGATTTGACTGTATATCCTTAGTGGGATATGCAGAATTAAACAAATTCTTAAACTGTTTTCCGTAATCATATTATGGGTCATAACATTTATGCTGGTATTCTGAAATTGTTGTGTGCATAAGACAATATTTTAATTCTGTTATCCCTTATCTCATTGAGAACCAGGCTTCTCAGGCTATGAGAAAGTAGGTTTAGATATAAGATCAAAGAAATTTTTTAAATTCCTGATGTTCTGAATATGAATTGAAAAATCAATATGAAGACATGATATATTTTACCTTAAAAATAAAAAGAAGCAGTACACTAAATCAGAGGCCATTAAACTAAGGAATGTGAATTAAAGTATAGATGGGCAAATCACTGAGGCCAGTGACTTGGAGACAGGAATCAATAAACTTTATATTTAGACAAGACATTTGGATTTGGTTATTATCCAACGCACTTGAAACAAAGTAAATAGACTGGAAATCTTCTTAGTAGTACAGAGAATTAGGGGAGCCTGGGTGGATCAGTCGATTAAGCGTCCAACTCTTCATTTCGACTCAGGTCATGATCTCGGGGTGGTGGGATCAAGCCCCACATTAGGCTCGGCACTGAGTGGGGAGTCTGTTTGAGATTCTCTCTCCCCCTCTGCCCCTCCCCCACCCCTCTCTCTCTCTCAAATAGTAAATAAATCTTAAACAAAAATAGTACAGAGAATTATATTACTTAAGAACAGACTGCAATTCTAAGTTTACAGTAATTCCCAGGCCACCAAACTTGCCCCAACAACAAGCTGCCTGCTAAAGCGGTGCCACCTCCAAGAAGGATTTACTCCCCAATACCGACCTTAGGTAAGGCCAAGGAATTCAATGAACAAGCCTCTCAGAGGCAGATATAAAGACTGTGAGATTAGATAAGGGACTCATTCCTTTGCCAGAGTATGCTGGCTTCATTAACACATGGGGATCCTTTTAAGTAAAATTTACAAACTCTAAATAGTAAATCTCCAACTCAATGTCTATAAGAGCAATACAGAATACATTACTATTCTTTATAGGAGAAACAATTATTTATCCATGAAGGGAAGCATATAGTGAAAATAAGAAAGCTCATGTTTCTCAGGAAGTCAGTGAAACAATCATCAACCACACAATAGAATTTATATGGTTCTGCCTGTGTTACTGGATCAGAAACAAACAGGAAAAATGAAAATGCAAAATGTGTAATTATATAGAAAAAGTAGGTTGTGTACAGAGCTATTTTCAGTGTTTGAAGACAAAAATATGAACTTGGGGAACAAAGAGTAGAGCCCAAATTCCCACATACTGGTAGATCTTTTTTTCATGTTGGCCAGTATTTAACTTCAAGACAAATTATATTTGAAAAACAGTATTTATTCAAACATCTGAATATTCATGCTTTAAATTTTTTACTGTCTCTGGGATTTTCTAAAGGATTCCAGATAACTTATTTTTATGTGTTTAAAATGCAAAACAAAATACACATTAATATTGCTAATGAAATTTGGGAATCCTACATTTATGTAATTAAAGCTCCACAGGTCCTAAATCCTCAATTCAAAACCACTCCTTTCCAAATCTAGGTTACGTCTCCTGACATGAATCAATTACCCTATAACTCCCTTGATTACATAAAACCTTGTTTACCTAAATGTTTTGCTGTCCCAAAACATTTCTGATAAATAGTGTTATACAGTCTGATATGCACCTTGAGTTACATGCATTATGAATCAGAATCATTTCCAGCACACCTGTCACCTTGACATTACTTGACTGCAGTCAACATTCATTGGAAATGCAAATAATTATAAAAGATTTGATTGTGCAGCTAGTCTTTTATCTGTCATAGGTTCTGTCACCCATGAATACAGGAGAGGTTTTACTTGGAGTTATATATTCTATAGGTTGGAACCAACTTGAAATTGGGATCCCTTAAAGAGCTCTATATTTGATTAACTACATGAAAAGACTCATTCTGTATTTTTCCTTCTCTTAGCTATGAAGGAGGGTTTTTCTTTGTTTTGTTTCATTTTTTTTTCTTGTGGTGATGATGCTGTCATTGTCATTACACCTAAAGAACAGTTAGTCAATAACAAAATTATGTAATTGAAATTGTCACTAAGAAATTTTTAAAATATCTCCACACCCTCAAAAAATATTTGAGAATTTTAATTAACGGAAGAACAGGATCTGAGTAACCTACAAGCCAAATCTTCACTTCAAAGGGATACTATAGTCAATACAATGCTTGCAAGAGTTTGCTATTTCATTATTTACAGCGCTAGAGATTTAAAATAAGGTATTCATAATGGTCTGGGGAGATTTAACCAGGTTCTTCTTCAACAACTGAAAACAAGCTATATAAATGAATACTCTTTCCTACAAATATTATTTTTTAAAGAGTCTTCTCCTTCTCTGTATATTTCTGTAACCAAGGAAGCTAGTCCACTTTACTCAGGACAGGCAGTGACATATATTTTCTAATAAAAGAAATAAAAATAGACCTTTAATCCTTAAATCATGAAGGAGTCTGTTTTATTAATATTAATACATTTAAACATATTAGAAAACTAACAAAATGTTTATAAGCAATATGATAAATTTAAGTCAAATATATAGTTTTTAATGAAATGAAACACTCATTCATACATTTATCAATTTGCAAAACATTTACTGATTACTGCAGCTGGTACTCACTTGAAGCAATCAAAGTTCCAGTAGGAGACATGTATTTATTTATCTGATCAAGGAGTTAGTTTATGAGATTGTCCAGGGCTGGCTAGGCAAATCCAAATCTAGGAGATAGGCAGCCAGGAAGGGTGGGTGGAAACTTTTGGGTTGAAGTTGACACTACAGTCCATAAGGGGGAAACTTCTTCAGGTCTGCTATTAAGGCCTTTTGACTGATTAGATCAATCCCACCCAGATTCTCCAGGATGATTTCCTTTAGATAAAAAGTCAACTGATTGTAGACGTTAATCATACTTTCAAAATACCTTCAAGGCTACACCTAGATTCCTGTTTGATTGAATAACTGAATACTCAACAGCCTAGCCACGTTGATGCATGAAACTACCACCTTAGTACTAGAAATATAAAAATGAATAAATATGGTCTGTGATATGAGGAGACTTGGAGTTTATTAGAAGGAAAACATATATTTTTTAAAGATTTATTTATTTGAGAGAAAGAGTGTGTGCACATGTGCCCGCACGCACGTGGTGGGGGAGGAGCAGGGGGAGAGAATCTCAGGATGACAGGGAGCCTGACACAGGGCTCAATCCCATGACCCTGAGATCATGACCTGGGCTGAAATCAAGAGTCAGACGCTGAACGGACTGAGCCACCCAGGTGCCCCAGCAGGAAAACGTATTTGCTTTCTACATTCATATGAGGGTTGGAACACATTTTAGATTAATACAAATACTTCTAAAATTTGTATGAATTATATGCTGTACTGAAACATAAAAGAAATATGATGTGAAAAATCCAGCTTGCCTATTGGTGCATAAGAACCACTGGAGATCAGAGAACACTGCACCAAACAAGGAATCAGGAATACCTGGCTCTGCTCCCCTATTTGCCATCAGCTCACTGTATGATTTTGAGTATTCACTTAACCTCGCTGACCCTCAAATTATCTGTTAAAACTAAAACTGGTTCACGATCAAGGGTCTACACTCTAACTCAAACTCCTTTTGTGGACAGGTAGGAAATAGAAACAGGCCAGGCAAATTGGATATATGAAAACAGAGAGTATTTTAATGAATTTTCCAACGAACCAAGTTGGGGGAATCAAGTAACCAGTGTGCTATATCTGCACCTCATGTTCTCTCAAGTTGTTTCATCTTATTTTATAAAATATAGATTTTCAAAGTTATGCCTGTGTTTATAAACATAGACAAAAATCTACCCACGCCAAATTTTTACCTAATGGGTGGCAGGTAGGATTGCAGAGAGGAGCATCTCTGTTTTGTTACAGCAAATCAATATTATTTTATAATTAAAAAGTACTTTTTAATTTTGTAATTAAAATGTAGAAGTGAGGGAAAAAAGAGGACCTCATTGAGTCATCTTATAAAAATGGAATTCTGTGAAGATGGAGTTTCAATGTGATAGTTTGTTAGATTTATTAAACGCGCACATCGTGATGAACTTATGTGTTAATGACCTAATGCCTCTTTCGGAAAAATTAAATAAAGATATTTCTAACAAAGGAAATCTTTGTTGTAGCTCCTAGGTGCCCAGCTGAGGTGGAATGGATAGTCCTGTGTGCTGGGAAGGCTCAGGCAGAGGCTTCTCCTGACCTGTGTGTGTGGCGAAAGCCATTCTGCACTTGATCTTAGCCAAGAGGCCGAGAAGCCATTCTGAAGCAAGATGAGCCTTTGCTTACTAACCACAGATTATCTGGGACTCCTCAAGCAGCAGCAAGCAGCTACAAATCTCACCTATGATCTTTAATGAAATTAAATTTTTGTGGTCTCTTCTCATACAATCCTTTTCCCAAAACCAATTTACATAATTTGGTATACTTTGAAATGATTGACACGGGTTGCTAATTGTTGGGGTAGGAACTAGACCATCATAGTAGCTAAGTCTCGAAGGCAAAGGTTAGAATCCAGCAACTGGTAGTGTGGGTCGAATTGATATTAGTTTAATAATCTGTAAACGATGCAAGAAAATGTAATTGTCCTACATTACAAGGGTAGTCCTTCCATTGCACAGTTTATTCAAATGAATAATCTAAATAATTGAGTACCTCTGCCTACAATAGAGCATTTCCTCATATGCAAACACCGTTTAATAGACAGTTAAATCCAAACAGATGGATAAGGGATGCCAGGACATAATTGGTTTGCTTTTGATTATTTCATTGATACCAATTTACTTGAAGAGTAAGCCTGGACAAGGTAGGATTTATTGCCACAGAATATTCAGTTTGACAGAGAGGAGTTAAGGGATTCAGTGATCCTCTTTCAGCCTCCACACATGAAAGCTTGGGGAGAAATGAAATCTTGACCAAATGTTTGGCTTTGTCTTTGCTCAGAGCTAACAATACAAACCTTTGATAAAACTAAAGTCTATCTTCTTGTTACTTGAGACCTTCTTAAGGGTTTCTTGGTTTCATAGCAGACACCAACCTACCACAAATTCTTCTGAATAGCGGGAGAATATCAATTTTAAAAATATGAGAAGTAATTATTGATGACTGGTTTTAAAAAGCAGCTATACTTCCGAGTCTTAGTTAAATTACTGAATTTTAAGGGATCCTGGATGTTTTCTTTAAGTGTTCTTTTTTTTTTTAATTTTATTTTTTTTGAGAGAGAAAGAGAGTGAAAGAGAGAGCACAAGAGGGGGTAGGGTCAGAGGGAGAAGCAGACTCCCCACGGAGCAGGGAGCCTGATGCGGGACTCGATCCCGGGACTCCAGGATCATGACCCGAACCGAAGGCAGCCGCCCAACGAACTGAGCCACCCAGGCGCCCCTTTCTTTAAGTGTTCTAAATAAAACCTGAAAGTTGGAGGAGTATAGCAGTGAAATCTCTCTCTCTCATCAACACACACACACACACACACACACACACAGATGTAGGAAAGAGAATGGCATCATCTCCATCTTACAAATAAGAAAGTTGGACTCAAGGCATTGAGTAGTTCAAAGCTGCAGAGTTAACAAACGGTGAAGCATAGATTTGAATCTATTTTGTCTCACTGTGAAATCAGTGCTCTTTCGAAAGCACCCTGAAGCTTCTTAAAGTCTCTTGAAATCGCTCTGTGTCTTGCAGATGAAGATTTCACTTGTTTTTGATTTTGATTTTTTGGTTCGCAAACTCGCCCAAAGGGTTAAACATAACTATTATTTTAAATGGCTTGTATCCAGCAGAACACTATGCTCTGCCCTCTTAGGTAAAATACACTCTATTTGACTGTGCTCAATCCTATTTTGTAGCCAGTAAGCACAAAATAAAAAATAGAAGGCTTTAAAAATCACTAAGTGATTCTGTAGGCTTATTTGTTTCTTTGTTTTTTAATAGGAGTTGTTGCATATAAACTCAATAACAAAAGTATATGAAGATAAAACATAAAAATTAAAATAATTTCAAAGATCTCCCTTTTCCCTTCCTGTCAGCATGAATTTTTCCAAAATCACGTATGTACCAATTTTCATATAAATGTTTATATGAGACCATTGTCCGTGCCAAAGCCAGACTTGAAGTTCCATGGATTGTAGGCACTGCCAATTGAAAAATGTGTGTTAAATACATTTGTTCATTCCTAATAAATGTCCATTTTCATTGAAAAAGTTGCAAAAGGAAATTCTTCACTTCGGATAGAAAAGTGTTTTCTATTGAGACAGATAGTCTTCTAATATATTTAGATTTCAAAGCTTTCTTTTAAAATAGGCGTGTGTCTTTATTATATAAATATTCGTGTAGTACACTTATATTTATCTATTGGGAAAGTAATATATGTTGACTGTAGAAAATTTGAAACATGCAGAGAAGTGCAAAAGGAAAAAAATTACCTTATGTATCAAAATTATCATCTGATGCCTAATTTTTATTTGTAAATTTATTTACTTAGCAGTGCTTAAGAAATATTTTCTCATAATCATAAGTATTTTTCTACAGCATCTTTTCAATGGGTATATATATCTACAGCATCTTTTCAATGGGTATATATATATATATATAGTATTTCCTTATTTGGCTCAAATGTAACTGGTTTAACCAATGTTTTATTCTAAGGTACAGAGTTCTAACTGTTATATTTGCACAAAATTATATCCTTCAGATGATTTTTTACAAGTGGAACTTTGGATTCAAATCTGAATTAATTTTTTATGACGTTGTATTTATATTGCAAAATTACCTTCCAACAAGTCTATATGAATTTTCACTCGTGAGTATATGAAAATTTCTTCAAATTCTTGTCCACATAGACTCATATATTTTTATGTTAGTTCTAATTGATGACATGCTTGTCTGTGGGGCTGAAGCATTTACTACTCAGGTCATATAAAGACATGGGCATGCGAATTTCACCTGAAAATTGAGGAAAGACGTACTTACTTACTTAAGAGCCATATGACTCTAAAGACCGTTTCCTCCCTTTTTGACATATAAAGAATGAAAGTATTTATAAGCTTACTTCTTAAATCTTTCTCTAACTATATCCCTGTGCTTACCAGAGAAATACGAACATCAGAAAATTGTTTCTTTACTGTATTACGGTGCCATGTTTGGGTTTTGTGTGCACATGGGAGATGTGCGTGGATGCTGGTGTATCTGTGAGTCTACAGGAACGTTTGTGGATGTATGATGTGGTGAAGATAAAAGGAATGGGCGTTTTCCAGTTTTAAAGTTTTACTTTTTTTAATTGACTAAAATACTATAAAGTTAATCAAATTTGTAACATTTGACTGGTGCACTGACAATTTTCCAAGATGATATTTTTTATCTTTACAAGGAGTTTGATGTCTCACAACAATAAAACTAATCACTTTTCTCTCAGATTTGTTTCTGAAGTTGCTTATGAGCAATTTGTAGGGCTTTTTTAGTGAAAATGTTCAAGGGGTTTTATTACCATTAATCTTTTTTGAGGGTGTGTATAATTCATCTCACCAGCCATCAGAATTCCCAGAGGGTAAATTACTCTAGAGATCTCTGTGCCCTCACACTGTATCAAATTGACCTGCTTCTTGTTTGCCATTTTTGTGTACTACATTGCTTATTTAACAAGAAACAGAATGATTGTAATTCTGAGAAGGTCCTTTGATAGTAGTTTTGACACTCTGCCTGAATAATGACCCTCATTATGGTGCCCGTGACAGGCTCTGAAAGTCCTGATTTATGAATATATCACAGGTTCAGCATTAGAGCTCCCCCTACTCACTTACTTCTGATATAGATGGAGATATGGACAAAGTCCTTTGAAATATAGAGAGGCTGAGATAATTGCACGAATATGACCATTCAAATCATCTCTTTCCCTGATTTAACAAAGCTCTGCCATTTAATTTTGATTGTCTCTGAAGTTATTAGGAACCCTTGACAAAATGTTTATTAGAAGAATGTGTTTCAGAGAAACTGCGCTGGCGACAAAGGTGGAAGTTATTCTTACTTTTCTGATCCTGAGCTTCAGCTAAATTTCTATTGCAAATACTCACTAATGGTTGATGTGATAATAGACTGTTAGAAGCAAGATTAGCTAAGAGCAAAAAGTCTGTGTCCTCGATAAAACAAATTACAAGACACTCTGTAAACACTTTTTTTGTGCAGAATGTTGTTGATTTATTGTTTCCTCTATAGTGATTATTTAAATAAATGTAGCTAATTTAGTTCATTTGCCAAACTGTATAATTTTGTTCTTTTTGAAGGGGTTATATGTAAAAGCCTCAAGGAATCACATCCCCATTAATCTTTTTACAAGTGCAATAAATAAATAAAGAGACATGGTTTAATTTTGCCACTTAGAAGATATTTAAATAGCAGTGGTGGTAAACTAATTTCTTTTTCTACTGTTTGAAAAAGCTGTGTAAGTGCACTTTTTCTTGTTAATAGTTTAATGAAATACAAGAAAAACCCTAACACAACTGTTTTTATTGAGGCTATAAGAAACAAAGGTTTTTCAATCATCTGCTGTTCTATACAATGACCTTTAAAAAAAAATGCTGCTCATCTCATGCTTTTCTACTCCTAATATTTAAAAAATATCTCCAGTGCCAGTAAAGTATTAAAAGGAAATTTCATTTCAGAAAAAGGCATGAAATATGGTACTGCTCCATATAAAAACAAAATAAACTTATGATTGTTTTCCTACACATGCTTTGCTCACCAGTAATAAGGAGATGGTCTCCTCGTGATTTCATTAGAAGTAGGGGAGAGCTGAAGACTCTCTCTAGGTATTCTCAGCTGATGCCTTTTGAGACTATCATCATCAGATGGCCCTCGAGATTAAAAATACATAGTTACTAAGGACAGTGGTTGAAAGTTAATTTTAAATGAAGTCTGGTAATGATCTGGAGTAAATTTAATAAGGGCCCTTCATTTCATAGCAAAAGCAGACACTTAAAACATAATAAGATGATTCTGAAATCTTTAAACAAAGTGATCAGATTGAATTCCTTTTAGCAAGCTGAAAATTTTCAAAAGCTTTTTTACATTGGCAAAGCCTTTATTCTCAACTCATTAACATATTTTTAGAAAGTCTATTTCTAAAGGGGAAGATGTTTGCCACCTCTGCAGTGGAGGTGTCATTAATGGAATGGATCTTTGAGACACTTCCATCACCTCTTTCATTGTACATACTCTGTAAAAATTCCAAAGATGATTTCTCCTTCCTTTGCTTTCCTGCTAAAATAGGTCTCATACAGAAGTATACTGTGGTTGTACAAAAGTATT
The DNA here is from genome assembly GCF_011800145.1 of Mirounga leonina. Classification (NCBI taxonomy): domain Eukaryota; kingdom Metazoa; phylum Chordata; class Mammalia; order Carnivora; family Phocidae; genus Mirounga; species Mirounga leonina. The sequence goes on from NW_023270451.1 coordinate 56,822,752, forward strand.
TTAGAGCATAACAAAACCTTCTAGACCTTAGTAACTATACATGACTGATCTGTCCTCTCTAGCAAGGTTAACCGCTTCTCCCAAGGAGTTAAGTGGCATATAAACTATTGTTCACACCATTTGTGCTAACAGTATTGGATGACCTCAAATGCTGTGGTGGCCATACAAGGTACCTGCACAATGCATTCATCAACAAAGGGAAAGGGACCACAGGGGCAGAGCTGACTTTGAGTGTATTAGGACTCTATAAGGATAAATGCCTAACCTCACTCCACAGCAAAAAGTAATTACAGAGTCATTGTTTCTATAGCGTTAATATGTTTTTACGGTTCTTTAGAAATATGTGCTATTTAGTTCTTGAGTTGACATCTGTACTGTATTATATTTTATACAAAGCACCCAGACGAAAGTGTAGAGCAGTCACATAACTGTGAGATCATTTTGCTCTTAAAGGAAATCAACAACAGATAGAAAATATAGATAAAGGAACAGCTTAAATCCAGTAGTTAATTTTTATACTTAAATTATCTAATTAACAATAGTCTGAGCAGCCAAATTTTAGAGCTTTATTCCTTCCAAAATTGCATGCTCCATTTAGAGTATATCATTCTTTCACATGTATTCACGGACTTTTCTATTCGTATTTTCACAATGCATCAGTTCTCTCTGTCTGCCTCCCTTCCCACTCTTGATGCACGTGTTACTGAGAAAGAAGCAAAAACAGTTGTGTTTACACACACATGCATGCACACACACAAACATCATTAAGAAGCTGAGATAAATGCTATCATCCACTAAATATCATCGAGTAGCGCACAAACAGAAAACCATGAAATGAAAGACGGGATCGGGGTCAATCAAGTAAACACATCTGCATGTTCAGGGAAAGAGTGATGTTTAGCCTCACAGTCACAAATTATTACTAATTATCCAAAGAATATGAAAGTTGGCTCCTTAAATTAATCAGGCCTATCCCCCCTCAAAAGAACCAGACACAGCACATTCAGTCTTTACTCGCCCCCCCCAACCCCCGCCCCGCCCAGCCAGATGAGGGAAGAAGAACAGGATTTGGTAGCTGTGTAAGAAAACGGAGTACAGGTCCTGGACCCATAGCTGCCTTTTAAGGACCCTAGAAATTTTCAGTGTTCAACTCTTTTTTTTTTTTAAGACTTTATTTATTTGAGAGAGAGACGGAGAGAGTGAGTACACATGAGAGGGGGAAAGGCAGAAGGAGAGGGAGAAGCAGGCTCCCAGCTGAGCAGAGAGCCTGATGTGGGACTTGATCCCAGGACCCTGGCATCATGACCTGAGCTGAAGGCAGATGCTTAACTGACTAAGCTACCCAGGCGCCAGGCACCCCTTAGTGTTTAACTCTTAATAACTTCTCTATACTTTGGAGTTTACTGAGAACAAATCATATGGTTTGCATTATTAAACACTATTGATCATTCTACTAAAACATAGTACTCTAGTAAGAATAGGATGTTCCAAAGTAAACATGTATCATGTGTCATCACACGAATTTTGTCATAACTGGTATTCTTATCCAAATACGAATCAAATAATAGGGCTGTGCTTCATCTCAGTGGATTATTTTTAAAACACTATTGTTATAAAATCAGTAGAAGTTTAGATAAAGAGGAAGCAGGGAATCTATGCAAGGAGGCAGAATATATTCTCCAAGGAGTTGTAGGTTAATTATAGGTTTTGCATCATTTGGAGACACTTTTGCTTGTGTTTCTGCTTCCCGATAAATGCCTTGGAAGATTTACACTCATTTAAGTGGATTAGATAGACATATGCCTGCTGAGATATGATGTACTTCAACAGCACCTTTCTGCAAAATAAGTCTTCACCAGTCTTCCTTAGAGCAATTTCCTCTCTTATTCTATGCAATTCAATTCATTTAAATACTTTATTTAGGTGCTTTTCATGTGCCAGTAGTGTTAAGCCAAGAATTAAACTAGTAATTTAAGGTGCACAAATAGCATTGAGAATGGACAGACAACTTCTGTTAACCTACAAATTCTACACATTAACAGAGTACGGGGACAATGCCATAAAAAAGTAACCATCTGGTCTGGGTTTTGAAGACTGAATAGGAGTTTGCCATTTCACCACATTAGGTGAAGAAGGCATCTCAGACAGAGAGAACCAGCACCTTCAAGGATAGAGGAACATGGAACAGCATGTCTTTGGGGACTTGCAGGTAGTTAGAATGTATGGGATAAAACTACAAAGGGTAAGGGAGAGTGACAGGAGATGAGGCTGAGAATAAATAACAGGACCATATCATGAAGAGTACTTGTTTGTCAAACTAAGGAGCTTGCACTTTATCCTACAGTGGGTAGCCACTGAAAAATTTAAGGATGATTAAATTTGTGTTTTTAAGAGTGAATGGGAAGAATAATTTGAAAAGGAAAGGACTAGAGTCAGGGAAACCAGAGAGGAGACAACTGCAAGACCAGAGAAGAGAAGATAAAGACCAGAACCAGTGGCCAGAGAATGGAGATTAGAGGCTTTTAAGGAAACAAGGACAGTACAAAAGCATACAGAGTAACTTCAGACTCATGAGACTGCCTGTCTTCTGTTGTGATCTGCCTATTCCTAATGTTTCCAAAATATGGATCTGACTCTGATGGGACACTGCTGAAGGATTTTAGGATTAGCATGAGAAGATCAGCCCTGCACCATAGTGAAGTCAAATGAGAGAGTGTGGCAGGAAACGAAGCATTTTGTTACTTGCCCCTGTGACTTTCTCATATGTACCCTACACTTCACCCATGTTGGCTTACTCTTTCATATGGCCATACAATTTAAATGACCTACTTCCTGTTTTGGAAAGGTCTTCCCTTCTTTTTACTGTTTGATATTCTTCTTCTTATCCTCAAAGTCTTGCCTCAAGCACCATCTTCTCTGGGAAGGCTTCCTTGATGCCCTGCCATCCCTTCAGGCAAAACTGGGTCCTCCCTCTTAATTGGCTGCTACTGTACTCAGTTGCACACCTCTATTGGAGTGTATAAACAGACCATATTGCAACTGTCCCTCAGGCACCAGACTATACAGTAGATGATTAATAAAGCTGAATGACTGACTGGAGTGAACGACTGAAGCAGAGTCATCGCAGATTGGAATCCAGGAATAAACTGATGGCCATGTTTATTCTTCAGTATGACTTTTTGTTATATCCTGAATGCTCTCCTCTTTAGCTTCAAATCCATACTGCTTAAAGACTGGCCTACAAAACTGGTCTTAAGAAAAGGTACAAACTTTTAGCTATAAGATAAAGTCTGAAGACTGGTGACTCCAGTTGATAACGCTGCATTCATTGTACAACTGAGGTTTGCCAGGAGAGGGAAGCTTAAGTGTTCTCTCCAAAAAAAACCCCCAAAACAAAAAACAAAAGCAGGATAACTATGTGAGGTGGTGGGTGTGTTAATTAACTAGGTGGGAGGATCCTTTTTTCACAAGGTATACGGGTATCAGATGCACACTTTAAATATCTTACCATTTTATTTGTCAATCATACCTCAATAAAGCTGGAAAGAAAGAATATTTCTCAGGTGGCTATTTAAATGTAAAATAAACAAAAAACTTTTCTTTAAAAAAAGAGAAATAGCTGATTAGGATGTGGATAGAGATATAGAGAATGTGCTGAAGTCACTAAAGAAAGTCTTGAGGAAGAACCTGGATGGTTGGCCTGTCACGGTGACACAGAGGGAAAGGGTGACAGGAGAAATTGTTGTGAATTTCAAAGGAGCAAGGAGTGTGACTCCACGGTGACTGGACAGTTATCTAGAAAGCAGAGTGGTGGCCAATGGCAATGACAGTCTCCATGTCCTTAACCCGTGAGACTGCAAGGCCAGGAAGATACACTACCAACGGAGACAGTTGTGAAGATTATGGTGCTCTCTGGGGGAAACTGTTTCTTACTACAAAGAAACTGAAAACTTTAAAGAAAATTTTGATGATATGAAAGTGGATGTCAGCACTAAAATATGGTTTACTGGAGCCAGAGGAAAGTCCACGGGGGAGTTGGGATGAGAGGTAAAGGGCTCTAGAGAGACTCAAAGTGAAAAGGGACAAGGGTGGACTATGCAGTTCTGTAGCTAACCTGAGGGGTGGCAGGGATACTCTCAAGAGAAAGGAGCGTGGGAGAACTCCTATGGTTCTTCTATTTAACGACAAAAATCAGACCTTCTATAATTGAAAGAATGCATAGAACTAACCAACTTCCAGGTTCCAACGGACCTGCTTTACGGCACTGAGTACCATTCTTTCCTTACAGAGTTTTGGCCTTTCTGAAGTGGGGAGTGGGCAGGGAGGGATGTGTGGAGAACGAACGAAATAAAGGGAAATGGTTTAACTGAATCTTGAAAAGACTTTTCAAATGGTAATAATGAACAGATAGCTAAAGGACAGTCATCACATAGGGATTTAATTGATTAAAGAGTCCATCTAGATTTTAACTAAAAGCTAACTGAAATAGAAATAAATTTCACTCTTTTTCTTTCGGTCATCATGGCACGTTGTGATGTTTAGATTCTAGATAAATTTTTCTTGTGAATTTTGTATCACTTGCAGTAAAATGGAAAACCGTCTCCTTGCAACTTCTCTTGCAATGTCATTGATGGAACGCCCCAGTGACTCATCATTTCACGTTCTCATCTTTCATTTATGTTAAAAGAAAATCAACCTTCGTTCCCTGGAAGAAGGCTTGGTTGCCAGAACTCATGAACTAAACATGGAATTTATTTTCTACCATCAAGAAGTGAGTTCTCTGCTCCTGCTATTCTCTGGACCTTGGATCATGGCTCAGTTACCCTTAGTGCTAACTTTGCTGGTGGCGATGGAACTGCCCCTAGGGCTGCTGTAGGGTCAGCCCGCTGATGGCCTGTCTTTCTCTCTCAGGCGTTATTGATGAAGAATAATCCTCAACTCCCTGTGATTAAAGAGCCAGAGCTGAGATCCCTGCATGTTCCCACCTTGTCGCTGGGACCCCCATGAACTGTGTTAGAATAAATCCCACAGCAATCATTTAAAAGGGGGGGGGGGAGTCTTTTGAATGTCTTTTTTTTTCTTTTTCCTTAACAATTGAATATAAATGTATTTTTAAAAAAGATTCTTTAGTAATGCTGTATGGTGCACAATGCAGTACACTTTTCCCATTCTTTCTTGGTGTAACTTTTTCCCATGTACACATTATTATTATTGACAGCAGTTCTAAAGCCTTTAAAAAGAAATTAAACAGCGAATCAATAAAGATTAGCTATTTACTGTAGATTACTAGCTTATCATTCCTATAATTACAATAATGGTTGCTGATGGAAATTCTATTTATGTGAATCATTTTATTCCTGTTATTTACTATTATTAATGTTACTATTGTTATCTTCTTACCCTTCAGTTCACAAGATGTATCTTCTCAGTGAATTTTAATTCCAGTGTCTTGCTATTATACTGTACATAATCCTATCAAAGACTGTCCTTCATGCAACATTTTCAGTGATATATTATCATAGAGACCATTAATGAATGAGCTTCATATCTTACTAATACTGTTTTAGATGCTATTTTTATTAATTTCCCCGTTGTAATCCTTCATATACTACCTGTGCCTGTCTTCTGTTAAAGTTGTGTTTTCAATTTTTACATGGAGATTTCAAAGGAAAGCATTAACTTTGTGTCTTTAAAAATACATTTTACTTCACAGATTCTCAATGATTACATTATCATAATGCCCATGCTTTGTTCTCTTATACTTGTAACAAGTTAATTTTCACAATTTTCTTTTACTTTGGATTCCAATTTTATGTTAACAATCAAAATTAAAACAGTAACACTCTGATCTTTCCAACATGCAACTGAAATAAGAAATAACTTGAAAAACAAACCAGTTGCACTTTGTCCTTTGACTATGATCCAGATACTATAGTCAAATAAAGAAAATAATTATGTCGACTTTTGTACATACTATCTCTAAGCATTATTACTTGAAAGTAAATACAGTCATCGTACAGAAGGTACTGTGCTGCTTGGAAATAATTTATTTCATTGAAATTCCTTATTTATTTTATTTTAAAAGGATTAAGAAAATGAGCAACGAGAAAGCTGTTTGTTTAGCTTTGTTATCGTCTCTTTTTTTACTGCCATATAATTCGGACTGCAAGTTGTTGCTACACAAAATAATTCGTGCTGAAATTTTTGTTATTTTTGCTCTTTTCCTCACACTGGGAATTTTGTAGAATGGTATGGATTTCTTTTCATGTGTTCCTACAGGAAAGGTCAAACAGAGAGAATGTAGATTAAATAAGCTTAGATTGTAGCTACATTCTTTTGTAATTACATTAAAACATTCTGACAGTATAAAATTAGTGGCCAATATTAAAATGTCCTTAAAACTACGCTATGTATAGAACATGTAAATAAGCTTAGATCCCTTTGAAGGAAAATTAAATATACATGTGATATTCTGTAGCGCAGATTAATAGCTAGGGAGAAATGCATTATTACGGTAATATAAACTTATAATATATTTAACATATAGCTGTAGCATTCTGCACAAACAACACACATCTCTATTACTAGTTTGTGTTGATATATCTCATTAATCTTTTCCGTGCATCTACTTGTTTTTCTATACATCTCCAAAATTATACATACATACAAAACACATATGTACTAGGCTAACTGGACCAGTGGCAATTAGGAAGCAGGCTGAAGACAGGAAGAAAGAAAGAAAGAAAGAAAGAAAGAAAGAAAGAAAGAAAGAAAG